>NW_026622897.1:62046629-62394962 GCF_023065955.2 Ursus arctos
ATCTGTTTGAGAACGGTTAGGCTAGTTTATCCACAAAACCGGATAAACCTACTAACAAACCACCACTTGTTTTGCCTTTACTTTGAACAACCTTTCTCCGAATTGTGGCAACACTTTACCTCGTATCTTTGGATAGTTCATTTAGAGAAGCGCTGAGTGTACTGGAAATGAATAAGGAGCATTTTACGGAAGACGATGGGGGCGAAGCAATCTTTTTGTAATGTTACCTACCATGGGGGCCAAGGTTTTGTTAGTTTAGTGAAGATAAAATAACAGATATTTGACAATACTATATCATTTCAGCTTAATGAGTTCGTCATTGTCATCATACATATACAAAGTAAACCAATTTTTTAAATATTCCAAGCATTTTATTTTACTTATTTATTTTTAGATTATTTATTTGCTAGAGAAAGAGCCCGTGTGAGAGAGTGGGAGCACAAGCAGGGGAGTGGCAGGCAGAGGGAAAAGCAGGCTCCCTGCTGAGCAAGGAGCCTGATGGGACTGGATCCCCGAGGACCCGGGGTCATTACCTGAGCTGAAGGCAATTGCTTAACCAACTGAGCCACCCAGGCGTCCCAACATTCCAAGTATTTTATTTTATTTTTTAGTTTCAGAGGTAGAGTTTAGAGTTTAGTGATGCATCAGTTGCATATAACACCCAGTGCTCATGACACCAAGTGCTCTCCTTAATGTCTGTCACCCAGCTACCCCATCCCCCCACCCACCTCCTAAAATATTCCAAGTACTCCTGTATGATTAAAAAGGAATTAAATGGGGCTCTACTAGTCACATGCTCTTGCCTCAGGGTCATGGTACTTTCTGTTCCCTATAACCTGGAGCAGTCTTCCCACAAATATGAATAAGATTTATTCCCTGGCTTTGTTCATGTCTCTGTTCAGATGTTATCTTATTGGAGAAGCCTACCCTAGCCAGATTCAAATAGCACACCCCATCACTAGCTGTTCTATTTTTCTCCTTGAAGTGATCGCGGCCTCCTGCGGAGTACATCTGTTTCTGGTCTGTTCTCCTCCATGACAGTGAACTATGGCTATTTGCTGAACCAATGTAGGCCAGCATATTGCTGTTCAAAAGAACTGTATGAAGCATTATGGTGACTTTAGTATTTCAGCACTTTGCCAACATTACGCTTACGAGCTTACAGCATTTTTGCTACTTTAGTGGCTGTAAGGTATGCGTCACGTTTAAGTTTAAACTTTTTGATTGTCAAGGACCATAAACATCTCCCCATGCATTTGTGTACTGATCTAATCTCCCTCTGTGAGTTACGTCATTTACCGTCTTCGTCTATTTGGTTATTGTCATCTTGATCGATTTTACATATTTAAATAAGCTTGTATACATTTTTGGCATTTAAAAAAATATTTTATTTATTTATTTGTCAGAAAGACAGTGAAGGCACAAGCAGGGTAAGCAGCAGGCAGAGCAGGCAGAAAGAGAAACGAACTCCCGGCTGATCAAGGAGCCCGACATGGGACTTGATCCCAGGACCTGCGAATCATGACCTGAGCTGAAGGCAGACCCTTAATCGAGTGAGCCACCCAGGAGTCCCCATTTTTGGCATTTTCTGATTATTATTTGGTGTAAACATTTTTCCCTCAAGCTCTTGTCTTTTTAAAATCCAGTTAAATTTTTTTTGGGGGGGGGGCGAACGGCTGGGTGGCACAGTCTATTATCTGTCTTCAGCTCAGGTCATGACCCCAGGGTCCTGGGATCCAGTCCCACATCAGGCTCCTTACTCAGTGGGAAGCCTGCTTCTCCCTCTACCTCTGCAGGTCCCCCTGCTTGTGCTCTCTCTCTCTCTGACAAATAAATAAATAAAATCTTTTTAAAATTTTTTTTAAAAATTAATTAATTAATTAATTAATTAATTTGTTTTAGAGAGGGGCGGAGGGAGAGGATATTTTAAGCAGGCTGCTGGCCCAGCGCAGAGCCCCTGCCCCATCTCAGCACACTGAGATCACGATCAGAGGCGAAATCAAGAGTCCCACGCTTAACCGAGTCACCCAGGCGCCCCTACATTTTTAAATGTTGGTCTTCTTTTCCAGTTTCTTCTGTTGTTTCAAAGCCTCCAGAACGCTGACATTTAACCACACACATAACTGTTTTATCCTACTTAATATAGTGTCTCTAAATCTTTATCATTTCAATCCTTTTGGAGTTTATTTCGATGCATAAAGCGGAACCTGCGTTTTCCCCTGCAAAGTTCGACCCCTCGCTAAGCAGCCCTTCCTTGCCGCCGTGCGCGGGAATACCACTGTCCGTGCCGACGCGTTCGGGTCCTCCAGCCCCGTTCCTCCGCGCTCAGCTCGGCGCCCGTGTCTGGCTCGGCTCTGGCCCCGGCGCCGCGGACCCGAAGGGACATTTCGCCCCCTGCCGGCGGCCGTTGTTCCGGGACCGGGGGCGCCCCCGCCGGGCGTGTGTCCTCCGCCGGAGCCGTGCCGCTCCGCCCCTGCGGGGGGACTCCCGGGGTCGAGCTTCCCCGACCGCGCGTCTTCCGTGGAGCCGCGCCTGTCCCTGCCGTCCGGCGAGGCCGCCCCGGGCCTCTCCTCCGTGTGTCTCCCGCCCCGGCACGGGCACGCGGTCGGCGGTTGCGGGCGCGGGATCCCGCCGCACCGAGGCGCCCCGCTCGGACGGGCTCGGGAGGCTGCCCTTCCCGCGCGGAGAGGCTGCTCCGGACGCGCCCACCCCTCTCCGGTTCCCCAGCCGGTGCCCACTCTTCTCCGCGCGTCACCGACTGTACCCACGCTCAGCAGGGAGCGAAGCCGACCCGGTTCCAACACGAGAAAGAAAGTATTCGATTTATTCAGCAGCTGCACGCATACCTACTGTGTGCCAAACGCTGCGGTCAGCGGAGTCTCGTACGGAGCCAGCCCCAGGCGCCCAGAACCAAGCCGGTTCGGTGGCCGGGGCTGAAGTCAGGGCTCCGAGCGCGCAGCCGGGGGCGGCGGTCCTGGGGCGGCCGCAGTGCAGCGCGGCCGCGCTCCGCGCCCTTCTCCTCGCTCTCTCCCCGTCAATCCTACAGCCGCCGCCATGGGGGTGTCCGGGGACCGCAGAGCTCCCCCCAGCGCCCCCGGCCCCGCCGCCGCGCGTTCGCGCCCCTCGGGCGGGAGGGGGTGCGGTCCCCGGCTCCGGGCGGGCTCCGGGGCGCGCCCAGGGGAGGGAGCTCGTCGGCAGGACGTGCCGCCCCCGCCCGGCCTCTCGCGGCTCCACCCAGGGGCGCTCACCCGCGGCGACCTCAGCGGCTGCCCCTCGCCCTCGGGCCCACGCCCGTACTCTGGACACGGGCTGCCAGTCCGCGTCCGGAAAACCCGGTCGTAATGGGACAGCAAACCGTAAATACCTGCGAACAGACGGGCGCTGCAGCATTTCCGTGAAAAAACCCCGAAAAGCGGGTTCGGCCTCCGCCGGGGCCCCGAGGTTGCGATCTGGAGCCCCGCACCCTCCAGTGCCTGGTCCTGGGGCCCGGGAGCGACCAGCAGGAGACAGCCTTGCTGCAGGCGCGAGGGGCACCTGGCGAGGAGGCCGCTTCCCTCGTGCTCCTGGACCTGTCTGCTTGGGGAGCACACACGAGTCTCCGAATTTAGGATTTCTTTCGCATGAATTTGTATTTATTCATCCCGGTCCTGTCAACAGGCTTGGGAAATAGCGTCCACGTTGAATACCTGTTTGTAAGACGTTGTATTTTTTCTGTCCCAGCGGGGGTTCTTAACCTGGGGGACAAGTAGGGTTGTCTAGGATTTGGGCGGGGGACAGCCATGAAAACCCTGAAGTTGTTTCAAAGTTTGGGGCTGCTGTGCATTTTTCTGGAAGGAGTTCTGTAGCTTTCATGGTGACCAAAGAGTTCCCAGCCTTAGTTTGCTGAAGCAGGGCTGCTCTGCAGTGAAGGCTCGTGGGTTTAGGGACGCAGAACCGTTCGCACTAACACTGAGGGCCGGCGAGCCACGAATCCGAACCCCTGGAAGAGTTTGTCTGCTGGGGGTCGCTGGAGCCTGGACTCACTCTCCCTCCTTACAGAAGGTCCCCCCCCCCCCCCCACCTCACAAAAACTTCAGGGGCAGATTTGGTTTCCTTTTAGAGTCAAGTTAGGTTCAAGCAGATTTACTTCTGCATTTCTCTGAGCTTAAATAGAAATAACTCTCTGGTGGGTTTTTTTCCCTGGGTTAGTCATGCAAATGTCCCATGCCTCATTCACACTAGGTTTCAGCCTCCGGCCGCCCTCTGCACAAGCCTGGCCCAGGACCCCTCCCTGCAGGCATGGGAGTCTCTGGGGGAACTTAGGTGCTGACTTCACTGGGCTGGGTTTTCCTCGGCCAATGTGACCAGGAGTTAAAACGTGTTCCTTTTAAGGAAAAAAGAATGCAAGATTTTTGTGCTCGTGTGAAGAAAAAAAAAATCACAAAACTACCACAAACCCACTAATAGGCCTAACAACAATAACTAATTTTTTCAGATCAGCTCTCCTATGTGTCCACATAGGAGTATGTGATTATAGCAGTATCATAATTATATATTAAGAACTGTTCTTGGGGCAGCTGGCTGGCCCGGTTGCTGGAGCCTGCAGCTCTTGCTCTCTGGGTTTTGCGTTCGAGCCCCACGTTGGGTATAGAGATTGCTTAAAAATAAAATCTTTTTTTTTTTTTTAAGATTTTCTTTCTTTCTTTCTTTTTCTTTCTTTCTTTCTTTCTTTCTTTCTTTCTTTCTTTCTTTCTTTTCTTAAAGATTTTATTTATTTATTTGACAGAGAGAGAGACAGCCAGCGAGAGAGGGAACACAAGCAGGGGGAGTGGGAGAGGAGGAAGCAGGCTCCCAGCGGAGGAGCCCAATGTGGGGCTCGATCCTGGAACGCCGGGATCACGCCCTGAGCCGAAGGCAGATGCTTAACGACTGAGCCACCCAGGCCCCCTAAGATTTTATTTATTATTTGACAGAGAGAGAGAGAGAGAGAGCATGCACAAGCAGGGGGAGTGGCAGGCAGAGGGAGAAGGAGAATCAGGCTCCCTGCGTAGGGCTTCATCCCAGCGCTGAGATCATGACTGGAGCCGAAAGCAGATGCCCAACCAACTGAGCCACTTAGAAGCCCCTTAAAAATAAAATCTTAATTAAAAAATAGCTCTTCCTACAATTTACTACTCTTCCTTAGCATACCATGAACATCTTACTGTCTTCACAATTAGTGTTTTTAATGGCTGCATACGTTTCCACTCTTTGGGCTTCATCATCTCCCTTTGTTGTACGAGCTGCCAAACATCTCAGAAGCGGAAAGGTGCAAGAGTGAAGGGAATTATCTGGTGCTCCTCTGGCCTATACAGCTCGCTATTTTGCTTCCCAGGAGGGCAGCAAATCTGGGATCAGAGCTTCAAAGCTTCCCAAACAGCTCCGTAGGGTAGCTGTGTAGGCAGGCTAGAGCCCTCCCTTCTCTCCCTCACCTCCTGTGAACTGTCTGAGGCCAGTCATGTTCTGGAGCAGGACGTGTTGACCCATGGAGGGGGTGCTGGGAAGACCTACCAGTTAGACCAATTAGAGACTCAGCTGGGCTAACCAGCAGGGGTTTCAAACGTGGAGGTTTCTGAAAGGGGTGAGATGATTTGGAACTAGGGTTAGCAGTACCCCAGGAAAGGAAATTGCCTGCAGGGGTTATACACAGACAAAGTTCCCTGGGCCCTGGGGTCCAGAAGCCACTGGACACACGAAGGGTGTAGCAGTTTTATCCTCCACGACCCTGAGTGTGTGCCTGCGTGCACCCCTTACTCCACGTCCTTTCCCACTTGGGCAGTGGCATCATAAAAAGCATCCCGTTTTGTAGCTGTGGTTGCAGAAATAAGTCGGCATGGGATAAAGCGAACCTTTCACTGTTTGTACTTTGGCGTTATTTGAATTTTTAAGATGAGCAGGAGTTATTTTTGTAATTTAAAAAATTGATGGTGGACGGGGCCCTCGGTAACAAGATCACGGGATTTCAAGGAGATCTTGCACTGGCGTCCTCAGTAGTCTGACTAAACTTTCAGCAAGTTACTCTGATTTTTTAAAAAGGAAAATAGGGATTAAAAACACAGACACGCAGATAAGCCAGTGAGTGTCAGGATTGCTGCCCTCTGTCCCCTCACCTCTGCGCTCGGTGGTCCTGCCTTGATTCAGCCCTCAGTCTCTTTCTCCAGGCCCGAGAACTCGAGGAGGGCAAGGCTGTGGTCCCCATCAGATCTCCGGAGCACAGGACAGCTCCCAGCAGAGAGTGGCCAGTCAGTCCACTGACTAATGTTAACGGTGAATGGGCTATGGCGACCCTTTCCTCTTGGTCTCGCTGCCTCTCGTCTTTCGTGTGCTGCTCTTTAATTCAGCAGCAATACGCCCGATGCACCCACAGGCCACGTGGTCCCTGCAGTTGTCCTCCGCCGGCAGTCTGTGAACTTTCCAGGTTCTGTGTTCTCTGAGAACAGTTTTAGAATTTGTATTATAAGTTTGAATAATTTCAAGGGACATAATAATTTCTGGCTCATTGTATATATTGACATAAAACTGTTATAACACCTTTTAGAAAATGTTTCTGATAGAATCTGCATACCAGAGTAGAGGCGCCTGGCTGGCTCAGTTGATAGCCTGTGCGACGCTTGATCTCCGGTCGAGAGTTGGAGCCCGTGCTGGGCGTGGAGCCTACTTCGAAAAAGGAGAGAGAGGTCGCCGGGGTGGCTCAGTCGGTTAAGCGTCTGCCTTCCGCTCAGGTCATGGTCCCAGGGTCCTGGGGCTGAGTCCTGTGTCGGGCGCCCTGCTCAGCGGGGAGTCTTCTTTGCACTCTGCCCTCTGTCCCTCCCCCCAGCTTGTTCTCCCTCTCTCTCTCTCTTCTTCCCTCAAATAAATAAAATTTTTAAAAAAGAGAGGGAGAGAAAGGAAAAAAAAAAAAAGAGAATCTAAATACCATGGCAGCTCAATGCCCACCATTATCTATTTTAAAAAAAAATAGACAAAGTCTTCTTTAGAGCTGGAATTTTATCTTGTGCCATTTTCTCCTTGAACTCGTAAAGTCCATTGCCCTTCTCCCCACAATATTTTATCTTGATGTAACATAGTCTTATCCTTGAAAGTCTTTTATTGATTACCTTATTATTCTTTTCTGTAATAAGAAAATATATAGGAATTGAAATTTTTTTCTTTTTTTAAATTTTTATTTTTTTTATTATATTATGTTAGTCACCATACAGTACATCCCTGGTTTCCGATGTAAAGTTCGATGACTCATTAGTTGCGTATAACACCCAGTGCACCATGCAATACGTGCCCTCCTTAATACCCATCACCGGTCTATCCCATTCCCCCACCCCCTCCCCTCTGAAGCCCTCAGTTTGTTTCTCATAGTCCATAGTCTCTCATGCTTCATTCCCCCTTCTGATTACCCCCCCTTCTTTATCCCTTTCTTCTCCTACCGATCTTCCTAGTTCTTATGTTCCATAGATGAGAGAAATCATATGATAATTGTCTTTCTCTGCTTGACTTATTTCACTTAGCATTATCTCCTCCAGTGCCGTCCATGTTGTAGCAAATGTTGAGAACTCGTTCTTTCTGATAGCTGAGTAATATTCCATTGTATATATGGACCACAACTTGGGAATTGAAATTTTAAAAGTTTCCTGTGATCATTAGGCTTATAGGTACTGCATTTCTTCTGGACTGAAGAGCATTACAATGATTATTAGTACACAATTGGTCAAAGCAATACAAATATATTATAAGTTATAAATAATTATTAAACATCCAAACAAAGTTTTAGTGAAAATCTCTCTCTTGGGCTTGTGTTTTTATTAGTCCATGTATTGGTGGTTAAATATTACCTTGTTTACATAAATAAGTAAATGAGAATGGAAGGAGTTTTGTTATTGCAATCTTTCTTATTTGAGCCCCTTCTGAGTTATATGCCAAAAATCACATAGCAATCTATTTTCAAAAATTACTTCTAATAATCGATTGGCTGGTAATTCAACTTTCAGTTTTGTTGAAAGCAAAGGCATTGGAAACCACCTGACTTTCAAAAGGATTTGTTATCCAGTTAGGTTCATTCATTTTCAATTCCTGGGAAACATACCAAGAAAGGCTTTACTCAGACTTAACAAATTAATGTTACTTGTATCTTTTATTCTTTCATATAGAGGCATTTTCTTTAACCCCATATACTCAGAAAGAATTGGGAACATAAAAGTATTAATTTTAATATGCCTTGCCAAAATAATTTTTTTAAATTTTTTAAAAAAGATTTTATTTATTTATGTGACAGAGAGAGAGACAGCCAGCGAGAGAGGGAACACAAGCAGGGGGAGTGGGAGAGGAAGAAGCAGGCTCCCAGCGGAGGAGCCGGATGTGGGACTTGATCCAAGAACTCTGGGATCACGCCCTGAGCCAAAGGCAGACGCTTAACGACTGCGCTACCCAGGCGCCCCAATTGCCAAAATAATTTTTAAAAATAAAATGCTTTTCTCTTATTATAGGTTTTACTTATAATTTGTCAAAACCTTGGAGCTGCATATGTGACTCATTCGATTTAAGAGAAATGTCTACCATTAAGAATAATCGGCAAAACCAGTATATTATCAAATCAATCAGCCAACCAGGCTTTATTTTTCAATTTCGATAAACATGTTGTGTTTCTGTCAAACATACCTCACCTGAATTCCAGTTCTAAATTGACTGGCTGGAGAAGGCAAGAGAGCCTGGCCCCGAGCCTGTGCCTGGATGATAAATGACGTTGCCACTCCCAGTGTTTCCGACCGGACTTCCTTTGCTCTGCTCTCACAGGATCCTGTCTCTGAAGCAACGCCTTTTTTCACAGCAGTGTGAGGCGGAAAGAAATAATAAAGCCTGTCATTATCCCTTGGACCCATTTGACCGTGAATCTAAATTGGAATATTTCAACATGTGCCAAGTTACCTCGTTTCCAACGTGGTGCTTCCAACTTCACAGAAACGTGTGTAGGACAGGGCAAGACCCAAAGCCTACTGTGGGCTTCCTGTTTAAACAGATGAATTTTTTATATCCTGGGTCAATTTACAATACAAGATTTAGGATGGGGAAGAGATAAACCTCTCTTTCATCAAGAGAAGGGGGATTGTGAACAGGGTACAGGGAAAGGACAAGAGGCAAAATGGTACAGCGGGAAGGTCATCTCTCAGCAAAAGTACATCTGGAAGTCAAAGATCCCCCCCTGAACAGGTGCTCCCAAACACTCCATGCCCGCATCCCCCTGGGAACCCCAGCTTAAAGACCACTATCTTAAAGCGCTCTTGTGATCACCGGCTTGCTGGCTGGAAGATGGAGGGGGCAATGTGACAGGGAATGCGGCCAGTTTGAAGAGGCTGGTAAAGGTTCCTGGCTCACAGCCAGCCAGGAATTGGGCACCTGAGCCCTACGACTACAAGGAACTGAATTCTGTCAACAACCTGAGTGAACTTGGAAGTTTTACCCCCAGAATCTCTAGAGATGAATGCAGTCCCACAGTTCATTTCATCGCCTTTCTGAAACTCTGACCCGAGGACCCAGTTGAACCATGCTGAACCTGGACTTCTGACCTACAGAACAAGGAGATAATCCCTGGGTGTTGCTCTCAGCCACCTCATTTGTGGTAATTTGCCATGGCAGCAATAGAACACGGACCCACTATGCCATGATTATTTGACCTTATTATATTCTAAGACATTGATGCCGCCACACTATCATTACGGATCAGCGCCCTCATGCCTTTACTTCCTTTCTTTCCCAATTTAGACTCTCTAGCTGCCATTGTAATGCTTCCCTTTTGAGGATCCTTCGCTCTCTCGTTCTTCCATCCCTTCATTGCAGTGCTGATCAGCCTTGACTGGGCACAGCAGCAGAATCATCTGAAGGGCTTGTTGAAGCACAGATTGCTGGGCCCTCTTGCAGAGGGTGAGGCCTGAGAATTCGCATTTTTCTTACCAGCTTTCAGTGAGTCTGCTGTTGCCTGTCTGGAGACTATACACTGAGAATCACCGCTTTGCTACAAACCTCCTGACTGAACTCAACTCTGTCTTCTCTGTACCTGCAGCCCAGGAGCTGGGTGCTGCTCCAGAGAGACTACCGAGTGGGGTGACTGCTTTTGTGGAAATTCCTGATTATTGACCCAGTTGAGCCCTCGGTAACTGCCTGGCTGTCCCTTCACATTTCCCTAGGATGGTCTCTGTCTCCACACTCTTCTGTCTCTTCTCAAACCTCCAGTCTCCCGCCCACCCCTTAGTTTCAGCGGGTAACCTCACCTCCCACACTTCCGAGAGGGACTAGAAGCCAGAAGGGAACTCCCTCATCTTGCCGTGAAGGAGGCTCTGAGGGCTGGAGGTGGCTCTTCCCTCCTGTTCAAGGGAAGGATAGATCTCCGCCCATCGGACTCAGCCTCTTCTCCCAGGCTCTGCGCCCGGTTGTCTTCGCCCGGCCAAGAAGTCTGCTTCTTTAATTTCTCCTTTTCCTTCGCTATGAATGCATGTGCCGATCTGGATTCTTCCTTGTAACCCTATTTGTAACCCCCCCTGACCATATAGGCTTTTCCGGCCGCCATGCCATTTTCCCTGCTCCCGTTCACAGCCAAATTCTTGAAAAAGGCGACGATGGTGTTTCTACCTCCTCTGCTTTCCATTCACTCTTTTAAAAGATGTGGGGATGTGTATTTATTTCCGGGATAAATATTACATTGGGTGCTTGATATTTGTTGAGCATTATTCTGCAGTTCCCGCTTTCATGGAGTTCATGGACAGACCACTAAATACGCATTTGCAGCTGGTGATGAGTGCTATTCAGAAAACAGAGGGATGTGATGGTGTTCATGACCCAGGAGGACATGCAAGAAATACATATGGAGGGGCGCCTGGGAGGCACAGCAGTTAAGCCTCTGCCTTCGGCTCAGGGCGTGATCCCGGCGTTCTGGGATCGAGCCCCACATCAGGCTCCTCTGCTATGAGCCTGCTTCTTCCTCTCCCACTCCCCCTGCTTGTGTTCCCTCTCTCACTGGCTCTCTCTCTCTGTGTCGAATAAATAAATAAAATCCTTAAAAAAGAAAAAAAGAAATACATATGGAGTGCCCACAACACACCAGGGGCTCTAGGTGCTGAGAATGCCTCAGTGAAGAAAGCGAAGATTCCTGCCCACACATTAACATTCCAGTGGGAGAATATAGAAGATAAGCAATGATAACAAAAGGTAAAAAAATAAATGTTAGTGACAAGAGATACAGAGAAAAATAAAGCAGAGAGAGATGCAGGGGTACAGTAATTTTCAATAAGGTGGTCAGATAAGGCCTCACTGAGAAGGTGTATTTGGGTAAAGACCTGAGGGAAAAGGACTTAGGATCGCTAACTGGTGGAAGAACATTCCATGCAGAGAAAACAGCAGGAGCAAAGGCCTCAGGGCAAGGGCATGCGTAGCTGGTTGGAGTAACTCAGAAAATGCAAGGAATGAGCAGGTGAGCAGAGGGATAGGTGAGCAAGGGGAGGAGATGAACGCAGAGTCACCAAGGGGCCAGCGGTGCAGAGCAGACCTTGGCAAATTTTTTTCTGTAAAATGCCAGATAGTAAATATTCTAAGCTTTGCAGGCCACATATGGTCTCTGTCATGCATTCTTCCTCTCATTTTTTATTTTATTTTTTTAACAGCCTGTTAAAAAATAACTCTGGCAGTACAAAGATTTGGCAAACTGGCCATAGTTTGCCAGCTCTTGGGGCCTTGTAGGCTGTTGTAAAGATTTTGGTTTTACTCTTCTTAATGTGAAGAAATGTGAAGGGACAGCCAGGCAGTTACCGAGGGCTCAACTGGGTCAATAATCATTTACTCTATGATTTACTCTTCTATAGACGAGAAGCATTGGAGTATTCTGAGCAGAGAAGTGATATGATCTCTTAGATTTTAAAAGAATCAATCCAGCTATTGTAGAGAGAATACACTGAAAGGGGAGGTGGGGGGAGACGGTGAAGGAGAAAGCAGGGACAGTAGAGTTTTTGTTATATTTTGTGGCAAAATAAACTCTCCTATAACTTAGAGGCTTAAACAAACTCTTATCATTACTGTTCTGTGGGTTAGGAATTTGGACCAAGCACATCCCGGGCCAGCAATTCCTGCCGGGCCTGGAATGTCCACTATGGCTTCCTCACGTGTGTTCACAAATAGTTGGGAGCTGGCTGCAACAGCAACATGGGGGTCAAATGTCTGGCTGCTTTGCTGTTGATTGGACTCCTCAGTTCACCTCTGGGTGGTCTCATACGCTCTCCCTCTTCATGTGGCCTCTCCAATAGGGTAGCTAGACTTCTTACATGGCCGCTCAGGGCTACCGGGCCTTCTTGGGTTTTTGTATTGTTTCGTTTTTTAAAAAATGTTATTTATTTGAGAGAGAGCAAGAGAGAGAGCACGAGCAAGGGGGAGGGGCAGAGGGAGACAGAGAGAGAATGTCAAGCAGACTGTGCTGAGCATGGGGCTCAGCACAAGGCTTGATCTCAGACCCCAAGATCATGACCTGAGCTGAAACCAAGAGTTGGACGCTTAACTGACTGAACCACCCAGGCGCCCCAGGGCTACGCGGCCTTCTTAAGTCTTGAGCTCATCGCTGGTAAGCATCAATTCTGCCACATTCTCTTATGTAAAGCAGGGTACAGGGACAGTGTTGATTTGAGGGAATGGGCCCCTCAAGAACATGAATACAGGACCTATTTAAAAAAAAAAAAAGAAAAAAGAAAAAAGGGGTGCCTGGTTGGCTCAGTCGGTAGAGCATGCGACTCTTGCTTTCGGGTCATGAATTCAAGTCCCACATTGGACACGGAACCTACTCAAAGAAGAAGAAAAAGAAAAAAGAATATGAATGCAGGAGCTGTAGTTTCTTGGGGACAACAGTGACATTGAGTTGAAGGCTAATAATTGAGGCCAAACCTGATGCCAGTGTGGCCCAAGGTGTTAGCAATGGAGATGGTGAGAATTCACTGGTTTCTGGGTGTGTTCTGAAGGCAGGGTTGAGGGGATTTCCTGATGGTGTTGAATGTGGTTATGGCACGGGGCAGAGTCAAGGCTAACTCTGAGGTTTTCAGATTGAGCACATGGAAGAATGCCATTTACTGAGAAGTGGAAGACTGAGGGAGAGGCAGGTTAAGGGGAATATCAGGAGTTTGGATCTGAAATTTGAAGTTTGAGGTTTCTATTGGACATACCCGTGGAGGTATCAAGGAGCAGCTGACTATGCAGGTTTGGAGAGGTCTGGTGTGGATATATAATTTGCTAGTTGTCATTACAGATGGTATTTAAAGCCATGAGACAGGACGTTATCACCAAGGCAGCTTGGGAATGAGAAAGGGAAATCCCCAGGGGGCAGAAATCAAAGGGGAGCAAAGCTAGTATGGTGAGCAGAATCCGAAGCTGGGACGAAATAGGTCTTAGGCACTGAGGATGGGATTTTAATGTTGGCATGGCAACAGGAGATGAGGCCTTCACCCTTAAAACCTTGGGGCTGGAATGAAGGCCTCATCATCAAGTATGAAGCAGTCCATTAAAGTCTAGCAGAGTGAATGAAAATTGGTACTCTGTGGAGAAATTCCAGAACGTGTGGGCAAGGAGACATTCCTAAAACCTTCTACAAAGGAAGAACAGTTTTCCACCAATGCTCAAGAATCAGGATGTATCTGAATTCTCAGTTTTCTCATGGAAAACTATAAGACAGTGGGAAAATGCTTTCAAAATACCAAGGAAAAAATAATGTCCAACGTAGAATTCTAACCCTACCAAGCTATCAAGCGAGGGTAGGAAAAAAATATTTTCAGACGTGCAAAGTCTCAAAAAATGTTCCTACCAGGGCACTGTTGGGACACAACAGGAGAATTTGCTCCACTAACAGAAGGGGGACAAACCAAGAGAGAAGAATAATAGGAACCAGGAGACCAGGTCTTTATCACAAGACACAGGTGAAGGAAATCGCCAAAATGATGCTGAATAGAAAATCTAAGGTAGCAATGATGCCCTAGGCTTTGAGAAGAGCCAGTTCATTCTGGAGTGAGTCAGAAGGTTCCAGGGACATCTCTTCATGTAGATGGAACAAACAGAGTGCCTAATGGGAATAAATAACCTGGAGAGCAGAATCGCAGAGCTGATGAAATATTAGATGGCACATTAGGCCAAACTAATGCAAATTAAAGTCTAGACTTTTTTTAAACAGAAAACAAAGCTAAGAATAAAAGTTGATGATTGATTGTAATACACATTATAATTTTGGAGATATGAACATATGAACAGATGTATGTGTTAGAATCAAAACCCAGTATTATGTTTAGTAAGGGCCTGTGAGTAGCAAACATTTCTTAGTTTTTTATATGCTGAGATTCCCCCTCCCCCAACACTCGTGAATAATAATTTGGCTGAGTGTAAATTTCTTTCATCCCTAGGACTTTTTCTTCAATTCTGGGAAATAAACTCAGTAATTTTCTCTTCAAATATTGCTTTTTCTATCATTCCTCTCAATTCTCTTGCTCTGGAACTCCTATTTTATATATAGATACATATAATTATATATATATATATATATTTAAAACTTCTCATGTATTTTTCATATTTTTAATTACTGTTTCCTTTTCTTTAATCTCATTCTGTGTTCTGAGTGAATTCCTCTGTTCCCTGTTCCAATTTTCTTTCTTTCTTTTTTTTATTTTAAAGATGTTATTTATTTATTTGACAGAAAGAGAGGCAGTGAGAGAGAGAACACAAGCAGGGGGAGTGGGAAAGGAAGAAGCAGGCTTCCCGCTGAGCAGGGAGCCCGATGTGGGGCTCGATCCCAGAACGCTGGGATCATGACCCGAGCTGAAGGCAGACACTCAACGACTGAGCCACACAGATGTCTCCCCCACTTCCAATTTTCTAACATACTCTTTTTTTTTTAAGATTTTATTTATTCATTTGACAGAGAGAGAGAGAGACAGCCAGTGAGAGAGGGACCACAAGCAGGGGGAGTGGGAGAGGAAGAAGCAGGCTTCCAGCAGAGGAGCCTGATGTGGGGCTCCATCCCAGGACCCTGGGATCACGCCCTGAGCCGAAGGCAGAAGCTTAACGACTGCGCCACCCAGGCGCCCCTCTAACATACTCTTTGAGAGTAGCCTACTCTAGAATTTCACCCATTTATGTCCCCTTAGATTTCAGCTAGGGTATTTTTCTTTTCTTTTTAAAAATAATCTCTACCCTTAACGTGGGGCTTGAACTCAAGACCCCGAGATCAAGATTTGCACGCTCTACTGACTGAGCCCAGCCAGGTGCCTCTAGGGTATTTTTCATTTCAAGGATTTCTAATTGGTTCTGGTTCATGTTGTTTCATTTCAGCTTATTTTTCTTCACACTTTCCTTTTGAAATGGAAGGTATACATTCATCTCTGAACATGTTCAACAAACTATTTTAAAGTCTTGTTATACTCTTTTTACAAATTTCCAGAGGAAATTTGAGAAAATTTCTGATCTGATTGTTAATTTTAAAGGCTAGCTTTCCCACCAGGAGGTCTTCCATATGTTTTGGAATTATGGTTCATAAGCTTTTGAGTGAAGAAGTATTTGTTTTTGCTTGATTTCTCTCTCTCTCTTACTTTCCCCTCATCCCTTCCCAGGATGCCTCCGCCTGGCCCTCTGCCATGTCAACCTAGAGCCGGGGTCTCTGTTCATGGTTCTGCACCCCTGGATACTAGGGATATGGTGGATCTAGTCATGGGGCCAGCAGATGACTGGACAATTTTTCTTCGTTCCTCACCTCCCCAGGCTCTAATGAAGACAGAGCCCACAGACTGACAGCTATTTTCTTCAGCTTTTTTTTTTTTTTAATAATTTGTGGAGCCCGAATCAGCCTCTGGTGTAGAGCTGTGAGCATCAGTCTCCCACACTGAGGGGAGCACTTTATTCCCACAGGAGCTGAACTCTTGCCCAGCTGCTGCTATCCAACTTCTAGACTTAGAGCACCTAAGCCTGAGGCTTCACCCCACTCATTGTACGATGTTTCTATTCCATTTTTGGCTCATAGGGGTATGTAAGAGTTCAGCTATGTCTTTTATTTATTTATTTTTAGAAATATTTTATTTATTTATGTGACAGAGACAGCCAGCGAGAGAGGGAACACAAGCAGGGGGAGTGGGAGAGGAAGAAGCAGGCTCATAGCGGAGGAGCCCGATGTGGGGCTCGATCCCATAACGTGGGGATCACGCCCTGAGCCAAAGGCAGATGCTTAACGACTGCGCTACCCAGGCGCCCCCAGCTATGCCTTTTTAAAAAAATCATTTTTATTTTTAATTTTTTTTCATTTTTAACATTTTAAATGTCATGGCCATGTGTTTGAAGCAAAGGGGTTTTCAGAGATATAAATTTACTTCCTTGTGTTGACTTCAACCTCCTCACACCTGCTTTCTGTTCTCCACCCCCCTACTGAAACCATGAAGTCAGATTCACTTGTGATTTCTAGGTTACCAAATCCAATGGACATTTCTCTGTCCTAATTGTTCTTGACTATTTGGCACCTTTTGACATAACTAACCACCTGTTTTTTTTTAATTGTGATGTAATTGACGTATAACTTCATATTTTTTAGACGTACAACATAATGATTTGATATATGTATATACTGCAAAATGATTACCACAAAAGGGTTAGTTAACACCCATCACCACACATATTTACAATATTTTTCTTGTGAAGAGAACTTTTTTTTTAAAAGATTTTATTTATTTATTTATTTATTTATTTATTTATTTGTCAGAGACAACAAGCACAAGCAGGGGGAGTGGCAGGCAGAGGGAGACGCAGGCCCTCCACCGAGCAGGGAGCCTGATGCAGGACTTACTCCCGGGACCCTGGGATCATGACCCCAGCCAAAGGCAGATGCTTAACCGACTGAGCCCCCCAGGCGTCCCATGTGATGAGAACTTTTAAAATCTATTCTCTTAGTAATTTTTAAATATACGATGCAGTATTGATAACTAGTCACCATGCTGCATGTTATATCCCCATGACTTATCTTATTACTGGAAGTTTGTGCATTGACTACCTTCACCCACTTTGCCCACTCCTCCAACCCCAGCTCTGGTAGCCACCACTTTGTTCTCTGTATCTAGGAGTTTGAGTTATTTTCTTTTTAGACACCACATATAAGTAAGTGATATCATACAGTATTTGTCTTTCTCTGACTTATCTCACTTAGCATAATATCCTTCAGATCCATCCACGTTGTCACAAAAGGCAGGACTTCCTTTTTTATGGCTGAATAATATTCCAGTGTGTGTGTGTGTGTGTGTGTGTGTGTGTGTATCACATTTTCTCATCTATTTATCACTGATGGACATTTAGGTTGTTTTCATGTTTTGGTTATTGTAAATAATGCTGCATTACTGCCTGGCTCTTCAGACTCTCTGCACGATTACCTGGCACTCTCCTGATTCTCATTCTTGTCCTTGGCAGCTCAACAGATTAGCAGTTTCAGGATGTCTCTTTGTCTTCTGGCATTTATTGCTGCTGATGGGTAGGTTGCCACAGTTCGTTAGTCTTTTGTATGTACTCTGTCTTTTTTCATAGGTTGCTTTTAAGATTCTTGTTCCTTGTAATTGATGTTCTCCAATTTTATGATGATATCTAGGTATGAATTTGCTTGTATTTTGCTCACTATCTTGTGACTACACCTGACAGATAAGGCACAGGACCTGATGTACCCGTGAGTTCAGGTCCCATGCTGGTGCAAAAACAGGCTTGGGGGCCCAATTTATCACAGATGACTGTTTTTCTCCCTGTGACCCAGGTGAATGGCAAGCTCTCTTGCTCCTTCCCCTGGTGGGTTAACAGGGTTTTTCTATCCTCCTCTGGGGAGCAGGTGGGACCTTAGTTACAAGTCCAGGTCTCGCCAGGGGACAAGACTCATCTTCTGATGCCACATCAACGTTAGAATCTCATCCTTGATCTCTGAGGCCATCCTGCCCCGGCTTCAGCTTCTGCTCACTATGCTAGCTTTGGCTTTGATTTCTGGCTCCTGAGAACTTCCCTTTCTTACTTTCAGTCTCAAAGAGGTGAGTCTTGCTTCAGTTCTATCATCTTGCTCTGGTTTCAAGATACCATTTTGGAACTCAAAGCCGAGAAGTTGACTCTTTCTCCTCACTGGGTTCTTTTGAATCTTCTTTCCTGGACCTCATCTCCAAGATCTTGTACAATCAAGCTTAGCCAAAATTAAGTCCGCTCACTTGAAGCCAATGCTTCAATACAGTGGAGTTTGGAAATTTCTGACCTTCAGGATAAATTTCAAGTTCCCCAAACATTCTGATCATAATTAAGCTTTCTGTGAACCTCTCTTAACTGAAGTACCTGGTATTGTCCAGCTACGCCTGAGTTTCTCACGTCCGTGACCTTGAGCGTGATGCTCCCTTTACCCATAGTACTTTGCCATCAGCTTAGGCGGAATCCAACCTGCCTTTCACAGTCCAGCTCAACTGGTGCTCCTAGGAAGCCTGGCTACGCTCTCCAGCCTAGTTATCTGTGCTTCCTCAGGATTTCTGTGACTGAGGGAAGCAGCTGTGGCGTGAAGGACTGAACCTACAAATCGATATCAGGACTCGTGGGTTTGGGACGGGGCTCTGCTACTTCTTAGCTGTCCCTTTTTCACCTCTGTGACCTTCAATGTTTCTTTTATAACACAGATATGGAAATATTTATCTCATAGAGTTAGAGCCTTTTTCATGACTCTTTTTGTTTCGAATGACAGAAAACCCAACCCAAATTGGCTTCTGACAAAAGGGCACTTACTGGCTTACGTAGGTGAAAAGTCAAGGGGCAGAGATGGCTTTAGGCATCGGTGAATTCAGAGCACAAGGGATATCATCAGGACTCTCAGCTCTGTGTTTCACTGCCGCCTTCAGGCTCAGGTTCAAAGAGTGACAAGATGGCTGGCAGCAGTCCCAGACCCTGGGTCCGTCTGCTTCAACTCCAGCAGACAAGCTTGAGAACTCTTGCAGAAGTCCCAACTAAATTCTCGTTGCTCTAACTGTGGGTCATGTTCCCTTCCCTGAGGTGGTTCCTATGGCCAGGAGAATTGGCTGCTTGGATCAGCTGGGGCCCAGGAGACTTGTCCTACCTCAGATGCTGGGGTGTAGTCCTGGCAGCAGCACACGGGAGGGGAGTGGGTAGGTGGAGGTTCTCCAGTGAGAAGTTAGGGTACATTGATCAGAATGGTGAGAGGATGCTGGACGGGAATCAGCACGGATGTCCACCACGGTTGTGCTGAAGAGCAAATGAGACAATATAAGGAAACTGACTGTAGAAAGTCCCATTCAAATAGAAATGGTGAGCATCATGTGGTTCTCTCGTGGCACTTAGCATTTTTTCCCCTTCTATCTACAGTCATCTAATTCATGCTTTATCTCCCCTGTACCCCTAAGCAGCTGGAGGGCAGGATCTGTGCTCTTGTCATCTCTGGAGCATTCCCTGCTCCTAACTCTGCACCTAGAAAAATCGGTGGAACCCAATAAATGATTGTGGGATAACTGAATGAACCTAAAATCCAAAGCATTCCCCAGAATTCTGTTAATCGCTAGGCCAAACTCTCAGAAGGCTTTGGAGAGCTTTAACCTTCTGCTGGCGTCATAGATAAGTCAGCTCTGGCTTTTTTCATACTGAGTGGAGGGTGGGGTGAGATAAATAATTTGAGGCAGATGTGCCCTTGCATTGATTTATGGACTTCGCCAAGCTACGATCAGTCAGAAAAAAGAACAGACCTGGTTTCTTTTTTAAATTTCTGCTTTAGTTTTCTCTCTCTGTCCTTATTATAGAGGAATGTGCTTCAAGAAAGCACAAACTGAATGAAAAAACTTCCCAAAGGCACTGACCAGCAGGACAGATTTGGGCCTGCCTTCTGATCCTTGAGGCCTGAGCTTCCAGGAAGTTTTGAGTTGAACAGAGGGAACCGGGTGTCAGTTCTAGTCGAAGAGCTGGAAACTCAACCCAGTGAGTCGTTCTCCTGTGTCTCTGTGGTTGTGCTCATTTTTTTAGATTTCCTATTCGAGCACAGAGTCTGGAGCTCCTAAGGCCAACTGGAGTTTGGGAAAACAAGCTCTTAAGAGGTACGCACTTCCAGTTATAAGATAAATAAGTCATGGAGATGAAAAGTACAGCATAGGGAAATACGGTCAATAAGGTGGTAATAACGTTGTTTGGTGACAGATGGTGACTGCACTTGTGGGGAGCACTGAGTAATGTGTAGAATTGTCCAATCATTATGCTGTATACCTGAAACTACAATATCACTCTATGTTAATTATGCTTCCATAAAACAAAAGAGGGACCCAGATTACTCCTTGAAATAATGTACAAGTGCCCCCCTTCTACCCCGAATTGTCTTGGAGCTGCTCTTTGGCTGATTTCACGACACAGACACTAACTCTTTTCAGCCACAAGTGTTAAGTAGGAAAGTCAGTGTGGCTTCACATATCATATATTGGGGCCGTAGGGACCCACTAGTTTTCAACCTGCCCTCTCTTATGTTGTAGCAATGATGCTATTCCAGGAGCCTGGGCCTTAGCAGGGCAGAAACAACAGGGACAAAATTTGAGAGAAGGAAGTTACACCGTTACAGGTATTCTGAAGTAAGCATAAACACCTGACTGCATTGCGGAGTCCTCTTTGGAAAGTGTTTCAGCGCCTGTACATCAAAGACAATTGCTGGCGGGTGGGACAGTGGGAATGGGAATTGTCCAAGGGCACTGTTCGCAAGTCAGGAGTCACCAAAGGAAAATCTGAGCTGGGCGGGTCAGCAGCAGCCAGCCCGCTCCTTGGCAGGCTCGGCAGCACAAGCGGAGTGCTGCTTAAAAGGAACTCCCTGGTCACTATCTTCACTTCCTGGACTGTCCAAGTCAGTGCAGACTCATTTCTAGAAGGATATCCCTTGACTTCCAGGTTCTGACTTTGCCTCCCCTTTGTGTCTCTGTCTCCTCCCCGGTGGCATCTTATCTCTCTTCCTGACACTGGTTTCCTTTTTGGGTCTCAGCAGCCCTCTCATAACTGCTTTTGGATAATACTTTCCTTGCCAGAACCTGCCCTTTGGTCTCTCTTCCCCCCAGGTAGTCACGGGTGACCTGCCTAGGGACCTACAGCCCATGGCCTTATAGAAAGGGGCTAGACTTGGAAGCCGCACAGAGGTAGGTTCTAATCCTAGCCCTGCCAGGGTGGACTTGAGCAAGTTCTTTCATCTTCCTGAGGTTTTAGCTTCCTCATCTGTACAATGGGGATAATTTGTCTTACTGGGTTTCTATGAGGACTTGATAAGGACCTGTTATAAATGGCAGCTCTTACTCCGAGTGAAAAGCAGGCTGGAGGAGGCATCTCACACAAACACCACCGACCCCAGCGATAGCATCTGACCAACCGAACCAGGCGTTCACCCCAGCGGAAAAGTCCTGCGGAGACGGAGCCTCTACTTCCTCATTCGTAACCTGCTCTGATGTTTCACAATCCGTTAGTCAGGAAATCGTTCTTAATATCTAACCGAAGTTCCTCCTGTTACAATGTGTCATATCACACGTATTTTAAAATAACACACAAATAGACCCATGAAAATGAGCAGATTTTTCTATGAGTCAGAGGCATTCACAGGCCTTGGGTTTACTCTTATCTTCAAGAAACCAGGGAATATTTGTCATGGGACCCCTGCAGACTGAGGACTGTGCTGGGCTAAGCTGGGAAGCCCCAGAGATGCGTGATGAGACTCCTGCGACCAGCAGTCTCTCCCTCTCTCTCTCTCTCTCTCTCTCTAATTCTTTCATCTGTGAGTGAATGGTTGATCTTAATTTTGAAAGCCTAGGAACACAGCAAAGGAGTTCAGCAGGACCGATCACATTTGTGGCTCATCACTGTTATGCAATTTGGGTCTGGCAAGGATTGAAATGCAAATTATGTGTCAGTCTTCAGCATTGAAGCAGAGGATGACTTTTTTTTTTTTTTTAAAGATTTTATTTATTTGAGAGAGAGAGAAAGAGAGAGAGCATGAGCAGGGGGGTGGAGCAGAGGGAGCCCGACTCAGGATTCGATCCTAGGACCCCTGGATCATGACCTGAGCCAAAGACAGACGCTTAACCGACTGAGCCACCCAGGCACCCCAGAGGACAACATCTCAACAGCCCCGTGTGACAAATCATTCATTCAACTCTGCAGGTGCATTTTGCAGCTAATCCTTCTGGCTGGGCTATTGGTATGAATCACCTCTTTTCGGCTAGGTGGCCCTGAATCTAAGTGTCTAAGAAGCACCTGTGGGAGGGGAATGGTGGCCCTGGTTGGCTGCCCAGGGCAGATGTCTCAATTTTTACACGTGTCTGCTCTATGGGCATGCTGCAAACCTATGGGATGAGGTTGCAAACTGGCAGCCTGTGGGCAGCCTATAGACGTGTTTTGTTTGGCCACACAATGTTTTGTTTTTATTTTTGAAGTTGAATTGGTTGCCTTGATCTAAAAATTCATATGATCCAGGTTTCTGGCTTTTCTTGAAAAGGGGAAGATCTGGCATCACTGAAGCTGTAGCTTTTCCTCATAATAACATCCTCTGGGTCTGGGTGGAGGTGCTCCCTCTAGGTGGGACCACCATTTCCCACTGCCTCCCTTCCACTCAATTTCAGTCACAGAAATTGCCTGAACCCTAAAGGCATTCGAGCTGGGGACTCTTGGCCTGTGAAGTCTCCTTTGGTCATTGATGGAGAACATGACTACTTGTGTTTTTTTCCTTTGGGTTCTCTAATTTCTCTTCCTCCACCAGAAATGATACCAGAAGAAGTCAGTATTTGTGATTCCTGCAGCTCCGTCTTCTCTGAGTTTATATTTAATGCCACAGTTGAAGACATGTGTCATGTTACCAGTAGGTTTTCATATGGGGATCAAGGGGATGAATCCCTCTTTGAAATTCGTCTGTTGAAAAAAAAAAAAGAAAGAAATTTGTCTGTTGGCACTGCTTCTAGGTTCTTCAAAGTCCAAGGGGCTTCTGCGTGTGCCCAGGAACGCTCTCTGTGCCTCCCAGTGTCAAGACAACCCAGGCTCGATTTATCAAACGTACATGCCTCATCAAACTTAGAAAATAAAAATTTCTTAAACTACGTTTTTACACTTAAATCCTGATTACCACTTCTATTCCTTTGGGGTGACAGTAACAGAAAACCCTAACTCAGAGTGGCTTAATAAGGAAACGAATTATTCCACACAAGGTGAAGCCCCGAGGTGCGGCGGGCTCCAGCTCCACTTTGCTGGGATTCTCTTGGTTCCGCCCTTCTCCGTGCGCTGGCAGCACCTCAGGCTTGTCGCCACGGGGCCGCTGCAGTGGCATTATCCTCTCCAGACACAACATTTCAGAGAAGGAAGTGGGATTTTTATTTCCTTTTTTGCGGGGTGGGGGTGAGACCATGGAAACCTTTCCCAGAAGCCCCACGGTGGACTTTTACTTACACCTCATTGGTCAGAGTTGTGTCACATGCCCATTCCTAGACCAATCACTGGCAAGGACGCCTGGACGGCCAGTTGGCTTTTACTAATTATCCCAGAGTGGGTGAGTGTGGGGGAATCCGTTTAAAGATCGCCGCATATACTTAGTTAAATTCCCTTAAACAATCTAAATTATAATCACAAACCCAGTAAGATCAATTCTTTGAACATTTCAAACATCCTGACACATCAAGTGACAGAAACACAAAAGTAAAATCATCACAGAGGCTAGAGCTACGTTTAATCTAATTTAAAAATATTAAAACCGTAGATTTAATTTTTTTTATCCCTATATTTATAAGTAATATTTATTTTGATACTTTCTAGGGTTACAGTAATTTTAGTGGATCCCAAGTTAAAATAACCACTTCATACTGGCCGACGTTGTAGGTTACTTATGTTCGGTTATTTATGCGGGTTGCGGGTTGGAGTTACGTATAATTGATTCTTGGCTGGAGGGGGGAGGGGTGGCCCCTTCTATACCCGAGCTGCCAGACATCAGGCTGCCCTCACTTTCACGACAGCTTTATTGAGATAAAATTCACATAGCATACAACTGACCATTTAAAGTATACAATTCAATGGTTTTTAGTATCTTCAGAGCTGTGCCACCATTACACAATCAATGTTAGAACATTTTCATGGAGCGGCGCCCGGTTGGCTCAGTCAGTACAGCATGCGACTCTTGATCTCAGGATCATCGGTTCAAGCTCCACATTGCGCATGGGGTCTACTTTAAAAAAAAGAAAAGAAAGGAAAGAGAAAGAACATTTTCATTGCTCCAATAAGGAACTGGTTAGCATTCACTCTCCATATGCCCCCTTCCTCCAACCCTGGGCACCCACCAAACTACTTTCTGTCTGTATGGCGTTGCTGACTCTGGACATTTCATACAAATGGAATTACACACTACATAGAAGCGTGACTCCTTTAAATCATTAAATTTTACTCGCTCCATCAGTGTTATTGATCATACCTACACCTTTCATAGGGGGTTTCCTGAAATTATGTACTTTTAAAGTTTTACTTAGTATTGTATAATTGGTTCTATTGTCTTTTGTTACGTATTGACCCAGTTGTTTGGAATACCTGGAAATACAAATGTGCCATATGTATTAGTCACTCACTCCCTTCTTTCCTTTCTTCATGCCTTCCTTCCTTCTCTCCTACCGTCTAACCCTTAACATACTATCTTTCTGTGCAATTATCATATTTATATAAACTTTTCCAGGGATGCCTGGGTGGCTTAGTCGGGTAAGGGTCTGCCTTGGCTTAGGTCATTATGCCAGGGTCCTGGGATTGAGTCCCACAACGGCTCCCTGCTCAGTGGGGATCCTGTTTCTCCCCCTGCTTGTGCGGTCTCTCTCTGTCTTTCTCTCTGTGTCAAATAAATAAATAAAATCTTTAAAATATATATGTATATATATAAATATAAATATATATATAAATTTTTCCATACACGCTGAATTATCTTATTACAATAACAAATCATGAAATATATATGAGTTGCTTTGTTATCAAAGTTGAGTTGATTACAACACTAAACTATTCATTTGTTTTATATTTATACCAGAATTCTTACAAAAAAAGGATTAGAATTGAAGCAGAGCACAAGTCATTTATAAATAACCATGGTATAGATAACAACAGTTAACTGGAAAATCTTTCTTACAGTTGAGTACTAAATTTATTTTGGACCAGAAAAAGAATGCAAACAAATTTGCATCAATCAAGAAACTTCTGAATGGTGATAGATGATCCAAATAAAGATTATAAAAGAGAAGAGGTTATAATTATAGATTTAGTGAGAGGTTAAAAAAGGAAGTATATGGTATATTAAGGAAGTATATTTTTATGTTTGAACAAAAGGAATTTCCAGTTGGATAAAAATTGAAAGTTTTTTTCTTTTAAAGATTTATTTATTTATTTGAGAGAGAGCGTGCGAGCGTGTGCAAGAGACCACGCATGGGGAGGGGCAGAGGGAATGGGAGAGAATCTCCAAGCGGACTCCCCACTGAATGGGGAGCCTGCCATGGGGCTCCACTTGGGGCTCAATCCCACGACCCTGAGATCATGAGATCATGACCTGAGCTGAAATCAAGAGTCGGACTCTTAACCAACTGCGCCATCCAGGCGTCCCAAAATGGAAGGTTTTAATGCAAACTGATGGATTTTTAAAAAAGATTTTATTTATTTATTTGAGAGAGACAGCACATGCCGGGGAAGGGGGGCACTGCAAGGAGGAAGGGGCAAAGGGAAGGGGAGAAGCAGACTCTCTGCTGAGCAGGCTAGCTCCATCCCAGGACCCCAGGATCATGACCTGAGCGGAAGGCAGCAGCTTAAGCGACTGAGCCACCCAGGTGCCCCCAAACTGATGGATTTAAAAAGAACAATATTCAGGTCTGTCACCTGGAAACAACTTTACTCACTACCAAATTGATTTGCACACCGAACATTTGCATTTTGGATTCTGTTATGTTCCTTAAAGAGACTCTAAAGCTTTTTGAAGCATAGCCAATTCCAAGTCTTGAAGCAGGGGGAAATCAGGAGGGGCTTGTAACATCCAAGAAAAGGATGCTTCCAAAAATATTTGAAATCGTGCTAATTGGGCAATGAAGCCAATATAAGAGGATTCCCACTGGCCACGTTGTGATTCTTTTGAGCACCAAAAAGAACAATAATTACAGTTAGTGATTTTATTTGTAAAAGTCTGTGAGTCAAAGTGAAAAGTTTAAAAGAAGTATTTAAAAAGTAACTCTAGGGGCACCTGGGTTGGTTAAGCGTTTGCCTTCAGCTCAGGTCATGATCCCGCAATCCTGGGATGGAGTCCTGGGATCCAGTCCTGCATCTGGCTCCCTCCTGAGGGGGGGAGTCTGCTTCTCCTTCTGCCCCTCACCTCGCTCATGCTCGCTCTCTCTCAAATAAATAAAATTTTAAAAAATCTTTTAAAAAAAGTAATTAATACAAAAGGATTTTTATTTTTAAAGTAGATGTTAATGTTTTTGGCTGTTTTGTCTCTTCTGTTATGTATATTCTGCATATAAAATATAAATATGTATTTCTCTCAGTGTAATGAGGCAAGATTGCATGCAGTGAACTGTGAGCAAGCCAAAAATTGTGAAAAAAGCAGGAATTGTACTAAGAACAGGAAAAAAAATTACTAACCTCATGGTCACGGTCACATAATTACCAGGTTAAAAAAGAGGGTCTGATAATGTGTTACAAGATGGTGCTTTAATCAAGTATCGTAAAGAAAGAAAGCGGATTCTGCAAACTCAATCCTTTGCTTCCCAGGAGGTAAAACCTTTGGATGACTCTACCAGTATATTGAAAGTTAGGTCACGGAGAGTTGGGGAAAGACTGGAAATACGGGCAAGAGCAGGAGGGCCTACTGAGCAGTTCTTGAATGGTAACTAAGGAGCATCCACATGGGGCCCTTCAAGTCACCAGCAGAAGGGACAGAGCTTCCGCCCAACTGTGAGTCTAGGTTGAGAGGAAGGGCTACCTGTATGCTCACTGGTGGATTCCCAGCGCCTGCACGATTCCTGGTACAGAGGAGATGTTTAGTGGTTATTCATGGAAGGAAGAAAATAAGAAAGGAAATGGAGGAAGAAAGGAAATGAGTGAAGAATGGAAGAAAAGATGTGGTTTGTTTGTTCATTTTCTTTTTTTGGATTTTGCTGGTTTTCTTCCTATCTTTATTGAGGTATAAATGACAAATAAAAATTGTATATATTTAAGGTACATGACTTGATGTTCTGATGTACAAATAACTTAAAAAATAATTGCCACGGGCACCTGGCTGGCTCAGTTGGAAGAGCATGTTGGGGTCATGGGTTTGAGCCCCACGTTGGGTATAGAGATTATGTAAATAAATAAATTTTAAAAATACATTTAAAAAATAATCACCACAATCAAACTAATTAACGTATACATCATTTCACCTTGCTACTGTTTTTTTGCGTTGAGAACATTTAAGATCTATCCCTTTTATCAAATTTCAAGTATACAATACAGTATTAAAAACTATATTCACATTTCTATGCATTTGATCTTCAGAACGTATTCATCTTATAAAACTTTGTACCCCTTGACCAACACCTTCCTATTTCCCCCTTCCCCCAATCCCTGGTAACCACCATTCTACTCTCTGCTTCTATGAGTTTGACTATATGAGATTCACATATAAGTGAGATCATGCTGTATTTGTCTTTTTGTGTCTGACTCAATTCAGTTAGTATAATGTCTTCCAGCTTCACCCATGTTGTCACAAATGTCAAGATTTCCTTCTTTACAAAGGCTGAATAATATTCCATTTTATATTTACTATATACCACATTTTCTTTATCCAGTCACCTGTCAATGGACTTAGGGACTTTTAGATTGTTTCCATATTGTGTTTGTTGTCAACAATGCTGCCATGAACATGGAAATGCAGATCTCTCCAAGATACTGATTTCATTTCCTTTGGATGTATACTCAGAGTGAGATTGCTGGATTATAAGATCATTCTATTTTTAATTTTTTGAGGAAACTCCAAACTGTTTTTCATACCAGAAGAAAAGATGTGTGATGCCTCTCCCGGAAGGAGAGTGGATGGAAAGAGATGTCCTCTTCTCTATATCAGTTTCCTGTGTGGAGTCTGAGGGCCTAAATTGTTCTGTCCTTGCTGGGAGGGAATAAAGGGGAAGAAGAAAGAAGGATATTCAGCCTGAAACTGAACTACACCCCACTGTTTGGCTTGTCCTGGTTCCCAGAATTTCTAGGTATGCATGGCTGTCAGTTTGACATTTCCAGCAGATTCAAACCATGGATGCCCCCCATTAAAAATGAGGGGAAGGGGCTCCTGGGTGGCTCAGTTGCTTAAGTGTCCAACTCTTGATCTCAGCTCAGGTCTTGATCTCAGGGTTGTGAGTTCAAGCCCTGCGTTGGGCTCCACGCCCCAAACTACTAAAAAATTAAATTAAATTAAATTAAAAATGAAAAATAAAAATGGGGGGTGGGAAAGAGGGAACCACATGAGTGTCACTAAATTAGGACTTCAGAGGGGCTTTATAGCTGCTTTCAATTCTCTCCTCTGCTTCTCTCCCCCAGTCTGAAGTAAATAGCCAGGGTGGCCACAACTGAAGTTTTCTTTACCATTCCCAAGTAGGCTGAAAGTTTATCCACTGGAGATTAATTTATGCTTAGAGATTAACACTCAGGGCTGGCTGAAGGTAGAGAAGCATTGGTCATTCAAACCTAAATGTGGATTGCTTTAACTCAGATTGCTTTCTTATACTCAGAAGTTTTGATGGAGAGGGCGGAGGGGAAGGGTCAAGAATTAACTCAAGAATGAGGGCCACTGTGAAGGGAGAGCGGAGCTGAGAGAAGTACTAGAGGCTAGGGAGACTTTGCACCTCTCTGGCTGCATTTTCTTAGCCCTTTTCAAGGACTCCTCTTCAAACCACCCCTTAAGTTTTGGTGTTCCCTGGGCCCTAGTTTCTCTAGCTGTTCTCCTCCACCCATCTACTTGTATGTCACATCTGGACTGAACATTAACCCATAAGCTCTCAGGTCACCCTCTTGCCTTTGATCACAGGAACCATGTACAAATCAGCACTTCTTCACGCTCTGCCTCCCACCCTTGGGTTCGGAGCTTTGGTTTGGCTGCTGTCCCTGATTTCTGCACTACTGCTTTTCTACCAAATTCCCCTCCTCTCTGTCTAGTCCTTTTACCAGAAGTGAAATCTAGTAGATTTTACTACTCATTTGGAGGCTCTATCTGGCTTTTGTATTCAGTGTCACCTAAAAAAACCCCTCTCTCTTGGGTCGTCTTTCTGACTGCAAAGACCAAGGTGTCTTAGCCTATGATTCTGAAACCAGTTCTGATGTGTGGGTTTTTTCCCTACACCAAGCAATTCTCCAACATTAGCTGGTGTCAGTTCTGACATGATCTACCTGAAGATAGCAACAGATGCCACAGGTTAAGGGCTCAGTCCCACAAGTCAGATGCTAATCACCAGTCCAAGCATGGGTTATTACCAGTGCTTCCGACAGACTAGCTAGAAATCAGAGGTTCCTACACCCCTCTTCCTTGGGTCCAGTTGATTTGCTAGAGTGGCTCACAGAACTCAGGAAACCAGTTTACTTACTAGATTACTGGCATATTACAAAAGATTTTAAAGAATGTGAATGAACGGCCAGATGAAGAGATAAACAGGGTCCTGCACACAGAAGCTGTAGAGTTTGGAGCCTCACACATGGGTGTGTTCTGGTTCACGAACCCAGAAAACTCTTCAAACCTTGTCTTTTTGGGCTTTTATGGAGGCTTTATTACATAGACATGAATGATTTAATCACTGGTCATTGCTGCTTGATTAAACCTTCAGCCCCTCTCCCCTCCCTTGGAGGTCAGAGTGGGACTGAAAGTTCCAATCTTCTAGTGATACGGTTGGCTCCACTGGCAACAAGCCCTCATCCTTAGGTGCTTTCTAAAAGTTCATTAACATAACAAAAGACAATTTACTCATTCTCATCACTTAGGAAATTGATGGGTTTTAGGAGTTCTGTGCTAGGGATTGGAAGAAGGCCAAATACAGTTGACCCTTGAACAACACATGTTTGAACTGCATGGGTCCACTTATATGTGGATTTTTTTTTGAAACGGTAGGTACTACAAATGTATTTTCTCCTCCTTATGATTTTCTTAACAACATTTTCTTTTCTCTAGCTTACTTTATTGTAAGAATTCAGTATATAATACATATATAAAATATATGTTGACTGTTCATGTCATCCGTAAGGCTTTCAGTCAACAGTAGGCTATCAGCAGTTAAGTTTTGAGGAGGTTGAAAATTATACGTGAATTTTCAGCTGTGAGGTGGTCGGTGCCTCTAATCCCCACATTGTTCAAGGGTCAACTATATATATTTCTTATTATAAATCACAATATCATGTAGCCAAAATACCATTATTTTTTTTAAGATTTTATTTATTTATTTGAGAGAGAGAGCATGAGCAGGGGGAGGAGGAGGGGCAGAGGGAGAGGGAGAAGCAGACTCCCTGCTGAGCAGAGAAGCCTACTCGGCCTGATCCTGGGACTCTAGGATCATGACCTGAGCGGAAGGCAGACGCTTAACTAACTGAGCCACCTAGGTGCCCCTAGCCGAAATACCATTCTACATTCTTCCTTCTCCTTCATCTCCCACAAACTTTTTGTTTTTTGGGGGGGCTTTCATACTTCTGCACATTTAGCTACGTCTTTCTGGAATGCCCTTCCTTCTCCTCTCCAGCTGTCAGTAAACTTTTGTAATTTTCAAGACTCAATCACCACCTTTGAGAAGCCTACCCTTATCCCTACCCTCAGTGGGTAATGTCGACATTGATTTTCATGCATTCAGTGGGTCAGTAGATCTGGATTTGGTCTCAGTAGAAGATCATTAAATCAGAATATTCCATAGAACGTTGGGCTCAGCCTAAACTCCATCTACTGTTGTCTGAGAAGGCTTTAAGAATTAGCCCTGTCACATGGTTCTTATCGTTAAAAGATCAAATTTTGCGGCTTTTTCACCTTAAGCAAACCACCCAACCCTAAAGCCTCAGAAGTTTTTGTCCTTGTTGGCATCAGAACTCTATTATTATTCTCCTCTTCTCGTTCGTCACTATGGCCCCTCCCATTTGGATAGGCTTTAGTGATTATGGGTGCTTTCACAGATGGTATCTTATTTGTTCCTCACAATAACCCACCCCGTGAGGCAGAGAGGGCTATTGTTATTCCCAGTTGACGGGACTGCAATGTCACCTGGCTGTGATGATGTGGAGTGGGCCTGACTCCCTGAGGTGCTACTTAAACTCTGGGACCGATTTCTGAAATTTCCCGTGGAAACAGAAGATTCTCCTTGTCCCCAGGAAAGCTGTGGTATGGCAGTTATGAAGATGCTATCGGCAGCCGAGAGGCCAGGGGCTGGACACTACTCCCACACCTGCAACTTCAGGCTCAGTTGTTCAGCATTTCTGCTTCTCGCTGCCAGATTGTGCCACTGATTACAGGGTATTTCAGACCCCTGGGGAAGATAAGAGCTCTACAGACCTAACTGACAGGCCTGGCACTCCTGGCTTATTTGGCCTCAGATGCCAACCTCACCAACGTCTTCTCACATCTCTGCTCTCACCGCTGCTCGCCATACTCCACACTGGCCTTCACTTGGGTTTCTTGACTAAACCGCACTTTGTCCAGGCTGTTATTTGTCTGGAAGTTTCTTCTCTCACTTTGGCCCAGTTAGCTACAACTCATCCTTCCGGACTCAGCTGTCACTCCTCATTTGCAGCTTTCCCTGTCTCTGAGAGAGCAGCATGTCCGCCTGTACACACTCATACCAACCCATACCTTTCCTTTGTAGCACTTAGCAGAAAAACACGGGGTGGCCTGGAATGCAGTCCAAGGGGAGGGAATGCCACTTGTCTGTAACACTTAGAAGCCACAAGTATTAGCCATAATTAAGCTAGTCCTGAACGCAAGATCAAAATCCATCCAGCCAAATCTATTTGAAAAGGTTTCAAATCCTTTATCGAAAAGGTTTCAAATCCTTTATCTATAAGGTTTCAAATCCTTTATCCATAGCTGTGGAGTTATGCAGTCTTCCATGAGACCTGTTAAAGTCCCCCTTTTCCTACCCATTGCCTTTACATACGAGAGCTGGTTTTCCTTTCTTCTCAACAACCGTGTCCACTCCCCCCCCCCCCCCCCAGTTTCTGCATTGTGGTCTTCTTTCCCTCTTCCTTTCTTCCTAACTCTCCATGATAAAAAACAGCTTAAGAACTAGTCTGGGAAGGGGGTGCCTGGGTGGCGCAGTCATTAAGCATCTGCTCTCGGCTCAGGGCGTGATCCCAGAGTCCTGGGATCGAGCCCCACATCAGGCTCCTCTGCTGGGAGCCTGCTTCTTCCTCTCCCACTCCCCCTGCCTGTGTTCCCTTCCTCTCTCGCTGGCTGTCTCTCTCTCTCTCTGTCAAATAAACAAAGAAAATCTTAAAAAAAAAAAAAAGAACTAGTCTGGGAAGGTAGGACCCTCCTGGAAGGCAGGAGAAGGGAAGAATGAGTAGACCAGACCAGAATCTTCTTTGGTGGGCAGGGGAAGGAAACATTATTTTGGGAACATTATCTTTTCACTGTTGTTCAGTTATCTAATGCTACATAACAAACCACTCAAAATTTAGTGGCATGAAACAACTACCATTTCATTAGGCTCATGATTCAGTGGGTCAGAAGTTCGGGCAGGGCACAGAAGGGATGGTTTGTCTTTGCTTCCCTATGTTTGGGGCCTCAGCTGTTTTGGCTCAAAAATGGCTGGAGATGATAGGGACAGCTTGACTGGGGTCGTATGTCTGGGAGTTGGGTTCTTTTCCATGTAGTGTCTGCTGGGACTATAACGTCTAAGATGGTTCCTTCATTTATATATCTGATGTCTAGGCTGGTATGTTTGAAACAGCTGGGATGTGGCCAGCATAGTTTTCTCTCTTCATGCGGTTTTTCCATGTGACCTTAGCTTTTCACAGCATGACAGCAATGTTCCAAGAGGGAGCATTCCAAGAGTAAGAATTCAAGAAATCCAGGTGAAAGCTGAAAGGCTTTTTGTGATCTGGTTCAGAAGTCCCAAGCTGTTACTTCCGCCACATTCTGTTGGTCAAACAAGCCACTCAGTCCAGCTCATATGCGAGGGGAGGGGAATTAGATTTACCTCTTGATATTTTATTTATTTATTTAAAAATATTTTATTTATTTATTTGACAGAGAGAGAGCATGAGACAGCACAAGCAGGGGGAGCAACAGAGGGAGAGGGAGAGGTTCTCGAGAAGCAGGCTTCCCAATGAGCAGGGAGCCCCATGCAGGGCTCAATCCCAGGACCCTGGGATCATGACCTGACCTGAAAGCAGATGCTTAACCAACTGAGCCACCCAGGCACAACTACCTCTTGATATTTAGATCAGTCAACGGATCCATAGAAAGGAACAGAGTTAATTGCTGCCATCTTGGAGACCATCCACCATAGTCCTTACCTCATCCCAGCCACTATAATTCGTGTCCCTTTCATGGAATTGCCTTGAAGTCCAGGATTGCATCAGTCAGGTCCAGGTGTATGAGGCTTCTTGATTGGAGCTCCACTTCATCTGAAGAACTGTGAATTAAAGAGACAAATTTTGTGTCCCATCCCTGCCACTGAAAAATATGAGATAATGTTTATTTTTTTTCTTTTTTGAGATGATGTTTATTATTGTTTTAAGCTAAATTTAGGGTTAACTGGTTACACGGTAATAGAGAACTAATATAATCTGACAGGTTCCAAAGCATAGTTCTTTTCATGACATAATTCTGCTTTAAAATTTGTTTGGATTATAAGAATTGGGATTGTGGGAGAAATGGGCATTTGGAAGTTCAGAAAGTCCTAGTCATGTGATATATATATATATATATATATAGGCTTTGAAATACCTGTTTGGTGCTAACAGATACTGAGAGAACCATCTAGTGGTTAAGCTGAACCCTGAGAATTAGGAGGGTTTCTTTTTTGTCACTGCCCAGGGAAAACTGAGTCGGCATTCAGAAATTAAAGGTTGAATCATGTGTTTTTCCTGACTGGCAGATTTGGACTGGAGTTGGGGAAGATAAATGATAGAAACGATACTGGCACGTCAAGATAAGTCGTGACTAATGGTGATAAAGTGGGGTAGGGCCTCAAGGGCCCTCACAGGGAGGGCCTGGCAGCGCCTTTGCTTCTGCCCCCTCCCTTCACCTAGGCTATCCTTTCCTCTGGCCCACCAAGTTCCCTTTGGTCTCCAGCTCGTTGAGCAGTTCCTTCTTTTTCTGCTTTTTCCCAATCCCCCTTCCTTATGATGATCTTTTCCTTTTTTATAAGGTACGTATGTATTTAGAAACATAAAAGAGGAAAACAAAACCAAACTTGATCTGAGAATGATCTCCTTTTGAAAACTCTTGGTATTTGTTCTTCTCCCCATATTGTCCAGATTTAGTCTTGGATTGGAGAGCCAAGGCACTGACTGCGTGGTGACTTCATCAGATTGGAGTCAGCCAGCAATCCTTATTATCCTAGGATGTGAACACTACAAGAACCGCTCCAGAACAGCTGGTGCAAGATGCTCACTGGCCTGCGGAGAATTCGAAGCCCAAAGAGCTCAGGTGACCATTGTTAGCGGATGACAAGGACGATCTTAGAGGCTTGGATGTGTTCTTTTAAACGGTCCACCCATTCTGACTAGTAAAATCGGTGGAGTGGTTTGCTGTAATTCTCTCATAACTCCTATTGTGCAAGCACAGAAATACCAGGAACGGCACAATAACAGGGGTCAAACCCTAAGTTGTGAACTGACCCTCAACAGCCGAGGGTTACAGGGTTACGGAGAAAAGGTTGCCGACTCTGTGGCTTCTAAACCAACCTTAACCCTCGTCTCTGTGCCCCCACAGCCCACGACACTGTAGGCATCAAGAAACGTTTGAAAAATTAATATAAACCTTCCCGCCTCAGTCCTTCCCTGCCTCCCCTCCCCCGCGCTAGCATTGGCGCCCCTGCTCGGGGACTTTTCCGCCTCCAGTTAGTTCTCTCCAAGACGGGGCGCGTCCGCGGGACAGACACGGGGCTCCTTCTTTTCACTGCGGGGCGCGGGGCTGTTGGCTGCTCACCCCGACTCTCATATTTTTCCTCGGAATGGGGGTCTTGTTTGGTGGGCACGCAAGCCCCAAAGGTGGCCCGAGGCGGTCTGGGGAACACGAGGGACCTGCGGGATAGTGCACAGAGCCCAAGCCGGACGGAGAGGCCCGCCGCGGGGGAAGCCCCGTCCGCTCCCGAGTCCAGCCCGCGTTCCCACCCCAGCGCGCCCGGCTCCGGGCCAGAGCCGGGTGGGCGGGGCCTGGCGGGGGCGGGGCCTGCCGCGGTCAGGTGACTGAAGGGCGGGTGGCTGAGGCGGCGCTGGCGGAGGGGCGTCAGACTCGCCTTGGGGTCGGCGAGGTAGGCCGGCAGTTGGGTAGCCACGCCGCGGCCATGGGGGGCTTAAAGGACGAGCTGCTCAAGGCCATCTGGCACGCCTTCACCGCACTCGACCTGGACCACAGCGGCAAGGTCTCTAAATCCCAGCTCAAGGTGGGCCCCCCCCCCCGACCCCGGTGCCCCTACCCCGGCCCTCCCCGGCGCGCGCTCCAGCACCCCCGGGTGGGGGAAGCCGGCCCCGGCGGGCGGTGACCCCAGGGAGGGGTGAGCAGGAATGCGGCCGGGCGGCCTGCTCAGCGCAGAGGGGCCAGAGGCCGGGATTTGGCGGTTCTGCCTCCCTCTTGCCTTCGGGCCGTGCCTTCGGGCGGGTACTTAAGTCCCCTCTGGGCTCCCCGTGAGCGGTGGGGGGGGGGGGGGTTAGGCGGGGATGGGATCTGAGTGGGAGGCGGGCTCCTGTCGGGGAGGTGGGGGTTCCTAGAAAGTCCGGACTCGGAGACGGCGATGGGAAGCTCCCTTAAACAGAATACCCAGATTACCGCTGTACTTTGGAAGAGGAAGGGACTTACCCAAGGTCACTGGGCAGAGCCTTCTGCAGAGCGCACGCTCCACACCCGGGCAGCCCTCAAAACGGCCAGCTGCACCCGAGGCAGTCTGGCTGTTCTGAGGAGGGAGAAGTGCCCAGAGCCTGGGCTCCAGCGGCTTCCTCCTTTGGGGGCTTTGGTGGTAGGGGATGCTTTCTGACCTGTGACAAAGACCTCCCGCCTTGGGGCTTTAGGTCAGTCACGCGTGAGCTGCGCCCCGCAGGGACCTTAGTTCCGGGTGAGGAGCCCTGATCTTTCTGGCAGAGTCTTTATTGTGACTGCCAAAGACCCCATCATTGAGTATAGGGTATAAATAAAGGAATGCTTGTAAATTGAGTAACCCCAAGCAAGGAAAGTGGCACTTCGCCAGGAGAAATTGGCAGCTTCTTGAAAGTATAAAATATAGAAAACAGACAAGAAGAGCCATTCACAGACATTTTCTAATATCCACATTTTGGATCTGAATGTCTGGTTTTCTTAGCCTCTTCTGGGAATGAATTTCTGAAGATTGGGTTTGCTTTGTTTATTTTGTGCAGTAATCAGGAGGTTTTTATGAGTAGTGGCTTTTATGCCATTAGGATTTAGTATTCGCTCTCCTCCTTTCATCTTCCTTTCACACTCCTCTCTTCTTCTCATTCATAAAATCATAGCCTGGAAGGGTTCACAGAGATCATTCTGTTAATCTTTATTTTACTTTTAAATGACAGTAAAATTGACTTTTTTGGTGTACAGTTCTATGAGTTTTAACACATGTACAAATTTCTATAATTACTACCAAAATCAGGTTTCCATCTGTTCTGTCATTCCAGAAAGCTTTTCATGTTGCCCTTGCACCTGAAGCTGGGATCAGACAATTGTCTGTTCTGTTCTTAATTGCTGTAGTTTTGTCTTTTCCACAGTGTCATGTAAATGAAGTCATTTGGTATGTAACCTTTTGACACTGGCTTCTTTCACTCAGGGTAATCCCTTAGAGATTCATCCATGTTATTGTGTGTATGTATTAATAATTATTTTTTATTAAGTAATCCATTGTATGGATGTACCCAAGTTAATAAAAACCCTTGAGCATTTGTGTTATTTCCCCTTTTTGGTGATTATGAGTAGAGCTATGTTTTACTTTTCACTTTTTTTAGAAGATTTTATTTATTAGAGAGAGAGAGAGAGCGCGAGAGCAAGCATGAGTGGGGGGGAGGGGCAGAGGGAGAAGCAGACTCCCTGATGAGCTGGGAGCCTGATGGGGGACTCAATCTCAGGACCTTGGGATCATGACCTGAGCCAAAGGCAGACGCTTAACTGACTGAGCCACCCAGGTGCCCTTACTGTTTTTACTTTTAATTTACCTATACCGCTATATTTACAGTGGATTTCTTGTAGATAGATGTAGTTGGGTCTTGTTCTTTAATCTATTCTGACAATCTCTGTCTTTAATTGTTGTGTTTAGACCATTTACATTTAATGTAATTATTGATATGGTTAGATTTAAGGCTACTAATTTTACTGTTTGGTTTCTGTTTTCCAATTTTTTGTTCCATTGTTTCTCCTTTCCTTCCTTATTTTAGATGATTTGAATATATTTTAGTATTTCATTTTAATACTGAGTTTTGTTTTTTTTTAAGATTTTGTTTGTTTATTTGACACAGAGAGGGCGAGCGAGCACAAGCAGGGGGTGCTGCAGGCAGAGGGAGGGGGGAAACAGGCTGTCCGCTGACCAAGGAGCCCAATACGGAGCTTGATCCTAGGACCCCAGGACCATGACCTGAACTGAAGGCAGATGCTTAACTGACTGAGCCACCCTGGCGCCTCAATACTGAGTTTTTTTGACTATATTTCTTTGTATAGTTTTCTTAATGGCTGCTCTAGAGATGATAATATATACCTAACTTTTCAATCTACTTAGAATTAATATTTTACCACTTTAAGAGGGATGTGGAAACCTTATCACCATTTAAGTCCTTTTAACCTCTCCGCTTTATGTTATAATTGTCATATTTATTAATTTACACACATTGAAAACCTTGTCAGACAATGTTAAAATTTTTTTGCTTTTAACCACCATTTTTATTTTAAGCATCCTTTTTTTTTTTTTTTTAAGGTTTTATTTATTTATTTGACAGAGAGAGACACAGCCAGTGAGAGAGGGAACACAAGCAGGGGGAGTGGGAGAGGAAGAAGCAGGCTCCCAGCAGAGCAGGGAGCCCTATGCGGGGCTCAATCCCAGGACCCCAGGATCATGCCCTGGGCCGAAGGCAGACGCTTAGCGACTGCCACCCAGGCGACTGAGCCACCCAGGCGGCCCGTAGTTTAAGCATCTCTTAAGAATAGTTTTTTCTTCCCAGATAATTCTCACTTTTTTTTTTTTTTTAAAGATTTATTTATTTATTTGACAGAGAGAGAGACAGCCAGCGAGAGAGGGAACACAGCAGGAGGAGTGGGAGAGGAAGAAGCAGGCTCCCAGCAGAGGAGTCCGACATGGGGCTCGATCCCAGGACCCCGGGATCACACCCTGAGCCGAAGGCAGACGCCTAACAACTGAGCCACCCAGGCGCCCCAACTCTCACTTTTTTTAAAAAAATTTTTATTTGGGATGCCTGGCTGGCTTATTTGAGAGAGAGAGAGAGAGAACACACAAGCAGGGGGAGCAGCAGGCAGAGGGAAAGGGAGAAGCAGACTCCCCGCTGAGCAGGGAGCCCAAAGTGGAGCTTGATCCCAGGACCCTGGGATCATGACCTAAGCCTGAGCCCAAGGCAGACACTTCACTGACTGAGCCACCCAGGCACACAGATAACTCTAATTTTATAGATAGGGTGGATTAAGCTTATGTGATGTTTGGTGGTTGCCCGTACTCCCAGTTGTAAGTAGTAGCTAAATCTAGTACCAGGATTTTCAGACTTTTGAGCCATTGTTTTTCCATTTTTTCTCATTTAATTGATGACATAATTGAGATGTTTCTATTACTTCAGTTGCAGTCCATTCGAAATTGTCCTTGCGGCTGCTTATAGAAAAAGGATTTTTGACTGAAAGGCCTGGCAAGAAGTATTAAATCCCAGTACATACCTTCACCCACGAGATGTTGATAATGCAACTGTGCAATTGTATTTTGTCTGTCCCTTGTCTACTTAACTGAGAGACTTTGGGATTGATTTAGTTCTGTTCATCTTGCCAGTCTTCCTGGAATGGAAAATATAAAAAAAAATTTCTATTTAGATCTTTCCTTTTGTTTTGATTCTGAAATTTAATGTCCACTGATTTATTGGCTAGGAGTAGTGTTTTTACCTTAATTTGTTCGTTCATTTATTTTTTCATGCAATAACCTTTTATGTGTCTATTCTGTGTAAGGTACCATGTTAATTTCATAACAAGATTAGTATTTTTAGGCTCTTAATTGGTTTATTAAATACCAGACTAAATATCCAAAACGAGTGTTAAAACTTATCACTTTGTAAAACTATATGGGCATTCTAAAATATTTTTGAATTAGCCTTTTTGAATTACCTTCACAATATTTGACACAATGAATAGATATTCACTAACTGTGTAGTAGACACTTCATGTGTTAGATACTGTGTCCAGTGCTAGGGGTGGTAGTAGAGGTGGGGAGAAAAGAAACAAATACAAATTTTTGCCTTCAAAGAATTTAAATATTGGTAGGCAAATTAAGAAAATAATCAACTATTAGAGGTGGTTGGTTCTCTCTCTCAATTATATTACTCAGTTACCTTATCCTTAAGAAATGTAAAGTCTGCTTCTCTGTCTCCCTCTGCCCCTCCCCGCCACTCATGCTTTCTCTCTCTCCCTCTCTCTTTCACTTGCTCTTTATCTCAAATAAATAAATAAAATCTTAAAAAAAAAGAAATGTAAAGTCTGGTGGTTGAGATAAGTAACAAATATTTTTGGATAGAGGATGTTGAGTGGGTTGGAAGATAAGGGGCCATGAGATTTTAGAGGAAGAGGTGATTACTTTTTACTGGTGAGATTATTTCATGAACAAAGCTTCTTTGAAATGAACTCTGAAGACAGGTAGGATGTGATTATATAGAGATGCGGGAGGGAAGGGTAAGTCATTCTATTCATTCATTGATTCATTCATTCATTCACTGGATATTTGTTGACTGCTGTCAGCTCCAAGGCATCCCTGTGAACTATTGCAGCAGACAGGATTAATCAGACATTATGGGGACTTCTCTGTAATTTATCTTGATTGCAGTACAGAATATGAGTGTCTGTGTCAATGTATATTTAAGAGAGAGTTATTGCTGGTGATAAAGCAATAGAAATAGATTGTGGTTAATGCGTGGAAGACGCTGAGTACTGGGTCCGTGAGGTAGGTGCCGTAGAGCCTCCAAGTTTTCTGAGAGGTGATGGGCCATGGTAAGTGCACTTTAGGAAGTCACTTGGGCTGTAGCATGTGACCTGGGTTAGAGTGGTTTGGGCATATTGGAATTAGGAAACTATTGTAGTAGCCCTAATGAGAGGTAATAGGGGCTGGAGGTGGGGAGGATGGACAAGTGGGGGATAGTGGGTGAAGGAATTTTGCTCTCTACTAGCCTTGACTCATGACTGGGTGTGAGGAGAAATGAAAAGGACAGAGTCAGAAATGTTAGAAATTTCAACTGTGGATGACCAATGGACAGTAGTGGTTTTTAATAGAACAGGAAAGTTATGAAAAGGAACTGTTTAGAGAAGAAAGGAAAGTTAGCTTTGAACATGTTTTGTTTACTTTGTTTTGTTTTTGAGGTCCTTGTTGGAGATGATGTTCTTGGCAAGGGTAGAGCTGTCAGTATAGGATCTGATTAGTTGAAACTTGGAAAAAAGAGAGGAGAGATTAATTGATGACCTTGGGGAATGGCTAGAGTATGTAGTGAGGAAGAACAGAAGCCAAGGGACCAGAAATGAGAGTAAGAACCACTTTGGAGCAACACTGGAACTGAGGGAGAAGAGATTTCAAGGAAGACATAGTCTCTTATCTTCGAGAGTTCAGTTATTATTATTACTATTTTTTAAAGATTTTATTTATTTATTTGACAGAGAGAGCCAGAGAGCACAAGCAGGGAGAATGGCAGAGGGAGAGGGAGAAGCAGATTCCCCGCTGAGCAGAGAGCCCCATGTGGGGCTCGATCCAGGACCCTGGGATAATGACCCTAGCCCAAGGTGGACACCTAACCCAGTGAGCCACCCAGGCGCCCCAATTATTATTGTTCTATACATATATTTTGGAGATTTTAAAGTAATGCGAGTGATTCTTCCCTGCTATAGTTTATAAACTACATACTTCTTCTCTAAAGAGAAGTTGTGAAAAGTTTGGAGTATTGGCATCATCTTGGGAATAAATTCATTTTTTTACTTTTAGGAGATTACTTTGTAGTACAAAACTCATTTAGATAGATATGTTTGAGTTACTGCTATAATTAATAAATACTGGGTAGTCCAGGTGGCCTAGTCAGTTAAATGTCTGCCTTTGGCTCAGGTCATGATCTCAGGGTCCTGGGATCCAGCCCTGCATTGGACTCCCTGCTCAGTGGGGAGTCTACTTCTCCCTCTCCCTCTGCTCCCCCACCTCCCCATTCATGTGCACATGCTCTCTCTCTTTCAAATAAATAAAATCTTTTAAAAAATTACTAAATATTTTCCTTCAGGGTTGCCTGAAGGAAGTACAAGAAAAGCTTATGTTTTATACCTAATTTTTATTAACTAATAGCATATTTTGGAGTGAAACAAAAATTACTACCTCAGTAAATTTCAAAACTTGAAATCCAAAGAATAAATTAACATAAGATATTATTTTGTTGTTGCAAACATAGACTTTCATTAAATTTATCAATAAGATAAAAATATGTAACATAGAATTGGAAAACCACTTGTGACTTGCATAAGCTACTATAGAGGCAAGATGTTGAGGTTGTTTAGTCAGTGATGCTTCCTTGTTAAGACAACTAGGCATGAGGTCAATGTAGGTCAATATCTTCCTGATCTTCATTGATGTACCCTTCTCCTCCCCCCAAGCCTCTGCTCCCTGTACCCTCCAAAAAAAGGGGAACCACCTCTGCCTCACTTTTCTTAACCTTGATTCTTTCACCCTCTTCCTTCCGCATTCCCTGTGATTTCCCAGGCTTCTTCCTTGCAATCTGTGCACCCTCTGCAGGAGATCTCTCTTTGGCTACAGTTGTAGTGTTTCTGGCTCCCCTCCTGAGGCGCAGTTGTACATGTCTTTACCCCCCACCACACTCAGCCTGTGTAGTCATCAGCTGTATTAGTTTAATTTGCAATGGGATTGTTAGAAGGCAACTCGTTTTTTAAATTGTCCTGTTGATTTGGTGTTACTCTTTTTCAGGCTGGATACAGAGGGACATTAAACTGAATTTTTATTTTATTTTTTCTTATTTTATTTTATTTTATTTATTTTTTTAAAGATTTTATTTATTTGAGAGAGGGAGCGCAGGGTGAGCAAGAGAGAGCACGAGTGGTGGGGGAGGGGCAGAGGGAGCAGAAGAAGCAGGCTTCCCACTGAGCGGGGAGCCAGATGAGGGGCTCCATCCAGGACCCTGGGATCATGACCTGAGCTGAAGGCAGACACTTAAAACAACTGAACCACCCAGGTGCCCCTGACTTATTTTAAATTAAGCGTTTCCTAATTGTGTACGGATGTACTTGTCGACTGCTGAAGTAGATATGGTGGGGAAAGAAAACTTCAGAAACACATTCTCTACTTGCTTTTAAACTTGTGTTTATGAATAGTCTTTCCTTAGAACAAACTATAAGACTATTATTTGTTTTGAATGCAATTTTATTTCTTTTAAAGGGTTTTATTTTTAAGATTTTATTTGTTTATTTGTCAGAGAGAGAGACCGAGAGAGAGCATGTGTGCACAAGCAGAGGGAGTAGCAGGCTCCCTGCTGAGCAAGGAGCCCGATGTGGGGCTCGATCCCAGGACCCTGGGATTATGACCTGAGCTGAAGGTAGACACTGAACAACTGGGCCACCCAGGTGTTCCTTGAATGCAATTTCAATATACACTATAACTGATGTGAGATTTAAAACTGCTGAGTGATTGATGGAACCGTATCTGTAGGAAGATGCTAGGTACATATAGATAGTTGGGTAAATATCACTGAGTTGAATGTTACAGGTTTTTTTTTTTTTTCCCAGCCATTTTTTCCCTTGGTTTGGTTTTGGTTTTCATGCCCTTTTTCTCTGTGTGTATGTGTGTGTTTAATTTTATTTTTAATTAATTTCTACACCCGTGTGGGCTTGAACTCACAATCCCAAGATCAAGAGTCACACACTCCACTGACTCAGCCAACCAGGTGCCGGTATATATATATATTTTTAAATGAGGGACATTTGTGTGTGGATTCTATATGTTATGAAACATTACTAATAGGCCATCTGAAGCAGACTTTGTTACTTTCAGGTTTTTTTTTTTTTTTAAAGATTTATTCATTTATTTTTGAGAGAGAGAGCAAGCATGAGCAGGGGGAGGGTGGTAGAGGGAGAAGCAGACTCCCCGCAGATGTGGACTGATCCCAGCACCCCTGGATCATGACCTGAGCCGCAGGCAGACACTTAACCGACTGAGCGACCCAGGCGCCCCTACTTTTAGGTTTTGATGTAAATTTGCAGAAGTCAATGGAAATAGGTATAGGGGATATTATTTGAAGTAGAGGCAATAATTATTTTCTTCTCTACTTATGTTTTAAAATGATCTTCAGATGATTTAGAATTTCAGGGATCTTGCTGAAAGCTAATAAATCTCCAGTGTTACTTAGAAATACATGCAATTATAACCTGAAACCATAAAAGTCCTAGAAGAGACAATAGGCAGTACTTTCTCTGACATTGGCCTTAGCATTTTTCTAAATATGTCTCCTAAGGCAGGGGAAATAAAAGCAAAAATAAACAATTGGAGCTACATCAAATTAAAAAGCTTCTGTACAGCAAAGGAAACAATTAACAAAACTAAAACACAGCCTACTGAATGGGAGAAGATAGTTGCAAATGATGCATTTGATAAAGTGTTAGTATCCAGAATATGTAAAGAATTTATACAGCTCCACATCAAAAAACCCAAATAATCCAATTTAAAAATGGGCAGAAGGTATGAACAAACTTTTTTTTTTTTTAAGATTTTGTTTATTGGATGCCTGGGTGGCTTGGTCATTAATACTTTGCTTTGGGCTCAGGTCATAATCCCAGGGTCCTGGGATTGAGTCCCACATGGGGCTATTTGCTCTGTGGGGAGACTGCTTCTCCCTCTGTTTGCCACTCCCCCTGCTTGTGCTCTCTCTATCTCTCTCTCTGATAAATAAATAAATAAATAAATAAATAAATAAATAAATAAAATCTTTAAAAAGATAAATAAAAAAATAAAGATTTTATTTATTTATTTGAGAGAGAGAGTGAGAGATCAATCACGAATAGGGGAGAGTGGTAGAGGGAGAAGCAGACTCCCCGCTGAACAGGGAGCCCAAAGTAGGGCTCGATCATGACCTGAGCTGAAGGCAGATGCTTAACCAACTGAGCCACCCAGGCACCCGTGAACAGACATTTCTCCAAAGAAGACATCCAGATGGCCAACAGACACATGAAAAGATGCTCAAAATCACTTATCATTAGGGGAATGCAAATCAAAACCACAATGAGATATCACCTCACAGCTGTCAGAATGACTAAAATAAAAAACACAAGAAATAACAAGTGTTGGCGAGGATGTGGAAAAAAAGGAACCCTCATGCACTGCTGGTGGGAATGCAAGCTGATACAGCCACTCAGTAAAACAGTATGGAGGTTCCTCAGAAAATTATATATAGAATTACCATATGATCCAGTAACTCCATGACTGGGTATTTATGAAATATGAAAACACTAATTTGAAAAGATATATTCACCCCTCTGTTAATTGCAGCATTATTTATAACAAGATATGGAGGCAACCCAAGTGTCCGTTGATAGATGAATGGATAAAAAAAGATATGTATACATACAATGGAATATTACTCAGCCATGAAAAAGAGTGAACTCTTGTCATTTGCAACAACATGGATGGATCTAGAGCGCATGATGTGAAGTGAAATAAGTTAATTAGAGAAGGACAAATACCATATTATTTCACTGGTGTGGGATTTAAGAAACAGAACAAATGAACAAAGAAAAAAAGAGAAAAAAAAAGACGTACATATAGAGAACAAACTTTTGGTTACCATAGGGGAAGTCGGTGGGGGGGATGGTGAAATAGACAAGGGAGATTAAGAGTACATGTATTGTGATGAGCACTGAGTAATGTATTCTATTTTTTTTTTTTAAGAATTTATTTATTTAGGGGGCGCCTGGGTGGCTCAGTCGTTAAGCATCTGCCTTCAGCTCAGGGCGTGATCCCGGCGTTCTGGGATCCAGCCCTGCATCAGGCTCCTCCCTGGGAGCCTGCTTCTTCCTCTCCCACTCCCCCTGCTTATGTTCCCTCTCTCGCTGGCTGTCTCTCTCTCTCTCTGTCAAATAAATAAATAAAATCTTAAAAAAAAAGGATTTATTTATTAGAGAGAGAGAGAGAATGAACAGGGGGTGGGAGGGACAGAGGGAGAGAGATAAGCTCCTCAATGAGCAGGGAGCCCAATGCAGGACTTGATCTCAGGACTCTGGGATCATGACCTGAGCCGAAGGCAAAAGATTAACTGACTGAGCCACCCAGGCGCCCCAGGGTAATGTATGCTTGAATCACTATATTGTACACCTGAAACTAATATAACACCGTATATTTATTATACTGGAATTAAAATAACATAAAAATTTTTAAAAAGAAAAAAATACATGTAATTCCAAGAAGATAAGGTGATGAAGGCTATTATTTAAATTCTTGTACATTGAAGAGAAACTTTGGAATAGTTCATATAAACACATGGTATAGAATTTATAAAGTTCGGTGCTCCTGGATGGCTCAGTTGGTTGGGCATCTGCCTTCGGCTCAGGTCATGATCCCCGGGTCCTGGGCTCAAGCCCCATGTTGGGCTCCCTGCTCAGTGGGGAGTTTGCTCTCCCTCTCCCTCCGCCCCTCACCCCCACTCATGCTCTCTTGCTCAAATAAATTAAAATAAAAAAGAATTCATAAAGTTCAAAAGGCCATTTACAGAAGTGAAAAGTAAGTTTTCTTCAACCCCTGTCCCATACTATTTTACTGCCCTGGAGGTAACCATTATTACTAGTTTGTTATGTTCCTTCCAGAGATCAAAGTGTACTTTAAAATTAATACTCTTATTGTTTTAGTAAGTGTTGTCCTTTTAAATATAGCACAGTCTAGCGATATTTTTTGCAACCTTTATTATAACTTTACTTTGCAATTATGGTTGCAGTGCAAATTACATGTCAGTCCTGGAAATGTCTTGAAATAAGCTTTTTGGCTGTGCAGTTTTATCCTGTTGTTTTTAGAAACACGGGGTTTTGTTTTGTTTTAAATTGTGCCCTTTTGAAGTAAAAGAGAATCTAAGTGGAAAAAATTTTTTGGGAACAACACGGGTAATTTGAATATTCATTCCTCAGTGATAGATTTTCAGCTAAATATCTTTTATTCTTTGCTTTGTAGTTGGCTATATGTCTTATAAATATTATATGTTCTCTTCCCATGTAGGCATTTAGCCAAAAAAATTTTTAGCCTTACTAGTTACAAAAGTAATTGAGCCTGGCCAATGTGTCAGTTGAAAATATAGTAGTCCCCACTTAGCTGCGTTTTCAGATTTCACGGTTTCAGTTACCTGCAGTCATCTGTGGTCTGGAAGCAGTTGATCCTCCTTCTGACATACCGTCAGTAGTTCAATAGTAGCTTAACAATACGTTACAGTGCCTACATCACTCGCTTCATCTCCTCACGTAGGCCTTTTATCATTTCTCATCTTTATCTCACAGGAAGGGTGAGTATAGTATAGTATTTTGAGAGAGAGAGAGAGACACCATATTCACGTAACTTTTATTACAGTATAATTATTCTATTTTATTATTAGTTATTGTTGGTAATCTTTTTACTGTGCCTAATTTATAAATTAAACTTGATCACAGATATGTATGTATCAGAAAAAACGTGTACCTAGGGTTCAGTACTCTCCGGTAGGGTTTCAGGCATCCACTTGGAATATGTCCTCTGCATAAGCAAGACAACTGTATAAAGGAAGCAAGTTGCAGTAAAGGGCTTTTATTGTGTGAAACACAATGCAAAACTATGGTTAATTTTTGTGAACTTGGCATGTATAGTATTTTTCCCTAATCTTTTTTTTTTTAAAGATTTTATTTATTTATTTGACAGAGAGAGAGAGAGACAGCCAGCGAGAGAGGGAACACAAGCAGGGGGAGTGGGAGAGGAAGAAGCAGGCTCATAGTGGAGGAGCCTGATGTGGGGCTCGATCCCAGAATGCCAGGATCACGCCCTGACCTGAAGGCAGATGCTTAACGACTGAGCCACCCAGGCGCCCCTCCCCCTAATCTTTTTTTTTTAAGGTGTTGAACTTTATTTTTTAAATTTTTAAAAAAGATTTTATTTATTTATTTGACAGAGAGAAAGAGAGAGAGCACAAGTAGGCAGAGCGGCAGGCAGAGGGAGAGAAAGAAGCAGGCTCTCTGCTGAGCAGGGAGCCCTATGTGGGGCTTGATCCCAGGACCCTGGGATCATGACCTGAGCCGAAGGCAGATGCTTAACCGACTGAGCCACCCAGGCACCCCTTTTCCCCTAATCTTTAGTGTTATGTTTCTGTTAACCTCTGTGGTAAAAGTTGTTTCTGTTGAGGAACTAAAAGAAATCTCATTAAAAAAATGAGATTAGGATATTGGAATCATGAATGAGCCTATAAAAGTCTTTGTAAATATTTTTTATATTTCACCAAAACAAAATAATAAAGACATTTTAGTATAGTAAGAGAGATTTAAAAATCTTAAAATGGTAATAATGGATTCTGGGTTATTTCCTTTCTTTATTACTTATTTGCTAACAACTTTTCAAAAGTGAGATAAGTTGGAAGTTTTAGGGTTTTTTTGAAACAACATGTAAACTTCTGCTTTATTGAAGGTATTATACAAACTGTGAGGCGCTGTGTGTGTGTGTGTGTGTGTGTGTGTGTATGTATCCATCTTAAGAGCCAGTGTGCATTTCTAATCTTATGACTCAGAGTTCTTAACCTTCTTGATCTCCATTTCATACTTCCTTTTGGGTCTCACTATAGTCCTGAGGTACATAGTACCTGGAAGCTGGAGACAGAAGAGGCTTTACATGACCTTTTCTCACTTACTCCATTTGCTATCTCAGAGTAGCTATGTTCTCATTCCCTCGCAACAAGAGGGTTATTGTGTAATCCCCTCAGTGGATAATTAGCGCACTGGAACTCGAGGTATTCCAGCTTGCCTCCACAGTCTGTCTTATGTGTGTCCCTGTTCTTGTCCTACAACATAAGTCCAACGCAGCCCTTTGTCTCAGCTTCCTTTATTTCCCCAGGGATTCATTTCATAAGTCTATTTTTCTACTCTGCTTTCTGCTTTATTTCCTTCTTCTCATTGTACCTTCAGGTTCCCTTTTTCTTTTTTAATTCAAAATCTGTGTTCACTTGAAACTGCAATTCTCAGCAATTAATTAACTATGGAAAGGTATTTAAGAGTAAATCTGCATATAGTTGAATTTTGTAAATGAAGAGATCTTGTGATTAGGGAGACATTTCTGCAATACTGGAAAAACTAATTTTTTCATCTTAAGGTTCTTCTGTGCCTTCTATACCTTTTGCTTCTGTAAGAATAATCACCTTTGTCTGGTAATCAGGTATGTTTGATTTGGACCAGGAGAGTGGTGTATGCGAACGTGGTGTACCAGCCGTGCTCCAACACGTGCTGAACGGTGTTGAAGGTATTACATGTCGTTGCATAAGCAGTTCTGGGAGGGTGGAGCGCTACCTGCCTTGTCAGGCAGCACATCCCATCCATTCTTTCAGCTCATAGGGTGATGGATGTGGGGTTACGGTTTTGTTGTTTTTGTTCCTGTACAGAATGGATGGCTAACATATCTTTGTTGACTGACTACGGTAGAGCCAGTACTTCAGAACTGGTCCTGTAAAGAGGGGAAGTTACTAAAACTTTTTGGGTATTTATGAGAAAGGTAGAGTTTTGAGATTATTTTGAGGATGTGGGTGTGGTAATTGGAGGTGAGAGGCTGGAGATGGGGAGACCAATTGGGGAGAATCTGTGAAAGTTGATGACTTAGTTGATGAGTGCTGGACTGGGATGGTGGCAGTGGGAATCAAAACAGATATTCCCTACCCTTATAGAGCTCTAGTCTTTTTGTTTTTTTTAAAGATTTTATTTATTAATTTGACAGAGAGAAACAGCCAGCGAGAGAGGGAACACAAGCAGGGGGAGTGGGAGAGGAAGAAGCAGGTTTACAGCGGAGGAGCCTGATGTGGGGCTCGATCCCACAACGCTGGGGTCACGCCCTGAGCCGAAGGCAGACGCTGAACGACTGCGCCACCCAGGCGCCCCAGTAGAGCTTTAGTCTTTTGAATGATACAGACCCAGCAAACTGTCAATTCAAGTATAGTGAGATAAAGAAAGTACACAATTCACCTAAGACTTGTGGGATCTATTCATAACACTTGCCTGTAATGAATTATTTTATTGTTGGCTGCAACTATAGTGATTTTTAAGATCAAGTCTATCATTTTTGTCTATTTATTAATTGTCATTCTTGAGTAAAGACGAGTGTTCTTTTTATTTTTTATTTTTTTAAGATTTTATCTATTTATTTGACAGAGAGAGAGGGAACACAAGCGGGGGGAGTGGGAGAGGGAGAAGCAGACTTCCTGCTGAGCAGGGAGCCCGATGCAGGGCTTGATCCCAGAACGCTGGGATCATGACCTGAGCCGAAGGCAGACACTTCATGACTGAGCCACCCAGGCGCCCAAAGACGAGTGTTCTTTTTAAATTAAACTTTCACCAAAAAAAAAAAAGTTCTGGGCACACAGAGGAGGGGAACCTATCTAGCCTATGGGGAGGATTGGAGGAGTTAGGTTAGAGAATCCTTCTAGAAGAAGAGACATTTGTCACTGACTTTAAGGGATATGTCATACTCGTCTATAAGAACATCCACGATGACAGATACAGAAAATAAGTCCCTTGGAAAAACAGGAAAAAGTGTCAGGAAAGAGCACTAGTTGGGGAGTCAGGAGACCTGTCTGTGCTCTGATACTTGTGTAGCCATGGGAAGTCACTTCTTGCTGGGCTTCAGTTTCCTCCTTTGTAAAATGTGGAGTACCAGGTGAGGTCTTTGAGGGTTGGCCTTCTAATTTAACTATGTTAGCTTGATGTGTTTACCACAGCCATATCCTGTTGAGTATTTGCTCTGCTGCAGCTCTTTGTTGGAGTCTCAGAAGGGAGAATGGGACCTGTTACTGAGGACAGGGTGCCCTGTTTTCCCAGCATTACATTCTCTGGTTAGCTGTAAGCTGATAGAACAGCTCATTCAGTGGAGAGAGGAGTTGGCCTTGGGGGTCTGAATTAGACTTAGTAATAGGACAAACTGTATGTAAAAGAGGTACAAGAAGAGGAGAGTCCATGATTTTGTTGTTAAAGGAATGATGGTACCAAAGTTAGCATCAGGGTGAGAAGCCTGTTTTGGGGAAAAAGGTGATGAATTCTTCTTTGTGTTTTTTTTGGATGTGAGGCAAATTTAGTGTAGAAACCTCTAGAATTAGTTAGGGATATAAATCAGAGTTCAGTTGAGAGGGAAAGACCAGAAGATCTGAGAGTTATTAGAATAGAGGTAACTTAATATTGTCAGAATAAAAGCATTCTTGAAGAAGAGAGTAAGGAGAAAGAATTCAGGGCTGAAAATTGAGCTTTGGTAGAGGTGCCTTTGTGGGATCACCTTCCTCACCCCTCATTCTCCTAAGGAGAATAACCAAAAGGAAGGGAATGATCCAGAATGCCAAGTGCCAGCAGCTTGGGAGAATGACTTGTTCAGAAGGTGTCTGTCCCGTGTTGGGTTCTCCAGGAAGCAGATGGTGAGACAGAGTTGGGAGTGCAAAAGGGCTATTGAGAAGAAACACCTATGGTGGGGAAAAAGAGAGGAAGCAGGATTGGGAAAAGGAGCTGTCAAACTGTGATACGGACTTGACAAAACTAGAAGCAATCTTGGCATGTAGTAAGCCTTCGGCTCAGGGCGTGACCCCACCATCTTGCTCAGTCATTGGCTGAGGACCCTAAGGTAAAATAGCTGGAGGCTCTCAGCTAACTACAGTCCTCGTAGCTGGGCAGCATTTCTGTTCTTGAGGTACATCTCTGTGTCTGCCACAGAATCCTTTTGAGAAAGCAATTTCATGAGCTTGATAGGGATGGCAATCCTATTATGGAGACCATAAGGAGACAGAGTGGTCAGAAGAGGGGGCAGCAAAGATAAACCTCAGATTTGTGATTTTTATTATCACTTTGGGTATGTACTGTGACTTCAGATTTTCTTTTGGAGTAGAGTGTACTAAATTGAACTACGTAATTTTTCTCTCTTGTTATAGAGTTCTCTCTCACACTTGTTAATTCTGAGTCCTTTCCTCAAAAATCTCTACTTGTATTTTGAGGAACTGGATTGCTTTACTGGACCTCAGGTCAGATGAGTCACGCCTGCTAGTTCTGGTGGTGTGAATAACTAATGGAGATACTGGTTTTTACTCTAAAAGTGATCTGAATTAGAGATTCCAATTAAACAAAAATTCTCTCAGTGGAATATCGTGGTAGTACAGTGAAGTAAATTTAGAGATCTAGATAAAGATGATGGAGAAGCAAGCTAAATTAGAGAGAGAGATAAGAAAATTCTGAAATAGGGCTCATTTAGCAAATGTTTGTTGAACATCAGGCACTTTATTGGGTTTTGGTGTTGCACAGTTGGATAATATAGACCTTCCCTTTATGAATTACAAAGTAGTGGGAGAGATAGGTGCAGACACTTACTGGAGTTAAATCTTTTTATACATGATTTATCTTCTTAAAGATATTTGTTTATGCTGTAGTCCAGTGGAGACTGGAATCTAAGGAAGTTGTCCCAGATTGGGAGCCCATCATGTGGCTTCTTCAAGAGGCATGGCAAAGCATAGTTCTTTGTGGATGACTGAACTGAGTTAGTTTCATCACCTCTATATTCCTACAGTGCTCTCTTCATATTTTGTAATTTTATTGGTGTTCTCTAGCTGGAACCCCCAGACATATTTAATTTCTAAATTTTCCGTAGATATAAAAGCTTCACTTTTTCTGATTATAAAGATAATACGTAGAATATTCAAACAACACATTGAAGTATAGAGGCAAAGGTAAAAGTACCCAAAATTCTACCACCAAGGGCAGATGCAATTAACTTTTCAGTGAATATCTTTCTAACATCTTTTGTCTCTCTTCCACCCCTTTTTCGTCCCTCTCCTTACGCTGTACACATACACACATGCATGCACACTGTTGCATATACACAAACATATATATCCTTCTATATAAATGGGACTGTGTTTCACATGATTTTGTAACCTTTTTTTTTTCTTTTTTCTTTTTTTAAAAGATTTTTTTTTTTTTAAAGATTTCATTTATTTATTTGACAGAGATAGAGACAGCCAGCGAGAGAGGGAACACAAGCAGGGGGAGTGGGAGAGGAAGAAGCAGGCTCATAACGGAGGAGCCTGATGTGGGGCTCGATCCCACAACATCGGGATCACGCCCTGAGCCGAAGGCAGAGGCTTAACTGCTGTGCCACCCAGGCGCCCTCAAATAAAATATTTTTAAAAAATAATACAAATATATATTAAATAGCAAATGATAAAGATAATAACTAACCTTTTCATAATACTTACTACATGCCACGCATTACTACTAATTCCTTCTAGCAGTCCTACGAATAAAGTACCATTTTTTTTTTAAGATTGTATTTATTTATTTGACAGAGAGAGACAGCCAGCGAGAGAGGGAACACAAGCAAGGGGAGTGGGAGAGGAAGAAGCAGGCTCATAACGGAGGAGCCTGATGTGGGGCTCGATCCCACAACATCGGGATCACGCCCTGAGCCGAAGGCAGAGGCTTAACTGCTGTGCCACCCAGGCGCCCCTTTTTAAAAGATTTTTTGACAGAAAGAGAGAGAGCAGAAGCAGGGGGAGAGGGAGAAGTAGACTCCCAGCTGAGCAGGGAGCCTGATGTGGGGCTCGATCCCAGGACTGTGGGATCATGACCTGAGCCAAAGGCAGACGCTTAACCAACTGAGCCACCCAGGCGCCTCTGTAACCTATTTTCTTAAAGACGTGTTAAGGTCATCTTTCCATATCACTGCTCATAGATACAGACAATATTCTTAATAATGGCTTTGAATGATTTACTGTGTTGATGCACCATGTTTTATTTAACTACTTTCCTATTCTTAGATATTTGAGATGTTTAGATGTTTTCATCCAGGGACGCTGCTAAACAGCCTGCAATGTGTAAGATACACCTCCCCCTGGCTTCCTAAACAAAGAATTATCTGATCTAGGGGCGACTGGGTGGCTCAGTCCGTTAAGTGTCTGACTCTTGGTCTTGATCTCAGTGTCGTGAGTTCAAGCCTGTGTTGGGCTCCATGCTGGGCATGGAGCCTACCTGACAAAAAAAAAAAAGAAAAGAAGTCTGAAAAAAAAATATCTGGTCCAAAATGTCAGTAGGGATGGAGAAGACCTGCTCTATTCCTTCTCCAGTGTTGGGTGGTGGCTATCTTCACTCCCCTGTATCTGTTCAAATGCCAGGTATTGTTACTCAAGCAAAAAGTAATAGCTGTTTTAGTTTGCATTATTTTGATTACTAATGAGGCTTAGCATCTTTTTCTATATTTATTAGCCGTCAGTTTCTTTTACACATTTCCCATTCATGTCCGTTGTCCATTTTTTTGTTAGGTGCTCATCTTTTTTTTTTTTTTTTAATTTATAAGAGTAATTTGAATATTGGAGCTATCAGCCTTCTTTTGTTTGTTTCTTTGTGGTGTCTCTTTTTAAAGGGAAATTTAAAAAAATGTTGTCAATTTTATTGATATTTTCTGTTTGATTTCTGAAGAGGGCTAAGTTGATTAATTGCCTGAAATAACTTATTAAAGGTGGTTCATTTAGAATGAAATCCAGTGGCATTTACTGTAGGTAGTTTAATGGCATATAGTCTGTAGAGAACATCACAACAGGTGGTTTTGATTAAGGTATCCGGCCTTAATCTGTCCGTACGTGTTGGGCTCCTGTGAAGAATATAGAATACAACTATTGGGCAAGTTTCCGTCCCTCACTGAGCTGCAGTTAGGTATTTGAGATACTGCTAGCATATGAAACAATTCATTTAAATGCTGAGTAGGAGTTCAGTGGACAGGAGGGCCAGTAAAGGTTTCCTAGAGTTAATGGAGAATGACCCAGTCTTGAAGGATGTAACTAGGCACAAGGGAATGTTTCTGGCACCCCATTTTTGTGAGACAGGCAGATAGGAGACTTGGGTTCTCATCGCTGTTTTGTTATTAATCAGTGTATGACTTAGAGCAAGTCTCAGGCCCCAGTCTTTTTATCTATGAAATAAGGAGACAGGAGTAGGATATTTCCTAAGATTGTTGTCATTAGTAAAATATAGTTCTACTGTTAAAAGAGAATTTTCTAGGGATTTGTTCAGCATTTATAGAAATTCTGCCTTCTGGATAGCATGTGAGGTGCTGTGGGAATGCAAGGATAGGTAAGACATGGGCCATTCTTTCAGAAATTCACAATCTTGGGAGAGGAAAATCATGTGTGGTAGTGTAAAATAAAAAGTACAGAGTGCTTGGGAAATGCAGAGTGAGGAAAGACCACCTTGATTTTCGGTGGTGGAAGCTTCTGAAAGGGATAGCATTTATGTTAGGTAGAAATGGAGGTATAGGGGTGGTTGGAGCAAAGGCCTGGAGCGAAGAGGTATGGTACAGGGTTTGTGTATGGTACAGTGAGTAAACTTGTCCGGTGGGCTTCGTATGTTTGGTACAGAGGGGTAGGAAGAAACGCTAGAAAACTAAAGAGGGCCTGACTTGTCGAGTGACTTAAATAGAGGGCTGAGATACTTACTTGGTTTTTACTTCCGTAGGCTTTTGATGAATTTTAGATGAGGGAATAATGTGATATTAGTAGCGTTTTAAGATTAATTTGGTAAGGGGCGCCTAGGTGGCTCAGTCGTTTAAGCATCTGCCTTTGGCTCAGGTCATGATCCCAGAATCCTGGGATCGAGCCTCACATTGGGCTCCCTGCTCAGCGGGGAGTCTGCTTCTCCCTCTGCCTCTACCACTCCCCCTGCTTGTGCTCTCACTCTGTCTCTCAAATAAATAAATAAAATCTTTTAAAAGATTATTTGGTAAAAGCGTCTAGGATGGTAATTGCATTTAGGGACTGAATCAACATTGACTTGGAGATTTCTGAGGCTGAATACAATGAAGATAATTTAAGAGAAAGCAAGCAAGACTTAAATAGTGATAAGCCGGATGAAAAGGTATTGTCAGGACAGGGAAAATGACTCTATGTGGTAGGGGCAGGACTTCTATGAAGACAATGCTCTTAAGGCAGGGCAAGGTACTGGTAGGAAATTGGTCATTCTGGTTCATTGTTAAGAAGAGTTTTCTGGTAATTCGCCATTAGCTTGAAATTTTATAAATCAGACAGGAATTTTCTTTTTTTTTTTTAAAGATTGCTTATTATGAATTATAATTCTATAATTGTGTTCGTTCAGATAAGCTTGTTGGAATAGAGATCCCCACCCCCCTTTTCTTCAGTGTTGAAGTTTGCCCATTACGCACATCCTGTAAAGGGAAACTGTGTGACTTGTGGGAGGGCACGTTTCAGAGAACCTTTATAATCTCTACATCTTTGGGAGAGAGGAGGGTAGACATTATGCACTCATGTGTGTTAATATACTGTTTAGTTGTTCATCATCCTTGATTTTGTTTTCATGATAGTTGGAGTAAAATGCTTAAAAAGGATAAATGGCAAACCACTGAACAGAACAGACCAACGAACAGGGCTCATGCAGCTAATTAGTCATCTCTTGTCAGCAAAGGTCCTGCAGAGGCAATAGTAGAGAGATGGGTTGTTGGCATGGATATGGATCTTTTATTGTAGTAACAATAGTTTATTCTTCAAGTCGGGGGAATGAGAGCAAAGTTGCTTAGCAATCATGTGGGCGCCGAAAGAATGGCCTTTGGAGGAGCAGGCATTTGAAGTGGGATAAATTCAACTTTTTTGAGAAACTTGCCAACACTCTGATTAGAGTGATTCAGGGGCAGTCCTTATACAAATCAAGAACTTGCAGCTCTCTTTCCTCCTGATTGCTTTTGTCCTGATCTGCTTTCCAGCTTCCTCATTTGGAGAGGCTAGTGTCTCTTGGAACTGGTTCCCCCAAAGGTGGGTGCTAGCAGATGGGGGCTTCCTGAGAGAGAATGGTCCCAGAGTTCTAGGAATATCTCGTTCTTCGCCACTGGATTTAACTTGGCTCCACAAAATAGTGCCAGCCCTCTTATTGGGTCCTGGAGAACTGACTGAGTAGGGTTAGGGGAGCACCAGTCCATCACTGCACCCTATCTACAACATGCATACATGGCCGCGGGGTCATAGGGCTCTCTGTTCTTCCAGAAAAAGAGGGAAAGTGGCACATGTGGAAAGGGCATCAGAGCAGGAGGCTTGGGTTCTAGTCCCAGTTTTATTACACATAAAATTCTATGATTTGGGGCACATCTCCTAATCTCTGACTCAGCCTCTACATCTGTAAAATAGCAATAATACCTACTTTTCCCAGGGGCAAGACTAAAACCAACTAAAGGATGATGCAAGTCTACTCTGAAAAGCATAACCTACTGTACAAGCTTATGGAATGTTTACTTCTTGTTAATAGTTTATATTCTGGCCCTTAAGATTTTGGTTTCTTTATACATTTTATTTTTTATTAAAAAAAACTTGAGATACTGTTTAAGCTTTTAAAAAATTGCTGATGATTTTTTTTTTTAAGTTTTTATTTATTTATTTGAGAGAGAAAGAGACCACAAGAGCACGGGCAGAAGGAGAAGCAGACTCCTCACTGAGTGGGGAGCCCAATGCGGGGCTCAATCCCAGGACCCTAAGATCATGACCTGAGCTGAAGGCAGACACTTAACTGAGCCACCCAGGCGCACCCGCCTCCCACCTTTTTAAAAGATTTTATTTATTTATGCTGATAAAAATTTTTGAAAAGTTTTAAAGATAGCACACTTGTTTTGTTCTCTTTTAGTATCAAAACCTGTTCAGATATCTGTTACTCAGTTTGTTATTTTGTTTGATGAAGAATTACCCATTCTAAGCCGTATTAACAACGAAAAAAGCTGAATTTATGATCAAATTGTAGCTCTTTTGCTGAATTCATAAAATGAGTTCGGGTTGACAGTTAAGGATTGGGCTTTAAAAAATTTTTTTTTTAGAAGCAGGTTTAACACCTTATTCTGCAGTGAGGATGCTGAGACTGAGCAAATAGGTAGCAAAACATTTAACCATTATAAAACGGTAAGTGGCAAACCACTGAACAGGAACAGACTGCATGAGCAGGGCTGGCGCTCAGATCTCCTCTAGGTCCTTATTACTATTAAGTACTGTCTCCCTCACAGTTTGTTTAACAAATAAAGATAAAGGCAGTTAAGAAAATTGTCACTGAGTTCAGCTATACCTCTGTTTAACAGAAGTGCTGTTTAATTGTCCAAGGCCGAAGTCTAGAGTTCAGTTCTAAACCATCTTTAGTAGGATCACTGAATTGAGCTAAGCACCTACACATACAAAGAACATTGTTGACTTTAGAGAACTAAAACCATGATGTTCTTATTACTAGAGAGTGTTGGACCTGGGATTACAAAACGCGAATTCTAGTCTCAGTTCTGCTAAGTAACCTTAGTTAAAAACAAAACAAAACAAAACAAATTTTATCTCTTCGAGCCAGTACTCACCATCTATAAGATGAGGAGGATGACACTATGGCACCCAAAGCCCCTGCCAGGCCTTCAGTGGAAAGGTCTGTGAAACCCGAAGGTAGGGAAGGGGGGGTGTGGGAGAGATTGGTGTCTCCTTTTGTCCTCTGAGGTGTTTGCATTAAGCAGCTACTTTTCTCATGTTATTCCGCTATCTAAAAGCCTGCCAATTGCCCTTTCCTGTCCAAAAAGCTCTCATTATTTTACGGCCTAGGTTACATTTCACTTCCTCTATGAAGTCACTTTATCACACATTGTTTCTCTTCTCTGAACTCACTGATTGTCCTTACATCTCACTTATCTGTTAATCATGGTACACTGCTGTGGAATATGCCTTCCTTTTATACCTATCTCTAGAGAGTAGATTAATGTAAAAGAAAAAATATAGACTTCAAAGATAGATTTAGCTGTGTGATTTTAGGTCAGCTGCTTTTTAAAAAATACATGTTTAATTTTTTAAATAGGTAGAACATTTTCGAATAGGTACAATTTTTTTCAAACTTAAGAAAAAGGGGAGGTGCAGTGAAAAGTCTTCTACCTCAGGTCTACCACCAAGGTAGTCTTTCCCCTACTGTTATTAGTTTCTTATATATTCTGCTAGAGTTTCTTTCTTTCTTTCTTTCTTTCTTTCTTTCTTTCTTTCTTTCTTTCTTTCTTTCTTTTTCTCTTTCTGAAACAGAACCTTTATTTATTTTATTTATTTTAATTTTTATTTATTTGTCAGAGAGAAAGAGAGCACACAGTTGGGGGAGTGGCAGGCAGAGGGTGAAGCAGGCTCCCTGCCGAGCCAGGAGCCCCATGTGTCACTCGATCCCAGAATCCTGGGATCATGACCTGAGCTGAAGGCAGATGCTCAACCGACTGAGCCACCCAGGCGCCCCTCTGCTAGAGTTTCTTATTTTTCATTTTCTTTTTCTTTTACATAAAAGATGGCACACTAAACATAATCTTAAGCATATTGCTTTTTTCACTTAACTTATCTTGGAGATATTTTCATATTACCACACAGTGAACTCTTTATTGTTCTTAACGTTTTATGAATGCACCATAATTTAATCAGTGGTTGGGAATTTTTACTTGATTGAAATCCCAAATGATTTCAGATTTGAATGACCTTTGAGCCTTATCTGAGAAAATTGCTCCTTATTTCTCTAAACTTGTATTTCTGTAGTACATTATAGGTTTTAAGCACTTTACGGTCTTGAAGTTGATCCTCACAAAACCTCTTTGGAAGTAGGTGATTACTCTGTAAGTTTTACTAGGTAAATAGAGAAAGGAAATATCTATTTAGGTTTTTGCTGACTGTGGTGCAAGATTCTTCAGCAAAAGCTCTACCGTGCGCTTTTCATGTGCTCTACTATTGGCAAATAGAGGTTTTGCTTGAGAAACACAGCCTGCTTTGTAGGGGCTGATAAAGGTCTTCATTACTTCATTTATAACCATTTGTGAATTTACTTCCTTTACTTACTTCCTTAAAACCAGTAGAGCATGTAGAAAAGGATCTCCACATAAATGAAGCTTTGAGAAACAAAACAAATATAGAGAGAAGATATGCAAATATTCTTTTTATAGGTTACTTTTTTTAATCTTAAAAAATCCTAACTGAAATATGTGTGTACAGAAAAAAGTGACTTGCTTAACGGTATTGAAAGTTTCATTGAGATGAATGTGGTTCTTCAAGTGATTAAATGTGTAGGGCAGAGTATATGAGTATCAGGTGGGCCCCAGAGCCTCTTGCTGGTAATATTTTACCCTGGGATTTAACATCTGGTAAGATTCTCTGTTAAAGCCAGTACAGCCTGAGCTATGTAATTGACCTTTTTAGAATGCACGAATGAAATGGGGGGGTTTTAAGTTTTAAAATTTTCATTTAATGCAAAATGAGATTAATACTCAGACCAAATTGCTAATTGAACTGCCTGAGTGTTAAAGTATGCACTCAGGTTATGCCAAAACCAGTAATACTTTATATACGGAATGCGAATTTTCTACAGAAAACTTTCAACCATTTTGGTGACTTCTGAGATACTTTTGCAATTAATTTTTCTCCTATTTCTAAACCAGGCCCTTGATTTCTTTTCTCTTTTTGTATTTATGTTCTTTTAGACTCATGCTGAAAACGTAGCCTAGTATCCTAGAATTGTAGAGGTATTTGGACACTTAGAGATTGCTAATTAATATTTGGTACCTTTGTATATTAACTTGGCCCTTTGCGTGGAACAAGTGAGAACTCTGGAGCCCAGAGAGGTGTGATTGGCCCTGGTCACTTTGTCCAGAACCCTCGGCTGCAGCTGCCCAGTTCCATGTTCTTTCTCTTCCAGCTCTATCTGATTGACACTGCTCTACTTGGGGAGAAGTTTAATTTTGGAAAACATCCTCTTGTGCTTTCCCCCTTTTTTCTTTCTAATGTGGGCCAAGTAATAAAAAACTACAAGGAATATTATAGTCACAGATATCTAAACATTTTTTTAAAGTATAGTTGACACATAGTATACATTAGTTTCAGGTGTACGGAGTGGTTCAACTTCTCTATATGTTATGCTGTGCTCACCACAAGCATAGCTACCGTCTGTCACCATACACGCTATTACAGTGTCATTGACTGCATTCCCTATGCCGGTCCCTTTATTCCTGTGTAGAGTCATAGATCTTGCACGGAGCCGGCTCACTGTAGACTTGTTTGAAGTGAACCAGAACTGGGGAGGGAATGAGGTAACAACCGAGTGAGGAGCAGGCAGCCGAGCAGTACTCACCCCATATTTGTTAGCTTATTCTCCATCTTTCTCTCCCTAGCCAGGGAGCAGCCGGTTGTGTTCAGACAGTGAAGCTGCCATGTGTTGGTTAGCGGGTGCCTTTAAACTACTTTCTTTCCCCCTTAGGTCCTTTCCCACAACCTGTGCACGGTGCTGAAGGTTCCACATGACCCTGTTGCCCTTGAAGAGCACTTCAGGGATGATGATGAAGGGCCTGTCTCCAATCAGGGCTACATGCCGTATTTAAACAAGTTCATTTTGGAAAAGGTATGCTTTTAATGTCTTTTTGCTTATAACGTTGTTTAATTTGCACATTTCAGGTGGGCCCCAGAGCCTCTTGCTGGTAAGCTCAGTAAGGAGTTCGGGTGTGAGGCATCAGGAGAATAAATCGGAAAGGAAAGAAAGAATGGGAGACTGACATTTCCTATTTCTTCCTCTCCTCCACTGTCTTCTAAAACTTGGTTTGGTATTTTACAACTTGGCTCATTTTTTGAGATTAAGAGCTGTATTTTGTCTTCTCAGGGTGCTTTTTTTTTTCCTTCTAAATTCTGGTTCCACATATACTGGCAATAATTGTTAAAACATGGGTATGTTAGGGTAAAATGTGAATACCAAAGGTGATGTTAATTATCTTTACTAAATAGCTGTTGAACAGCAAAGTTTTCATCATAGACTTTCCAGGGTACCACTCAGATGCTTCCTCTGGGGTAAAGATGCTGCAAAGACCTATTATGTGTTTGGAAGCCAAATATAACCTATTGGCATTGCTGCCATGTTCAGTTTCTCTTTTGGTTTGGATAATTAAAAATTGACATAAGAAGGTGTTGAATTTAATGTACTTCTGTTTCTTTTCAGAAGAAAATAATCTAAACTGATGGCATCTTCAAATAATTTTAAAAAATTGGTGATTAAAAAATTATTAAAGATTGCAAATGCTTATTAAATAGGCAATTAATACAAAAATATATGAAATAAAAAGTGAATGCCTCTTTATTCTATCTAGTCTCCTCTCCAGGAGTAACCACTCTTAACAGTTTGGTGAATGTCTTTGCAGATCTTTTTAAATATATACATGCAGGGGCGCCTGGGTGGCACAGCGGTTAAGCGTCTGCCTTCGGCTCAGGGCGTGATCCCGGCGTTATGGGATCGAGCCCCACATCAGGCTCCTCCGCTGAGAGCCTGCTTCTTTCTCTCCCACTCCCCCTGCTTGTGTTCCCTCTCTCGCTGGCTGTCTCTATCTCTGTCGAATAAATAAATAAAATCTTTAAAAAAATAAAAAATAAAAACAAATATATACATGCAAACACACCCCTACGTAATACATTGTGTTTTGTTTCCATATAGCTAAGATCATGCTGTACATAAAGTTCTTCAAATTGTTTTTTTTAACTGAACGATGTATTAGTATCATTTTTCCATATTGTGTACACTTAGTTTAGATATGAAAGTTATCATTTATTCACATGAATGGTGGGAAATTCCTGCTTTTGCCTATTTATGACACCAAGCATGAAATTTTTGGGTATATTTTAAAAATGCCTTTCAAAAAGTGACAGTGATACTACTTTAAAATTAAAAGTAAAATACATTTAGGGGGACCTGGCTGGCTAAGTCTTGATCTTGGGGTTGTGGGTTTGAGCCCCATGTTGGGTGTAGAGATGACTTAAATAAATAAATAAATTTAAAAAAATTTAAAAACTATATGTTCCCGTCACCTAAATACCGCAACTATTTACATATTTTTTTCTACGGTTTCTTTGGATTTTTATTGCTGTATATATATATATACATTTTTTGTAATTTAGTGTCTTTATAATAGTAAAGTACAGCAATTAAAATTTACGATAAGTTAGTACTTTGGAAAATGTCAAAATGTTGGTGAGAGTTCTTTAAAAAAAATCTCATGTTTTAGGGGCACCCGGGTGGCTCAGTCGGTTGAGCATCTGCCTTCTGCTCAGGTCCTGATCCCAGGGTCCTGGGATCGAGCCCTGCGTTGGGCTCCCTGTTCAGCAGGGAGCCTGCTTCTCCCTCTGCCTGCTGCTCCCCCTGCTTGTGCTCTCTTTCTCTCTGTCAAATAAATAAATAAAATCTTAGGAAAATAAAAAATCACATGTTTTTCACAAATTTTATTGCAGAGGTTGTCAAGATTACAGTATGTTCATTTATGTAGTATTCTTTATACCTATGTCTGTTATTCCATATCAGCCTCACAGTATGATTTTGTGTTTGTTTTATGTGTATATGTGTTAAATGTTTTTTAAGTATTTCCTGCGGAGATGATAACATTGCTTTGATCATGCCTAATAATTGGGGAAAAAAGAGAAATCATACTATAATGAAATGTAAGATTTAATAAGGCCCACAGAAGCCACAAATTGTGTGATTCCATTTATATGAAATGCCCCAAATAGGCAAACACATAGACATAAAAAGTAGATTAGTGGTTGAGGGGAGGTGGGAATGGTGAGTAACTACCAATGGGCTTGTGGTTTCTTTTTGGGATGATGAAAATGTTCTAGCGTTAGATAGTGATGGTGGTTGCAAAACTTTGTGAATGTATTAAAAACTATTGAATTGTACACTTTTAAGTGCAAATTTTATGGTATGTGAATTATATTTCAATAAAAAATGTTTAGGGGTGCCTGGATGGCTCAGTTGTTTAAGCGTCTGCCTTCGGCTCAGGTCATGATCCCAGAGTCCTGGGATTGAGCCCTGCTTTGGGCTCCCTGCTCAGCGGGAAGTCGGCTTCTCCCTCTCCCTCTGCTCCTCCCCCTGCTTGTTCTCTCTCTTTTTCTCTCTCTCGCTCACCCTCTCTCTCTCAAATCTTTAAAAAAAAGTTTGAATCAAATTATTACAAGAAACTGATTTGTGAGGTCTCAGAACTGCATAGTGTGATGCTGTACTATTTTCTGGAGCTTTCCCTGGGTGCTGTTCCTTTCATTGATGAGGTAGCTCGTTTGTGTTCTGTAGTTGTGTTACAAGTAAATATGTCTTAAATTCCACAAATATTTGATGACAATCAGGGGTGCCTGGGTGACTCAGTTGGTTAAGCGTCCCAACTCTTGATTTTGGCTCAGGTTATGATCTCAAAGAGTTTTGAGTTCGAGCCCTGCCTTGGGGTCTGCACAGGGTGTGGATCCTGCTTAAGATTCTCTCTCTCCCTCTCCTTCTGCCCTTATCACCCCCCCCCCCATGGAAAGATAATCAGAATTAGGTCTGTTATGCAAATATAGAACATACTGGGAAATATTCAGAAATCTAAAAATTGCCTTTTCAGTGATAGAATTTGTGTGGGGTGGGCCAGTGGATAGAGAAAAATGGTTTCATATCTCAAAGTGCTGTACTCTAAATACTGTATTTTGTTCTCTTTGGTGTAACTTTAGTTAAATATCTTGAATTTTAAGTTTTAAAATGTTTTTTGTTTTAGTATTTAGGTATTTTAAAGTTCTGTAATTGGGGGAGAAAATATAGCCGTATTTAAAAAGTTCAAAATTTGCCACTAAGGTTGGAGAAAAACTTATTCACAAAATGAATGAGGATGTGATGAAACAGTCAGTTCTTGTTTATTATTGCTTAGCCACCTGGAGTGGAATTTTGCCAGTCCTTCAATCCAAATAAAGCAGCCAAGGTTTCCATGGTGTCGGTTTAAATTGAGTGAAGATTAGTGCCTTGTTTTGAAACTTGGTTGAAAAAGTGCCAGTAGTGACTGGAGAATGTTAACATAAAGTTTAGAGATTGTAATTGGTTGTGCAAAAGAAATATAAAGTAATGATTAAATTTGCAGGACGGGATATACGTATCTATGTATGTCATATGTATATATATTTCACACACGCTGTTTCATTTGATTGTCATGTGAATCCTGCAGCGCGTAACTGGAATTCCTATTCCCATTTAATTCAGGAGGAAACAGAGCATAAGGTTGCCTAACTAATAAGGGTTAGACAGATTTAAACCTAAGCCATTTAATTTCTAGATCAGTGTTCTTTTAACTGTACTGTTGGGGGATTAATCACTTCCTTCTAGAATTATTGTTTTTCCAGTTATTGGGTATATAGGAGAAGGGGGAGTGGCTTAAAAGCTATTCTGACAAATCTCAGACTCTGTCAGGCTCTAGTTCTCTTAGATTTTTTTCTCAAAAATTTTAAGATGAGTTTTTTCCTTTTAATTAGTATCTGGTGTTCTTCAGTGTTCATTTTTATCATTTTTTTCCCCCAGGTGGTTTTAGAGATTTTCTGCCTTTGCCTGGGAGAATTATTCTGAAGGCGTTGGGACTAAGATAAATTATGTTGAAATTCATTTTCTAAAAAGTAATTTTTCTATTTGATTTCTGTATTTGCTTCTTCAGAGATAATCATCTTCCTATTGTTCTTCACGTTGATAGAATTTATTTTCACCTTTCTTGAGACATCGAATGATTAATATGCCTGTGTTCTTGTATCAAATAATTTGCCTTCCCCGAGTGTTAACTTTTTTTTTTGCTTATTTGTTAAATTCCTTCTTTAGTAAAGAATGGAATTCTGTAAACATTTAGGAAGAATGTTTTTGTGAGTCTCCCCTCTCTTTTTTTGCAAAGAGACCTTATACCTGGATTATCTGACAGTGAATAATTGAAGAAAGCAATATATTGTTAGCTTTTTACTACTGAGCCCCATAGACCATATGAAAAGCTAGTCCTGCTTCAGTGTATTTATGTGACAATCGAATTCTTTCATGAGATTTAATAGCCTATTAGGCTTTTGGGTCTGAATCTTGTCAGTTCTTTTCCCTGATGCCACATGTTAAGGGTTGGTCTGAACCATTATGATTAAAACCAACACTCGTTGGGAAGATGCCAAGTCCTTGTGGGGGAATCTGCTGCTTTTCTAGCATAATCCTTTTCCTTTTGGTTTTTTGGAAACAAACATACACGTGGAAGAAAAACAGAAGGAAATCTTTCAGTTCAATATAATGTCCTTTCTCTAGAGTTTAGTAGCCTCTGCATTGTTTTTCTAGGCTGACATAGCAAATGTTTGCTGTTCATGTCAGTTCTAATTCTTCCATAAAAGGAGGTTTCAAATTTCTGTTATTTGAATCCGTATACCATCAGCAATCAAAATGTCTTCAAGTGGGAGCCTAACAACTGTCATTTAGTAGGAAGTCCTACTGCTCTTAACTACCCAAAACCATGTTTTTGTACAGTTCTTTTTATTGTCCTTTAGCCTGTGTTATTTTTCCTTTCATTGTTGCTTAAGAGTTATATAGTATTATTTTGGCACAATGGCCCAGTTGGACTCTACATTTTCGCCGTGTTTGTGAAGTTATACAGCACTAAAAACTTTTTTTTTAATTTTAATTTTTTGAGAGAGAGAGTGTGCGTTTGAGGTGGGGGTGGTGGTTGAGGAGGGACAGAGAGAGAGGGAGGGAAAGAATCTTAAGCAGGTGCCAGGCCCATCGTAATGCCTGATGTGGGGCTTAATCTTGTGATGCTGAGATCATGACCTGAGTGGAAATCAAGAGTTGGACACTTAGCCGACTGAGCCACCCAGGCGCCCAGCACTAAAAACTTCTGGTGAATAAAGAGGTTAAATTCTGAAAACTGTGGATGACTTTATGCCATTGAGTACTGTGGCCAGCGATATAAATCTAAGAGTTACATAGTTTAAAGAAATCCTGTTTTTTAAAAGAAAAGCCTTATTGGGATATTCATATGCCATGCAATTTAATTATTTAAAGTGTATAATTCAGTGGCTCTTGGTGTAATCACTTTTTTAAAAAACGATTTTATTAATTTGTCAGAGAGAGAGAGAGCACACAAACGGGGGGGGGGGGGGGGGCGGTGCAGGGCACGGTAGGCAGAGGGAGAAGCAGGCTTCCCACCAAGCAAAGAGTCCGATGTGGGACTCCATCCCAGGACCCTGTGCTGAAGGCAGACGTTTAATTGACTGAGCCACCCAGGCATCCCAGTCACTTATTATTTATTTGTGTATTTTAGAGAGAGAGAGAGCAAGTGTGACAGGAGAAGGGGCAGAGAGAGAGGGAGATAAGTAGACTCACCGCTGAGTGGGGAGCCTGACACAGGGCTCAGTCAATCCCAGGATTCTGAGATCATGGTCTGAGCTAAAACCAAGAGTCTGATGCTTAACCCACGGAGCCACCCAGGTGCCCCGGCAGAGTCACTTTTCTGTGCACCCGTCACTACATTCAATTTTAGAATATTTTCCTCACCTTCCTTCAAAAAACCTGTATCCATCAGCACTCACTCCCTCCTTCCCCACACTCCTAAGAAGCCGCTAATCTACTTTCTGTCTCTATGGATTTGCCTATTCTGGGCCTCATATAAATATGAGGCCTTTTGTGTCTGCCTTCTTTCATTTAGCACGTCTTCAGAATTCATCTACATTGTTGCATGTAGTGGTGCCTCATTCCTTTGGATGGCTGAATATTTCATGATGGTTCTACTACATTTTCTTTGCACATTCATCAGGTTATGAACATTTGTGTTGTTTCCATCTTTTGGTTATTGTTGATTTGCTCTGCGCATTCATTCATGTTCAAGTTTTTGTGTGGATATACATTTTCAATTCTTTTTAAAATGGTTAATGATGGTACTTAACCTACAGGTGTACTGCCTAGGAATGGAATTGTTGGATCATATGGCAACTCTTTATTTTATTTTAATTTTTTAAAAGATTTATTTATTTTAGAGGGAGTACACGTGCGGTGGGGAGGGGCAGGAGAGGTAGAGAGAGAGTCAGACTCCCTGCAGCTGGAGCTCGATCCCACAACCCTGAGATCATGACCTGAGCTGAAATCAAGAGTCAGATGCTTAACTGACTGAGCTATCCAGGCACCCCTCTGCTAAATATTTTAAATAAGTGTTCCAATTAATTCTTTATATCAACTCCATGGGTTAAGTACCATCATCACTATCATTTTAAAGACAAAGAGACTGGGCCTTGGGTTACATTACTTGCCTAAGGTCACCCAGCTGCTAAGTGGTATTCAATGACTGTATGATAATTTTGTCCCATGGCTTTATAACTGTTCCCTTTTTGGTGGGGTTGTATTTTATTTTTATATTTTTCCCACTTTATAAATAATAGTGACTATTCTAGGTAAATCTTTATCTGACTCTGGTTCTCCTTTTAAGATAGATTATTTGAAGTAGAATTATTGATGGAAGAGTATGAATGCTTTCTGAGAAAACAAATTCTACGATCAATTGCCAAAGCATCAAATTGGCCAATTTCCCTGTCTACTGAGAACTGTCTCTGTGCCACAGGAACTTTAGTCTTGAGCTGGTTTGGATGAAAATTCTAGTTTAGAGAACATGTGAGTTTAGTTTTGTAAATACTTTTAGTACTTTGAGCTAGAATTGATGTCTATAAATAGCATTGCTATCCTGTATAGATTTTAGTGAAAAGGAAATATATGTTGAAAATGAGAACAACTCTATACATTTCTTTCTAGGATATTTTCTTCCATTTGGATATGTTGAAACCACTGGCAGCCATTATTAGTTTTCCAAAAGATGTGAGACTTTCGATTTATTATGTGTGATATAAACTGGGATTTTGGAGCAGTTTGTAATCTTAGATGAGATTTCTAGACCTTTTATAGTTAGAACAGACCTTGAGATCTTCTCAATGTATAGATTTATTTTAATTTAGCAAGCATTAAATATTGAGCCCACACCCTTCAATGGCTTGCTCTTGTTTTTAGGTGAAGCCCAGTATCCTTATCATGGCATACAGGGCCATGTTCGATTTGGCCTCTGCCACCCTCTCCAGCCTCCTTTTCTTCCTCTCCCCTTCTTGTTCCCTTCAGTGCAGTTATGTTGGCCTTCTCTCTGTTCCTCATATTACCCAGACCCTTCCTGCCACAGAGCCTCAGACATGTCGCTTCCTCTGTTGTAAGGCTTCCTGCACCCTTAACATGCATCTAATTCCTGTTCATCCTGTAGGTCTCAGCTTGACTGTCACTTCCTCGGGGAGGTTTTTCCAAATCGCACACTGCCCTCCCCAGAGCTAACCTGCTGCCCTATAAAGTGTTCTTACAGTATTGCATTTTCCCTTTGTAGCATTTACCACAGTTTTCATCATGTAGATGGTTATGTTATTGCTGTATTGTTCGATACCTGGTACCCCTCCGGGAGTGTAACTTCTGTGACGGGCAAGGACTAGTTCACCTTTGTCCAACTCTGTTGATTGCTTTCATTTTGTGCAGAAGTTTTAAAGTTCGATGTAGTCTTCGTTGTCCATTTTTGCTTTTGTTGCCTGTGCTGTAAGTGTCCTATCCAAGAAATCATTGCCCATTCCAATGTCATGAAGCTCTTCCCCTGTTTTCTTGTAGGAGTATAGTTTCAGGTCTTACATTTAGATTTTTATTCCATTTGCATTAATTGTTTGTATGGTGTAAGGTAAGGGCCCATTTTATCCTGCTGCACGTGCATATTCAGTTTCCTCTCACCAGTTGTTGAAGAGACTGTCTTTTCCTCGTTGTATAGTCTTGGCACCCTTGTTAAAGATCATTTCACTCCACACATGAGGGTTTGTCTCTGGGCTCTGTTTTGCTGGTCTGTATGTCTCTCTCTATGCTAGTATGATACTATTTTGATTGCTGTAGCTTTGTGATATGTTTTGAAATTAGGAAGTATAAGGCCTCCAGTTTTGCTCTTCTTCTTAAGATTATTTTGGCTATTCATGGTCCTTTGAGATTCTGTGTGAATTTCAGCATGATGTTTTCTGTTTCTGAAAAAAAAAAAATGCCATTAGGATTTTGATAGGGATTGCATCGAATCTGTAAGTTGCTTTGGGTACTGTGGATATTTTAGCAATAGTAAGTTTTCCAATCCATGAACATGGAAGGTCTTTCCGTTTATTTATATCATCTTTAATTTCTTTCAGTAACATTTTGTAGTTTTCGATGTACAAGTCTTTTGCCTCCTTGATTAAGTTTATTCCTAAGTATTTTATTCTTTTCGATGCTATGCTAAATGGGATTTTTAAAATTTCTCTTTTAGATTGTTTATTGTTAGTGTCTAGAAACACAGCTGATTTTTAAGTGTTGATTTGTATCCTGCATCTTTGCCAAATTTGTTTTGTTAGTTCTAACAGGTTTTCTTTGTGGAATCTTTAGAGTTTTCTACATATAAGAAAGAGCATGTTATCTGCAAACAGGTAATTTCACTTTTTGCTTTCTAATTTGGATTTCCTTCCTTCCTTCCTTCCTTCCTTCCTTCCTTCCTTCCTTCCTTCCTCCCTCCCTTCCTCTCCCTCCTTCCCTCCCTCCCTCCCTTTTTCATCCTCCCTGCTTTTCTTTTCTTCTCTTTTCTTTTCCTTTTCCTTTACTTTCTCTTTCTCTTTCTCTTTCTCTGTCTTTCTCCTTCTCTTTCTATTTTTCTTTTCCTTCTTGCCTGCCTGCCTAATTGCCCTGGCTAGGACTTTCAATATTGTGTTGAATACAAGTGGTGAGAGTGAGCATTGTTGCCTTGTTCCTGATCCTAGAGGAAAAACTCAGTTTTCCACTGTTGTGTACAATGTTAGCTGTGGGCTTTTCATACTTGATTTCATTTTGTACTTTTAGAAAAATATGTAAATGCCTTCATTTAGTATGTTTTTATCCTTGAGCATGATTAAACTCAAGAATAGTGCATTAAATTTTAGAGAACGAATGAGCCAAACAGACAATTTATTAAAATTAAGTTATACAGTGGACTTAGATCAAAAAGCCACTGTTTATTTCCTGGGAAAATTTATGGAGAATTTGCTTGGTTTCTGATGCCATTGCAATCTGATTTTTACCCAAACTTCTTGGTTATATTGAAGGTAACTGGTAACCACCAAATTGCAAAACCAGTGGTCTTTTCTTAAACAACTCCTTTTTAATCTCTGTAGTGTTTGACACTATTGATCAAACTTTCTTAACTGTTTCCTCACTCAGTTTTCATATCTTTGTACTTCTCCTACCAAGTTTGACTGTTCTTTCGGTCATTATAATTCCTCTTCCTTCTCATGTTTTGTAAATGTCTGTATCCCCTGAGGTTCTGTTTTTTGATCCCATCTCTTTTCTCGATTTACGTTTTCTGTCAGTGATCTCATTGACCGTCATGGCTTCATTCGTCATCAGCATACAGTTGATTCACAGATCTGCCTGACCTCTTAGGCTACATTCCACCTTGCTTTGGACACCTCCAACTAAATATCTACCAGACCTTCAGGTTGAAGATGCTCATAATTGAAAACTTTATCTTTCCTTCTCCCTTGTTTTTGTCTCCGTCCTGTGACTATCCCCTAAACTTGGTTGGTGTGATGTTTCTGCCATACCTTTGCTCGTGCCATTTCCTTTCCTGTCTTTTGTAATACTTTTCCTTGCAGTCTTCATATACTTCAAGGGCTGCTTCAAATTCCGTCTTTCTGCAAAGTACTAATCTGGGCAGCTGATGACCTACTCTCATGCTCTGCTCTAAAACCCTTCAGTTGGGGGTTTCTTATAGTCTGTTTCTTAAAATTACAAAGCTGTTTGTGATTTGGTGTATATTTGCTTTTCTAGCCAAAAGTCTAGCCACTCCTCCTCAGGAACCCTATAATTCATCACATAATCCACATACAATCACTTCTTGTTCTTCAGGGTAAGGCTGCATGCTTTTGTGTACATATAATTTCCCCAAAGTGTTTTTTAGGGGTGCAGGTGGATAGATTTGATGGTGGTAGCCTGTGAATAGATGTCCTCCGTCTACTGAGTTCTGTAGGCAGTTTAGCATAGTGGAAAGAGACAGCATTTGAGCTTTGATTTAAACTCTAGTTTTGATATTTGTCAGCCACGTGAATTGGTATTCAATTTTTCTGAACCTCTATTTCCTGATCTGTAAAATAGGGACAATTTTGGCCTTACAAGGCTAATATGAAGTTTAAGTGAGAAACTGCATATAAAATGCCACGCATACACCAAAAGTCTAAATAAATGGTGTTAAAGGAAAAAAAATGAAAAGGAAAAAGAAGCTGCAGTGGCAGCTACTGCTTTCCCTTCGTGGGATCAATTGTGTGCAGTTGAGGTGTGGGAAATGGTACCAGACTGAGACAGGGTACTGAAGGCAGAGCACAAAGGATATCTTCGTACTCCTGTGTGCCAACCACAAATTCTAAGTAGAGATCAAGAGAAATTTCTCCCTGCTGTCAGCTAGTGACTTCTTCCTTACCATACACATAACACTTTGTTTCTCTCTTTCCAAAAAGAAATGCTTTGTTCATACTGTCCTGCCACCCACTCTGCCTTCTCCAGTACATCTTCCTTATTGTCCCAGAATATGGCTTTTAAAATGCAGGTTGTAAGGGGCACCTGGGTGGATCAGTTGGTTAAGTGTCTGACTCTTGATTTCGGTTCAGGTCCTGATCGGGTCCTGGGATTGAGATATAGCACAACTTTTTTATCCATTCATCTATCGATGGGCACTTAGGTTGTTTCCATGTCTTAGCTGTTGTAAATAATGCTGCTAGGAACATGGAGGTGCAGATATTTATTTTGAGTTAGCATTTTTGTTACCTTTGGATATATTCCCAGAAGTGGAATTGCTGGATCATATGGCTTTTTTTTTTTTTTTTAATTTGAGGATCCTCCATACTGTTTTCCATAGTGACTATAAACTGTTTGATATTTAAGTATCCTTTAGGACTCTACTCTCTTGTCATGTCACTTTTTCTGCAAATCTTCCCCCAGTTCTTAAGATTGGATTAGGGCCTCAGTGTTCCCACAGAACCCTCTGCTTACCGCTATTATAATACTTACCACGCTCTTGTAATTCTTTTGGCATCCCTTGGAGACATGGGCTAGTATCATATTAAGTATCTTTGATTATCCCTGGCAATAATAATCACTATCTAAATTTTATCTGTTGAATGAGTGAAAAAATATTGAATTATACATGGTATTGTATTAGAATTTGTGTCTGTTGCATATCTGTTTTCCCTAATAAACTGAATTTTCTATGAGCAGAGACCACGTTCTTCATCTTTATATCCTTAATTTGTAGCATAGTACGTAGCTCATAGTAGATGCTGAGGGGACACTGAATGCGTGATTGAATGACTGTATAGCAGGGCTGTCTTTTTAGAATTTCAGATAAAGTTGCTTTTTTTTCTTTTCCAAAAGAAGATGTCTTCTTTGACTATATAGGTAAAGATGAGATAACTGTATGGGGCTCATACTGAGTAATTGACATTCTCCACTCCTCTGTACCAGGGTTGGTAGTTTTATTTAGAAGAGAATGTGTACATGTGAAAAAATAACTATTCAACAAGCTAGTATTTTATGTGCCAAGTCAGTGATTTGGACGGACAGATGTTGCTTTAGTGTCAGGCTAAATATAACATTCTTAATTGGGCTTTTGAAAGTGTGGTACACAAGCAAATACTTAGAAAATGGTTATTAGTTAATTGGATTGGTTAGAATGGAAACCTGTATCTGTTTTACTTGGCTTATATCCTGCTTATTTTGGAATATTTCCTCATTCATTGGAAATTTTTCACTGAAATTTTAACTCGTTCTTTTTTAGGTCCAAGACAACTTTGACAAGATTGAATTCAATAGGATGTGTTGGACCCTCTGTGTCAAAAAAAACCTCACCAAGAGTCCCCTGCTCATTACAGAAGAAGATGCATTTAAAGTATGGGTTATTTTCAACTTTTTATCTGAGGACAAGTATCCACTCATTATTGTACCAGAAGAGGTAAGGTCTGGGAAGTTCTTACATGGTCATCATAGGATTTAATAGATCTAGCTTGGAAGTATTGTGTTAATTCAGTGTAGATATAGAAGGAGACCTGGGACTAGTGTTTTTGGATCAGAGGCAAAACAGCCTGAATCCAGAAAAGTCCAAAATTCAGTGATTTGGGTCATGTAATACCCCTGGAGATTTGCAGACAGGGTGGGACTTTTCCTCTCTAAATTGCTGTAATTATAGATGAATCCATCCTCATATCCAGAGTCTTTATTCAGTACAAGTCACAACATAATTTTCTGTCTACTTACATTTTGGCAAAACCAGTATGGTGTTTTAGGAAAGCAGGGCAGAATTGGCTGAGTGACGCTACATGGGAAACATAGAATCCACAGTGTTATTCTCAAGGCTGTTTCATGTGAGGAAGTAACTATCCTCGTTTCAAAGTCCAGAATGGTGACTTTTTATTGTGCTTTCCAAAGTAAATGAAAAAGGGCATTCGCTTATTCTGTTCTGACTTATTTTCTGTCTTCCAAAGGAAAAAAAGACAGGAGTAGGGTTTCTGTGCTCTCTTACTGAGTTAAAAATTATATATGTAATACATGCTTATTATAGTAGTAAATATAGAAAAAATTAGTTTGCAGAATTACAATCAGCTGTAGTGCTCCCCTTAAAAGAAATCTGTCATTCCTTAACTTTTGACAAATGATTTCACCTCTTGAGCTTTACTCTCCTCACCTATAACATAGGGCTCATCACAGTGTTTAAGGGTTAGGGGGTTCTGCATTTAAAGGACTCCGTTCAGTACCTGGCATGTAAGATGTACTCAGTAAGTGTGTCAACTCCTGTGACTACTGTGACTATTGCGTTTTGCACACTGGTCTGCTTTTTTCCTTAGGACAGATTTCCGACAGTGGAATTCTGAATCCTAAAAAAAACACACTTTCAAGGTATTTGATGAACAAGGCGGAATTGTCTGTCACAAAGGCCGTACCAATATATACTTACCAGAAGCGATTGAGGGGGCCTGTCATCACCCATCCTGCCAGTACAGAGTCTAGGCTGTGACTTCTGTGATTCATATTCATGTTAGGAAAATCTGTTTGAAGTTCATACTGCAATATTTTATCTAAAGTCAGCAAGCATCTATTGACTGCCAACAATAAGCAAGGCGCCAAGAGGAATGCAGAGTGGAAAAGATTACTTCCTCCCTTCAAGGAATGTATAGTCTGCTCAAGGAAAAAAATAAGTCAAGTGTAATTCGAAGCAAAATAGGCTACCTGTTATAAGAGAGGTGGAAAGGGTGTGCAAATACAGACAAGGGAAAGATTTATTCCAGCTTGGGGGAAGTAAGGAAGGCAGGCTTTGTAAGAGGCAATGTAATCTAACGGGCAAAAGTAAGGTCTTAAACTTTTTCCATAAAGGGCCAGGTAATAAATATTGGAAGCTTTGTGGTCCTTTTGGGCCATACTGTCTCTGTTGCAGCTACTTGAATCTGCCATTATGGCAAGAAAGCAGCCATAGGCAGTATGTTGCTGTGCTTCAATACCATAGACTTTGAAATGTGAATTTGTGAATTTTATATAATATTCATGGATCATAAAATGTTATTCTTTTTTTTTTTCCCCTCCCAACCACTTAAAAATGCAGAAACTGTTCTTAGGTCATGGATGTATACAGATTAGATTTGGCTGATGGACTAGAGTTGATTCGTGGGCTGTCATTTGCTGTTTCCTGGTTAAGGGCAGGGGTCTGCAGTCAGATTTCCTGGATTTGAGTTCTAGCTCTATCTCTGTTCACTAGCCATGTGACTTCGGGAGATTGACATAGTTTGTTTTTGCTGCAGTTTCTTCAGCTATAGAACAGGGTTAATGCGAGTATCTAGCTCCTACTGTTCTTGTGAAGATTGGACAAGGAGAATGCCTGGCCCTTGAAAAGTGCTCATTAAACGTTTGCTTTTATGTTAATGGGGAAAGTAGCACTTGTGCTGGGCCTTAAAAGATGGGAAGAATTTTGACTAATGGAGAAGAATTCTAGATGGAAGAAACAGTGGGCAAGATTATGTAAGTCAGGAAAGCAAAGGGCATGTTCTGAGGTGAGTGAGGTATTCCATTTGTCTGAGTAGCTAGTCAGGACACTTACTTAGAAACAGCTGGATGGACTGATTGAAGCCAAAAAGGATATTGGGTAGCTCACTGAATTGTCGCGATGGCTGAGAAACCAGGTTTGAATGCTGGCAGTCCGGAACGATACTTGTCACTCCAGTGAGGAAGCCCAAGGAAAATGCTGCTGCCACCCCAGGGTAGGGACTGTGCTTGTGCTGTGGGGCACCTCCGGCCCTGCACACTTGATGTAGCCTGGGACTCCAGTCTTCCTGCAGCTGTTCTTGCTACCAGAGGGAATTCTCTGTGCCCACTTTCCAGCTCAGTCAGGTGTTAGCACATCCAATTGGTATGGCCTATGTCAGGTACCACGAGGTAGCTGTGAAGGAGGCCTGTAAAGGCTCCATTTGCATTTTTAGCTTCTATATTGGGAGGTAGGGAATTGCCTAGACTTAGAAGGGGATAAGTGCTAAGCAGTCAAAAAGAATGACATGTCTTTTCTAGCTGGAACATGATGGCTGTGAAGAGGAGTGGTAGTAGATGAGGCTAGAAAGAGTTCTGACTTTATCCTGTAGGCAGTGGGGAACTATGAGCCACAGATGATTTTTAAGCAAGAGAGTGACAAGTAAATAGATGAAATACGGAGAGATGGGAGATGGGAAGTTGAGAGAAGGTAAGTGGTATTTGAGGACTGAAGTATAGTAATGTCAGTGAGAATGGAAAAGAAGGTCAGATGGGAGAGATCCGGAGGTGACAGGACTAAGTTCATAGTGTCTGGCTGTGTAGGACTATGGACAAGTTTCAGGCCTGGGCAGTCAGGAAGTAATACAGTGTGGTTGTTTAAAGCATGATCTTTGAAATCAGACTGCCTGGTTTAAATCCTGACTCCACCACTTTTTGACTTTGTGACCTTGAAGAGATTACTTAATCTCTTTGTTTTGGTTTCCCCATCTGTAAAGTGGGGATAACTATTTCATTTATTGGACTCTTTTGAGGACTAAAATAGTTGATGATGTGAAGCATTTAATATAATGTCTGGCCCCATAAGTGCTCACTAAATGTGTGTGTGTGTGCACACACACACATGCATGTGTGAATGAGTGACTGGGTGATGAGTAAGTTGGGATATGATAATGGGTTGGGTATATTGGTGTTTCGGGTGGAACATATTTGTGGAGCTGTCCTGTATTCAACTGGAAGTGCACATCTAGGGCTTGTGAGAGGCCCAGACTGGAGACAGAGATGGTGAAGCCATGGAAGTAGATTAGATCAGGGAGGAAGAAACTGTTGTGGGAGAAGTGAGGGCTGAGGACAGAACTTGGGACTGTTTTCTGTAGCAGGAAGAGGAAGTAGATTTGGTACAGGAAGCTGAATTGAATAGTCTATAAGGTAGGAGGGAGAACTGGGAGAGCGTTGAGTCATGGGTGCCAAAGAAAGAAAAAGTTCTGAGAAGCAGTAAAGTAGTTACTGGCATTAGGTGTTACAGAAAAATCAGAGGGTGATGAGTGAGAAGTTGCCCTCGGTTCTACTGATTAGGTGGTCACTGGTAATCAGGTAGAGCACAGTTTCCTGTAGTGCTGGAAACGGTTTCTTAGTGCTTAGTAACAGCGGTGATGTAACAGTGCACGTATGTTAAGGAGACATAAAGAATAAGGTGTGCTATAGAGTCTTGCACACCAAAATTGTCTAGCTTAATACGGACACAGAGGGGAATGGAATATTGATAGGTGTTGAAAAAGATGTACTGATGGCATTTTAAAAACCTAGCTGTTGCTTGGAAGAATTATGCCAATAAAACTTCCAGTATTGTCTTTTAAGACATTTTGTAGTTACTCTGTGTTCTAAATTTATTTGTGTTTTCTTTGGAACTGGAGGTGGGGTAGGTCTCTTACCTGTGAATGTTTGGGTTCTTTCCATCACTAAAATATTCATGGTGGACTTGAAAGTGACCTTGTCCTGATTTCAGTATTAGAAATTAGTAAGGAAACTTACCTTATTCCTCAAGGCAGCACTTGCTTGATGTGGAGGGCTTGTCTTAGTTTTAAATCTGTGAAGGGACCCGCCAGCACTAGCTTCCTGACTGCTTTGCCTAAGAAACTCAAAAAGATTTATGCCCCAGGTGGCCTGAAGAACCGGGACCCTTGTAAGCCTTGTGGTGTGCCATGATTCTAACCTTTTTTGTACCCTAGAGCCCCACCAAGACTCCACAGCGTGCCTACCTTCATCTTTGTGAGCTGGTAGTAATGTCTTTGGTCCTCTTTTCTTTTCTTATTTATTTTTACCAGATGCTATCTAGTATTTATTTATATAAAATATAATTCTTTATTTGTCTAAATTACATTTATATATTATTTTATTCATTTAGGAAAAAAACCAAGCTGTTAGAATGTTTATATTATTTTTTGTCCTCTTTCTAAACAAATTAATCTCACTTGAGAAGGGAATAGCTTCTCTTTGACTTGTTTAGAATAGGCAGGCAGCATACCTTGTCATGTTATTATTTGGACTTACTCTGTTTTGACATCCTTAACTCCCTCACCATTTGTTCTGCTTAGCTGTAGAATTTCTTTGTGGCCTGGAGTACGTGCGTGGGGAAAGAAGGAATCACTGGGACAGATTTTTGTGGAATTGCTTTGTCCGATTGCTGAACCAGCCTCCTGAGGTTTAAAATACAGCTTTGTATTTATTATGTTCTTAGCACATCTCCCGTCCTTGGACCAAGCACTGTAAACTCAAGGTCACACTATTTTATGGAAAATACTAGAGTCATAGTATTTCTTAAGGTAGCCATTGTCTGTTACATTTTGCTTCCTTCCTAAATACTTTAATAACATTTAAAAAAAACCCATATTTTGAACTAGCTTTAGACTTAGAGATTTTAATAAAATTTAATATAAAGATAGGTACATTTAAAAAATAAAATTTGAAATATAGTGTCTTAATTTGTCACAAGTGTATATATGAATTTAATTTGTAATCTTACCAGCAGTTTTTAGGCTTTATACATTGAAGGTGATTTTTATGTTTCTAATCATTCATCTACCATAATGATTATTTACATTTTGTGTAAGTCCAGAATGTTCTTAACTAAGATTTTATTCTGTAGCTTCAATTAATGCTATAAAATATACAAGTAACAGTGGTAGTTATATGAATGACATAAGCTGTATAGATGCTTGTTTTTGACTCAGTTTCCCATCACCTAGAAAGTGGTGTCAAAAATATTAAATAACTATTTTAGTGAGTTAACCACGCAGAAGTCAAGATACAGTATGTTCCCGTTTAAGATGGTTCTGTAATTTTTGTCAAATGATATTCCTGGAAATGTGTGTCGGTGAAGTATAGTTTTTTCAGTAGTATTCATTTTCACAGAGCCAGAACAAAACAGGATGTGTCTGTTGTGGGCTTATTTGAAAGAATTGCCTTGATGCAATTAAATATCAAATCTGAAATAGTTTTAAGAGACCTTTAGTGAAATAAAACCTGAATTGTTGTTAAGCCAATAAAGGCCCTTTTTAATGATGACAGAGAAAGAACTTTTAACAAAATAATTTTTGGAGCCAAAGGCCTCGAAAATCACATGCAGCTTGAAAGTTTATTCTTTGTTATTTTTGGTGAAACTTGCTTGGAAGGAGGAAGTAAGCTGCTTCCTGAAACTGAATGAGCTCTTAGAATTGATGCAGGCCACTCGAGACTAACACGGCAGCACGTGATTTATTGTTTAGCATAATTGAATAGTTGAGAATGGGAACGGTTGTCTCTCCCTGGCCCAATATAATGAATTAAGAGGTCCTTCAATTATTTGCTAATGATAAGTATATGAATTGAAAGTATATGTGTTGAAAGTCAGCGGGAAATGAATCTAGATAAGTTGTCTGGGACAGTCCCTGCTAACGCTGAGCAGATGCTCGGTGCTGATGACACACGCAGAAGCTTTGGGAGAGCGCACCTTCAGAAAGGTTCAGGACGAACCTGGGAAGTCGCCTCTAGAGCTGAGTTTGCTACTGACAGGCATTCTGAGTGACTAACATTCTAAAAGACCATATCATATACAAGAGGAACTGAAGCTTGGAGTGGGAGTGACTTGGGTGTATCCACAGGGGTAGGTGAGGAAAAGCTAAGGCTGTTTCCTGACTGGGAGTATGAATGGTCATTCGGATGCACCATTTTTTGGCAGGCCCGTACAGGTGACCGTACGCATATACGGGTCTTCTGTCGGCCTTACTACTAGAACTTCCAGTTGCGCTTGCAGTACCTTTATCCCAAGTTGTGATCAGACAGCATGGGCCCTTCTTTTTGCTGCATTACGGAGACTGAACTTTTGGACATGTTAATGCCTCTAAGATATTTTACTTTGGGCATTTATTTATCTTAACGTCCTTTTTTTTTTTTTTAAGATTATTTATTTATTTATTTGACAGAGACAGAGACAGCCAGCGAGAGAGGGAACACAAGTAGGTGGAGTGGGAGAGGAAGAAGCAGGCTCCCAGCAGAGGAGCCTGATGTGGGGCTCGATCCCAGAACGCCGGGATCATGTCCTGAGCCGAAGGCAGACGCTTAACCGCTGTGCCACCCAGGCGCCCCAATCTTAACGTCCTTTTTTACTTTCTTTTTCTCTCTCGTCTCTCTTTGATCTCTTCTTGTTGTTAGTCCTTCTTCCCTTTCTTTTCTGCCCCATTCTCTCCTCCTCTCTTCTCTTTCTCTCTCTTCTTGACCATTTTCTTTCTCTCTCCTTCACTGACTCTCTCTGTTACTTCCTCTTCTTTTTTAAAAGATTTTATTTTTAAGGAATCTCTACACCCAACGTGGGGCTTGAACTCAAAACCCCAAGATCAAGAGTTGCACGCTCCACCAACTGGGCCAGCCAGGCACAAATGACATTGTTCCTTTTTTTTTTTTTTTTTGAAGTGAACTCTACCCAAAGTGGGGTTGAACTCACGACCTGAGATCAGGGGTCACATGCTCTATGGACTGAATCAGCCAGGCTACTTCTTTTTAAAAGCCAAGAAAATAATAATATCTGGTAAGCTTAACAGTAGATGATCTATCTCCAACAAGAGAAGGAAAAGATCTAAGTGTATTTTTCTCCAACAAGTAAACATTTGTTGACTACCTACCATACGCTACATAGATTTAGGAGAGAAGATCATTTCTCTCCTAGAGGACTTTATAGTATCCCATCAAATTAAATCTGTAGAACTCTTGATATTTTTTGACTTTATGATATTTTATGGATGTTTTTGCAGGGATGTTTTTCCTATTGTTGGCATTCTTTCTCTGCTAAAACATGTTATTTCATAGACATCATTTTAACCAAATTAGTGGATGTGCAAAGGAGAGAAAGAAAAATTAACTCACAATCCTATCTGTAACAAATTAGACTTACTGTTTCTGTGTTTTCCTCTAGTATTTGTCAAAATATTTTTATGCAGTGGAAGTTATAGGTAGATTTAATTTTTCATTCTTCTTTAATTCGTTATTTCATAAATGCTTTCTAAAATATAATTTTAAATGTTTGAGTAATAGACCACACACTCAGTACAAAAGGAAGTAACATTGTTGGGGTACATACTGTGTTAGACACTATGCAAAATAATCAGTACTGGTCTCATTTTATCTCCACAGTAGTTCTATATGATAAGTGTTACTGTGTCCATTTCATAGATGAAAAAATTGAGGCTTAGCTTAGTTTACTTCAGTTTAGTAAACGTTAATTGAGCTCTACCACATTCTAGGTATGATGCTGATTTCTGGAGATGCAAAGATGGGTGGGACGTGGTCCCTTCTAGAAGGAATTCAGAAAATGGTAGGGAAGTAAATGAGTAAAGAGATGATTTCAGTACAGTATGCTAAGCGCAGTGACACAGAAGGTCACCTGACCTGGATTAGGGTTGGTCAGAGTGGGTTGCTAGAGCTGTGCTTCTCAAACTTCAGTGTGCGTGTGGAAGTACCCGGGGTTCTTGTTATAATGCAGATTTTGATTGTTGGGTCTTTGGTAGGGTCCAAGATTCTTATTTTCTGACAGGCTTCTAAGTGCTGCTGAGCTGCTGTCCCACACACCTCACTTCACGTAGGACTATCCTAGACGATACAGCTTATGAGTGAGTACCAATTAGCCGGACATAGAAAAGAGGAGAGATATTCAAAACAGAGAGGACAGCATGGGGCAAGGCATAGAAGCGTAAAGAAGGGTGTTAAGTGGGTAAACTCTTTATAATCTGTGGCAGGTGTTGGCAGACTATGGCTCACTGCTGGATCTAGCCCATAGCCTATTTTTGTTTAGCCCATGTACGAAGAATAGTTTTACCCTAAAAAAACAAAAAACCCCAACCCAAACAAAGAGTAACTTATAATTGAGATGCACAAAGCCTAAAATATTTACTACCTAACCCTTTATAGAATAAATTTGAGATCTCTGATCTGTGGTATGGTGAAGGGTAAAATCTGCAGTGGGCCTAGTGGAAGACATGTTAGAGGTAGATAGTAAGCTGGGCTGGGAGGGTGGTGCTCACCGAGGGGCACAGAAGAGCCTGGCCTTTATCTTTGAGGTGATAGAGAGCGAGGACAGGATTTAGAGAGGTAGGTGACAGGCTCAGCTTGTGTTTTAGAAAAATATCTCTAGCAGAATATAGATACAAGGGAGCAATGCTGGGGGCAAGGATACTAATTGGGAGGTCCTGAAAAAGGCAGATGGAATTGGAGGGAATGGGTTTGAGAACTGCTGGGACAAAGTTTTTCATTGTCTTTTGACTGTATTCCATAGGAAGATAAATATTTTATTTCATGACCCAGCACACATAGACACACCTGCAATGCCAAACTTATCACAAAACATTTGTCTTTATTGTAGGTGAACTCATATTTTCATTCCATTAACGAAAATGCTGGTTGCTACCTAACACATTGATTTCATATTGGGTTATAACCTATAGTTTGAAAAATACTTATCTACTGAAGTGAAAATAGGTTTTTATCACTGATTTGGTATAAGGGAGTGGGGAACAAGGATTGGCATGGGTGAATGGTGTTGTTCCCAGCTGAAATCAGTAATAGAAAGGGAAGCCATTTGGAAGGTAGAGGTGATTCATTCATTTTTGGACATGTTGAATTTGAGAGTGCTGTAGGAAACCCAGGCTGCTTTCCAGAAGATAAGATACCGATTTTTCATTCAGTGAGTATTACTACCTCACTGTTTTGTTCACCTGCTGCTATTTCAATAGCAACGTTTTCTACTGTTTTTCTACACAAGGTATGTGTTTCAGGATTTAATAAGCTTTTCCAGCCCAGGCTAGGAATTCAGCCATTGTTGCCAGCATTGTCAATGTTATAATGGGAGGAAGCATCATAACTTTCAAATAATTGGCTTATGTGGAAAATTTGTAAATTGAGTACTAACTTGTACATACTACTTTGAGATGCTTATTTAATTTAGTACTTGCATATTAGTTCAGTAAGATCAATATTCTGATATATTGAAATATTTACCCAACAGAGAGTAATCTAATTGCATCAGTTAGTTTGTGTATGGTACTGTATGTGTGCAGTTTGCTTCAGTTCTGCGTACAGATATACTATACTTTAGAGGGTTCTCAGTTTTTGATTCCTTTACTTGTTTTATAAGGTTAATATAGGACCAGTGGCATTTTATCCATACCTTTCCCCCTGATAATATTGTGATTTTTTAAAGATATGCTTTTGTAACCAAAAAAGAACATTTCGTAAGTTGACCATAACAGTGTAAATAACATAGATACATATGTAAGTTTAAAACTTATTTTTTTTTACTAGGAATTAATAATTTTACGTTTTTCTTTGTACAGATTGAATACCTGCTTAAGAAACTTACAGAAGCCATGGGAGGAGGTTGGCAGCAAGAACAATTTGAACATTATAAAATCAACTTTGATGACAGTAAAGATGGCCTTTCTGTGTGGGAACTGGTTGAGCTTATTGGAAATGGACAGTTCAGCAAAGGCATGGATCGGCAGACGGTGTCCATGGCGATTAATGAAGTCTTTAACGAGCTTATATTAGATGTGTTGAAACAGGTAAGAGGCCTGTGACACTACTTCTCCTCACCTTTAGAACTTGACATGTTCGAAATAAGATATTTTCATTGAGTGTAAGTCATTTATACTTTTACACTGATTTAGAACAGGAATAAAGTTTCTTATTTTCCCAGTCTTGTATTAGGGTTTAATTTTAAAAAAATCACTGGTACAATTTTGAAGTACTTTTAAGCATTGGGAAATTACGATTTTGAAAGAACTGTTTAAATGACCACATTTCTACCTATTTTTAAGGTCCTTTCATGTCATGTGTGCAGCTGTACTTGTTGATCTGAAAGATCCTCATGGCATATTGTTCAGAGAAAAAAACAGGTTGTTGAACAGGAAGTATCTTGTAGCCCCTTTCATGAAATGTGCTGTATGTTTGTAGGGCTATCTGGAGGGATGGTCACCAAAATGTTAAAAGTGATTGCTTCTCGATTGTGGTGGGATTTCTGTAATTTTATTTGCTTCTTTATTCCTTTCTTGTTATTGGACTTAATACTTTATATAATTCTATATGTGAATGTATGTATATGATTATATATTTTTACAAAATCAGAAAAATACCCTTACTTTTGGGAGAAAATACCTTTATATAGCAAAATTGCATTTATCTTATTAGATTATGACCTGCATAGCATCTGATATACATATGGGAAGCTTAATGCTTGTTAAACAGAATTTATATATTTTTTAGTGGATCTTTTCAGATTCCTTAATTATTATACTGAATAATAACTCCACGTTGGGATTTCCTTACCTTGGTCCTTTATTTACTCAGCAGGTGATGTTGCTGTCTTTGCTCTTTTTCCCTAATTGAGCCCATCAATAAACATTAATTGAGGTTTCATTTGTGTAGGTTTTTAGTGCTAAAAAGAAGTGTGAGACATGGTCTCTGTCCAAAGACTTCTAGGCCCACCAGGATGGCAGGATAATTGGACTACAGATGAATTTCAGTATGAGATAGCTTTTACTTAAATATCCAAGGATTAGGAAACTGAACAAGTGTGTGATTAGAACTTGGCATAATAATCATATGATACAGCAAGGTAATATGTATTTAATGATAATGTGTAGTCTACTATAGGCTATCAGCACTTACACATTTAATATTTAAAATGTCAGCTATTCTTGGGGCTCCTGGTGGCTCAGTCGGTTAAGTGTCTGGCTCTTGGTTTTGGCTCGGGTCAGGATCTTGGGGTGGTGAAATCGAGCCCCACATTGGGCTCTGCACTCTGTGGGGAGTCTGCTGGGGATTCTCTCTCCCCCTGCCCACCCCCTCGCACGTGTGAGCTCTCTCTCTCTCTCAAAGAAAGAAATAAATCTTTAAAAAAAAAAAAAGTCAGCTATTCTCAAACAACCCTGAAGGGCCTGGCTTATAATAATGTGTCATTTTGCATAAGTAAAAATATGAATTACACATCTTTGTGACTGATACGTGGAAAGGAAGTATAGGCCTAGAAGTGTGAGTATAGAAGCTACATTTAGAAGCCAGAATCTAACTGCTAGTTCGTTTTCTGTTCATCTGCAGCACAGTTCTTCCTCCAGAGTAGTGAGTGAGTGGTCAGGTAGAAGGACAGGTTGGTGCCAGAGGTGATTGGTTGAAAGATGTATTTGGCCAAGTTTAACATTATCATTGATTGAGGTTTTAATTTACTGAGAATCACTATCAGGGTTTTGCGTGTGTATGTGTTTTAATCAGAGTAGACAGGGCAGTATAGTGAACTCCCATATACCATCCATCCAGCCCCCGTAACCACCAGCACATGGGTAATCCTGCCCTTCCTGCTTTTCCTCTCCCGTATCTTGAAAGAATCCCAGACATTTCATTTTATCTATAAATATTTCAATAGGTATGCCTAAAAGATAAGGAATTTTAGGGACACCTGGATGGCTCAGTTGGTTAAGCGTCCAACTCTTGATTTCGGCTCAGGTCATAATCTCAGGGTGATGAGATTGAGCCCCACGTCAGGCTCCGTGCTGGGTGTGGAGCCTGCTTCAGATTCTCTCTCCCTCTCTTTAAAAAACAAAAAAGGAATTAAAAAGAAATCACAAGGCTTTTAGCACCAGGAGTTCTAAGGCTATGTAGATGGCATTGGAGGACGGGGACTGGGGTGGACTGTTGTCTCTGCACGTCCAGAATTCTGCGTAAACTTTTGTATGCATGTATTTGCATGAATTTGACTAGGGTTAGTGCCCCCGGCCTTCGTGGGTCCTCTGTGGGTTCATGATCCACAAAGGTCAAGAACCACTGCTACTCCTGTGGTCCAGGAAGAGATACCAGCTCTTGTACGTAAAAGGCCAGCATTTATACCAGATTTAATCTTTCATAGGGTTACATGATGAAAAAAGGCCATAGACGGAAAAACTGGACTGAACGCTGGTTTGTATTAAAACCCAACATAATTTCTTATTATGTGAGTGAGGATCTGAAAGATAAGAAAGGAGACATTCTCTTGGATGAAAATTGCTGTGTGGAGGTAAGAGTCTCTTGTTACCTCTTTCTGATGCTGCCCCCTGCTGCTCAAGTCTTTTATCTTACTTCTAGACTTTAGAACCTTAAAATAATCTTAAAATTAACATTTCTAGAATAGTATAGGCATAGAGTTGCCAAACTTTCTGAACCAAAAACCAAAGATACCCGATAAAAGTTTTTTGTAATGGGAATTTATTTTCTGTCTCATGAACAAAGTATAGGGATTAAGTCAGATTTATTTGTACATTTCAGGACACATTTATTGAATAAAATGGAGTTATAAAAAAGAGAGCAAAAAAATATTCAGTAAGACACAGTGTTTGAAATCATGAATATACGAGGAAATTGGCCATTTTGAGTACAGTAAATAAAAACTAAAGAAAATACGAGCATTATCTTTGAATATTTTAGGTGACTTTTAGGACACCTTATTCATCGCTGTTTATAAAGAAGTGAAGTCCTCAAGAAACATAAATTTTGAGTTTTAAATTTATATCTGAACCATCATCACATCTGTATTTGATGAAGAACATTTAAAATACCTAAAATCTCACTCATAAATGACCCTGTATTTTGATGGACAAAATAGCATAGATATATTAATGTCTCAGGATGTACACTGGCCACCAAGGGGTCTTCTTAGATTCGGCTAAACGTGGAGACTCACGAGATTACCATAGGCCGTACCGGTCCACTTAAGGATATAGGACAGGAGCCACGGCTTGCTCGCGGTAACAGCCCAAGTGCAGAGAGAGTGGATCTGCATCAGGCGGATGTGGGAATCACCCTGGCTTAGTAGCCTCATAGCGCATTGGAGTCAGTATCTGTGGTAACAATGTGGATATGCCTTGTAGGGTTCCTGTAAGAGGTGTGCTCACATACAAGTGTCCCTGTGCTCAGGGAAGCCAAAGCACTGTGTCCTCACCAGGTGTTGGGTCTCGCAGTCCAGATGGAGTATGCTTATCAGGGGTCATTGTAACCATAGGTAATGTTGCCTAGAGAATAGCATTTTGTAAATCAGAAATATGCTCTTACAGACATTTTTCATTGACATTGAATTTCAGCCAGATTTGTATAAATAATTAAGATTTGAATTTAATTTAAATGGTTAAAAATAAAATAAAAAAAAACTGATTTTGCTTTCTGTGTTAGTCCTTGCCTGACAAAGATGGGAAGAAATGCCTGTTTCTCATAAAATGTTTCGATAAGACCTTTGAAATCAGTGCCTCAGATAAGAAGAAGAAACAGGAGTGGATACAGGGTAAGGCAGTTTTTATTATTTGTCATGATATAACTTGAGAGCTCCGACTTTGTATTTTTCATCTCCGTAAAGATACTAAAGGCATTGTTCCCTCGTTGTAGTTATTTCTGCATGCCGCATAGTAGCTGAAAGAAAAACAAATTGAGAGGAGCTCCCAAATTTTTCATCAGTTTCGTTTGCATAATGAACTTGTGGGAAAATTATAAACTGGACATTTTAGGTTTTATTTACTTTTACTATTTAAATAAAGAGAATGGAATTTCCCCTTTTAAGGACTGTGAAGAATTTTGAAGTGACCATCTTGAATTTTTAATAATACAGAAAACAAAAGAGGAATAATGCAATCACTTTTGAATATTTCCAGTAGTTTTTAAGATCTGTTATTTTCACAAGAAATCACTAGTTTCAAATGATTAATTTAAGAACACAAACTTTTGATTTAATAACTTTTAAAGTATTATTCTAAAATTAGTAAAGAATGAAATATTATATATGAGATTTTTTTTAATCACGAAAGGGGCTTCTGAATATGATATTCTTGGACATAAGTAAATTGTGTTACCCTGAGAATTGTGGTCCTTTTGATGTTACTTAAGATTTGGAGGCAGGTGCACCTAGATTTGAATCATCTTTCCTGGGTCACTTGAGTTATGAATTTTGTAGCTGTTTTTCCTCTTCTGTAGACTGGGGATAATAGTACCTACCTCTTGGAGCACCTGGGTGGCTCAGTCGGTTAAGCGTCTGCTTTCGGCTCAGGTCATGATCCCAGGGTCCTGGGATGGAGCCCCGCATCGGGATCCTCGCTCAGCGGGGAGCCTGCTGCTCCCTCTCCTCCCTGCTGATGCTCTCTCTCACTACCTCTCTTTCTCTTAAATGAATAAATCTTAAAAAAAAATAGTACCTACCTCCCAAGGTTTTTGTGAGGGTTAATAATTGGATAATGAAGATACACTTGCACATTTAAAAAATGGCCCATCATTGCAGAAATATGATAGATTGTAGACAACCTCAATGTCCATTAATTGCAAAATGGTTGAATAAATGATAGAAGAAACACAGTGGGTTTCTGTACAGTACTTTATGTATAATGCTTAATTTATTTATTTTAAAAGATTTTATTTATTTAGAGAGAGTGTGTATGTGTGATAGAGAGCATGAGCAAGGGGGAGGGGAAGAGGGGGAGGGAGAAGCAGACTCCCTGCTGAACAGGGAGCCCGATGCGGGGCTCGATCCCAGGACCCTGGGATCATGACCTGAACTGAAGGCAGACGCTTAACTGACTGAGTCGCCCGGGTGCCTTATGCTTTATATGCTGATAGCGAAAGCTCTCCAAGATAGATGAAGTGAAAAAAACCAAGGCTCAGAAGAGTGTATTATGTCAAAAGAAGATGGAGGATGTAATACATAATTATTTGTATATGCTTAAAATATCTGTGGAAAAGATGCACAGAATCTGTTAGTGCTCGTTGGTAGTGGAGAGGGGAAGCCAGTACTTGGGGATAAGAGCAGGAGGGAGACTTTTCCTCTATGTCTTTTCATGTTTTTGAATTTGAACAGTGTGAAAGTAATAGCTGTTCAAAATATTAAAATTAATTCAAAGAATCAGGAGACTACATAAAAATTAGATAACACATGCGAAGGGTATACGTATAGCAAGTCTTCAGTAAATGGTAGCTACTCTTACCGTCTCAGGAAGGGAGTGTATAAGGATATGGTTTCATAAGGCATAGATAAGGGGCAGACTAAACCCAGCATGTAGCAAGTCAGATATCAGGAAGTTTGAATCTCAGCTCTTACTATGTCTTGTTATTTGGCCTTTTGAGAACTATAGAGAATGGAATTGAAAGTGTTGTAAGTTCTTCAAATGTGTGCAATATTCCCGAATCAAGTATCTATTTAAACACAGACATGCAGTTAGGGAATTTTGGAGCTGGCAGGGACTCGCAAGATCACATCTTTGATTTTAGAGCTGAGCAGACTGAGGCTGCAGGTTATGACTTACAGGTCACACCACGACTCCGTGGCAGAATCAGAATCTACACTGGGTCTCTGTTTTCTTCCCAGTATGCCATCTGCATTTGAGGCTTACGAAGAATAAACAGTCTGTCCCTTTTTCTGTCCTACACCTTTTATAGCCATTCATTCTACTATCCATCTGTTGAAGTTGGGCAGCCCCCCACCACACAAAGAAGCCCGCCAGCGTCGGAAAGAACTCCGGAAGAAGCTGCTGGCTGAACAGGAGGAGCTGGAGCGACAGATGAAGGAGCTCCAGGCTGCCAATGAAAACAAGCAGCAGGAGCTGGAGACCGTGAGGAAGGTGGGAATGGACAGTGCGCTGGGGGAGGGTCTCTTTCATTGTAGGAGCCACAGCTTCCTTACTTACAGGCTTTGGGTCTACCAAGACCAGGTGCATGCAATTTTAGAGAGATGTTTTGGTAAATTGTTTTCTCAGGAAGTGTATCTGAATTGCTGAGTGAGACATCCTGGCTTTCCCAGCCTTGAAAGTATGAGGGTCTCAGGTCAGCAAGGCATTTCATTGACCGGAAAAGAACATTTATAAGAATAGTGAGCACAGTTGAGTTTTGTCAGAGAAAGATGAGAAATTGTATTCCCCTAAGGATGTCAAGGTCACTTTTGGTTAACTGGACAGGGTGTGTTGCTTTTTTAGTTTTTCTCCCCTTAGCTCCCATCTTTACTCATGAATACCCTTAGTATAGAACTGTGGGTCTCACTTTCCGTTTGCAGCCAAACATCCAGTCTGAGTCGGTTGCTCCTTCCATCCCTGGGCTGGGAGGTCAGGTACTGCAGATTGTGCAGGATACTTGACGTTCATTGGAAAACCTGTTGCTCTCTTGTATCGTGGTCCTGGCGGTGGTAGGGGTCCTTCGTGTAAGGGCACCATCCTTATTTGGGACGGGTTGAGCCTGTCTGCCTTGAATCAGTGAGCACCTGCTAACTATAAGATCAAAGACCCTTTTGTGTCTCCTATGTAGCACTTTTGCCCTGGAATATGGGAGATGCTCCCAGTATAAGCCCCCACATTCCTGGTGGGGTTCTCCGTTTGCAGTCCATGGAAATGCCACACTTTGTGTGGACATCTCTGAGTAGACTCAAAGAATTTTCTAATACTTTTATAACCTCAGAAATTATGTGGGCATACGATGTTAGAAACACTTTCTACTTTCTTTTTTAAAAAATTTTTTATTTACATTCAATTTAGTTAACATATAGTATATTATTAGTTTCAGTATATTATTAGTTTCAGTTATTATTAGTATATTATTAGTGATTCATCAGTTGCATACAACACCCATGCTCATTACATCAAGTGTCCTCCTTAATGCCCGTCACCCAATAACCGTATCGCTCCACTCACCTCCCCTCCAGCAACCCTATCTGTTTCCTGTAGTTAAGAGTCTCTTATGATTTGCTTCCCTCTCTGTTTTCATCTTATTTTATTTTTCCTTTCCTTCCTTTATGTTCATCTGTTTTGTTTCTTAAATTCCACATATGAGTGAAATCATATGGTATTTGTCTTTCCCTGACTGACTTATTTCGCTTAGCATAATACCCTCTAGTTCCATCCACGTTGTTGCAAATGGCAAGTTCATTCTTTCTGATGGCTGAGTATATATATACCACATCTTTATCCATTTATCTGTCGATGGACATCTGGGCTCTTTCCATATTTTGGCTATTGTGGACATTGGGGTGCATGTGCCCCTTCAAATCACTGTGTTTGTATCCTTTGGGTAAATACCTAGTACTGCAGTTGCTGGGTCAGAGGGTTGTTCTACTTTTAATTTTTTGAGGAACCTCCAAACTGTTTTCCAGGTGCATACCTACTTTCTAAAAGCAGCTCCTCAGGTCTTGTTCCTCTTTCTCCTGAGTCTTGCATCTTGCCTTTCTGCTGTAATACATTTTCTTTAAAGACTCCCCTAATGGGGTAGGAAGAGCACTGGAGCACGTGAGCACTGCTTCCTTCATCCACTGTGCACATGGCAGTAGTGGGTGTTATTAGACAGGGGTGGGAATCTGGGCTTGTTGTCCTTCTTCCATAATTAAAAAAACTTATGCAAGAGGTCCTACAGAAAAGAGTATGAAAGAGTATATACAAAGCATCATAAAGTGAATACCCCTGAAACTACTACCCAGGTTAGGATAGAATATTGCCAACATTTTGTTTTAATTTTTTAGTAGTTTACAAAGAGTAAGATTCATGGTTTATGTATAGTTTTATGAGTTTTTACATGTGTCTAGATTCTAGTAACCAGCACAGACAGAATGCAGAACAATTCTAATGCCCCGGAGAATTTCCTCACACTGCCCCCTCTACTCAGATTGTCCACTAATCCCTAACCACCAGCAACCACCGATCTATTCTCTGTTCCTGTATTTTTACCTTTTCCAAATTGTCATATGAATGGAATTGCACAGTATGTAAGTTTTCAAGACTGGGTTCTTTGACCTAGCATCATGTGTTTGAGATTCACCCATCTTGCATCTTTCTGAGCCTTTAGACTCTTTAAACTCTGCCTCCCATGAGCGCGTAGATGCCTGTTCTGCTGTATGTGAATGTGTGCCCAGAGCTGGCAAGGCCTGGGCCCAGCTAGACAGCTTTCCTCCTGCCTAGTTTTACAGAATTATTTAAGCAACTGCTTTGAGATTGACAAGTGTTGAGAAGTTATTATAAATCCCTTAATAATCTTTAATTTCCTTTTTCTTGTTAAGAAATAAAATTCATGGGGCGCCTGGGTGGCACAGCAGTTAAGCGTCTGCCTTCGGCTCAGGGCGTGATCCTGGCGTTGTGGGATCGAGCCCCACATCAGGCTCCTCCGCTATGAGCCTGCTTCTTCCTCTCCCACTCCCCCTGCTTGTGTTCCCTCTCTCGCTGGCTGTCTCTATCTCTGTCTAATAAATAAATAAAATCTTTAAAAAATAAAAAAATAAAAAAATAAAATTCATCCCAATTTTTCATTGAAGCGTATTTAGAAAAAAACTGCTTAGACGAATATTTTAATTACATGGAATTCGATAACATTTGTGGGTTTTGCAAGACTTGATTGGCCTCAATTAGGAAGAAGGAACAAGAAATCACGTAGCTTTTGTAAATTAATACGTATCTTTAAAGGGATTGCCCACATGTTTTTTTTTTTTTTTGAAGACTTTATTTTTGTAGAGCACTTTTAGGTTCACAATAAAATTAAAAGGAAGATACGGAGATTTCCCATATACCTCCGTGTCAGCAAGCGCAGTTTCTCTCTCTTGGTATCAAGATCCCCTTCCAGATGGTACACTTGTCAAAATTGATGAATCCACACTGACACGCATGGCACCCACAGTGCATAGTTTACCTTAAGGTTCATGCCTGCTGTTCTGCGTTCGGTGGGTTTGGACAGATGTATAACGACATGTATTTACCCTTACAGTATCACTCAGGCTTATTTTCACTTCCTAAAAATCCTCTGTGCTCTACCTGTTCATCCCCCTCCTCTCCCAAATAACTATTTCTGTGTTGGTTTCTTTAAAAAAATATAATCTTTTGTATAGGTAATATAATCATATGGTTCAAAAATATAAATTATATAAAAGAATAAATCCCACTTGATCATGGCGTATGATCCTTTTAATGTATTTTTGAATTTGGTTTGCTAATATTTTATTAAGGATTTTTCATCAGGGATATTAGCCCTTAATTTTCTTTTCCTGTGTCTGGTTTTGTTCGAAGGGTAACACCAGCCTCATAAAATGAGTTTGGAGGAATTCCTTCTCTTTTTTGGAAAAGTTTGAGAAGAACAAGTGTTAATTCTTGTCTGAATGTGTGGTAGAGTTCACGTCTGGTCCCGGACTTTTGTTTGTTGGGAGGGTTTTGATTACTGATTGGATCTCCTAGTAATCAGATTGGTTGTATGCTTTTAGGAATCTATAAATTTCTTCTAGCTTGTCCGATTTGTTGGTGTATAATTGTCTATAATAGTCTTTTATGATCCTTGTATTTTTGTGGTATCGTTTGTAACATCTCTTTCATTTATTTGAGTCCTCTTTTTTCCTTGGTGAGTCTAACGAAAGGCTAGTCGATTTGTTTATCTTCTCTAAGGACAAGCTTAGTTTCCCTGATCTTTTCTTGTCTTTTGGTCTCTTATTTACTTCTGCTCTAATCTTTGTTACTTCCTTCTACTAACTTTGGGCTTCATTTTTTCTTTTTCTGGGATTCTGGAGCAGAATATATACACCTATAATTACGAAATCCAGGCTGATGCAACAGTAACTGTTTCAAATCTTGCTGTTCACTGTACCAGAGGACTAAGGGTTCAACGACTGGGCGATTATGTACCCCCTAGAAGTGTCACACTTGACTTCCGTTTACAGTATTTTGCCCAGAACTAGTCATCTGTCGGGAAGTCAGCTGTCGGTCTTACTGGTGTTTTCTTGTGTGTGATCAATCATTTTTCTCCTGTTGCTTTCAGGATTTTCTTTTTGTCTTTATCTTTTTACAGTTTGTGTGTGTGTGTGTGTGTGTGTGTGTGTATCTCTTTGTGTTTATCCTAGAGTTTGTTGAATTCTTGGATGTGTAGATATTTAATGTTTTCCATCAGATTGGGAAAGTTTTCAGCCATTATTTCTTTATTTTCTTTTAAAGATTTTATTTATTTATTTGACAGAGAGAGAGACAGCCAGCGAGAGAGGGAACACAAGCAGGGAGAGTGGGAGAGGAAGAAGCAGGCTCATAGTGGAGGAGCCTGACGTGGGGCTCGATCCCAGAACGCCGGGATCACGCCCTGAGCCGAAGGCAGACGCCCAACCGCTGCGCCACCCAGGCGCCCCTGGCCATTATTTCTTTAAACATTTTTTCTATTCCTTTCTTTCTTTCCTCTTCTGACATTCTCATTATGTGAATGTTGGTGCACTTAGTGGTGTCCCACAGTTCTCTGAGGCTCTGTTCATTTTTTGTCATTCCTTTTTCTCTTTGTTCTTCAAATTGCATTTCTGTCAATTGATCTTTGATTCTTCTTGCAGTCCAAATATACAGGTGAGAACCTCTAGTGAATTTTTCGTTTTAGTTATTGTGCTGTTCAACTCCAGAGTTTGCATTTGGTTCTTTCTATAATTTATAATTTATATAATTTATATTTTTTTATTCATAATCTCTATTTGATAGGATATATTGTCATACCTTCTATTACTTCCTTAAGCATGGTTTCCTTTGGTTCTTTGAACCTATAACTTCTATGAAATCTTTGCTAAGTCCACCATCAGGGCCCCTTCAAAGGCAGTATGTTGCCTGCTTTTTCCCCTGTGTATGAGTCACATGTTTCTTTTGTACATCTCCTATTTTTTTGTTGTATAATTTTTTTGTTGTATAATTAATATACAGTGTTATATTAGTTTCAAGTGTACAATACCGTGATCAAACAGTTCCATACATTACTCAGTGCTCATCAGAGTAAGTGCACTCTTTAATCCCCTTCACCTGTTTCATCCATTCCCCCACCCAGCTCCGCTCTGGTGACCACATTTATTCTCTGTATTTGAGAGTCGGTTTTTTCTCTCTCTCTCTCTCTTTTTTTGTTTGTTTCTTAAATTCCACACATAAGTGAAGTCATACGGTATTTGTCTTTCTCTCGCTGTTTTACCTGCCGTTGTACTAGACCCTCTAGATCTGTCCATGTTGTTGCATATGGTAAGAGTTCATTCTTTTTCATGGCTGAGTACTGTTCTGTTGTGTGCGCGTGCGTGCGTATGCATGCTGCGTTTTCTTTCCTTTGTTTTTTTTCTTTTTATTTTTTAAGGGTTTTATTTATTTATTTGAGACAGAGAGGTACACAGAGAGAGAGAGCATGAGCAGGGGGAGAGGCAGAGGGAGAGGGAGAAGCAGACGGGGCTCGATCCTAGGATGTTGGGATCGTGACCTGAGCCAAAGGCAGACGCTCAACCATCTAAGCCACGCAGGCGCCCCGTACCGCATTTCCTGTATGCATTCCTCTGTTGGTGGACATTTGGGTTGTTTCCATATCTTGGTGTTATAAACAATGCTGCAGTAAACATAGGGTTGCATATATCGTTTTGAATTAGTATTTTTGTATTCTTTGGGTAAATACCCAGTAGTGTGATTACTGGATCATATGGTAATTCTATGCTTAATTTTTGAGAACCCGCCATACTGTTTTCTACAATGGCTGTACCAGTTTGCATTCCCACCAACAGTGCGTAAGGGTTCCTTTTCCTCCACATCCTCATCAACACTTGTTTCTTGTATATTTGATTTTAGCCATTCTTACAAGCGTGAGGTGATATCTCATTTTGGTTTTGATTTGTATTCTCTGATAATGAGTGATGTTGAGCATCTTTTCATGTGTCTGTTGGCCATCTGTATGTCATCTTTGGAGAAATGTCTGTTCATGTCTTTTGTCCATTTTTTTTTAAAGTAGGCTTCATGCCCAGCGTGGGGCCCAATGTGGGGCTTGAACTCATGACTCTGAGATCAAGACTGAGATCAAGCTGAGATCGAGTTGGACACTTAACTGATTGAGCCATGCAGACACCCCCTTCTGCCCTTTTTTTTTTAGTGTTGAGTTGTATCAGTCCTTTATATATTTTGGATACTAACCCCTTATCAGATATATCATTTGCAAATATTTTATCCCATTCAGTAGGCTGCCTTTTAGTTTTGTGGATTGTTTCCTTTGCTGTGCAGAAGCTTTTTATTTTGATGTAGTCCCAATAGTTTACTCTTGCTTTTTCTCCCCCTTGCCTCAGGAGACCTTTCTAGAAAAATGCTGCTACAGCCAGTGTTAGAGAAATTACTACCTGTGGTCTCTTCTAGGATTTTTCTGGTTTCAGGTCTCACATTTAGGTCTCTCATCCATTTTGAATTTATTTTTGTGTATATGTGAGAAAGTGGTCTTAGTTTCATTCTTTTGCATGTAGCTGTCCAATTTTCCCAGCACCGTTTTTTGAAGAGATTCTCTTTTTCTCATTGCATATTCCCGCCTCCTTTGTTGTAGATTAATTGACCATATAATTGTGGGTTTGTGTGTTTATTTCTGGGTTTTCTATTCTGTTCCATTTGTCTATGTGTCTGTTTTTGTGCTGGTACCATACTGTTTTGATTACTACAGCTTTGTGTAGTATATCTTGAAATCTGGGATTGTGGTACCTCCAGTTTTGGTCTTCCTTTTCAAGATTGCTTTAGCTGTTTGGGGTCTTTTGTGGTTCCATACAAATTTTAGGATTATTTGTTCTAGTTCTGTGAAAAATGCTCTTGATGCTTTGATAGAGATTACATTAAATCTGTAGATTGCTTTGGGTGGTATGGACAATTTTAAAAATGTTTGTTTCTTCCAACCCATGAGCATGAAATATCTTTCCATTTGGAAAACTGGACATTTAAGCAATATATTGTAGCAGCTCTGGGTATGGATTTCTTCCCTCCCCTGAGGGCTTGTCGTTGTTGGCTTGTTCATTTGTTTAGTGACTTGGCTGGGCTATTTCAGTGAGGTCTGTTTTCTTCACACTGTGAAGCCTCTGTCTTCTTCAGAGGCCTGGCCTTGGGTACACACACAATACCCTGGGGTGACATGTTAGCAGCGTTCTCTGTGTGTGTCTGATCTCCCTGTTAAGCTGTCTCCCTCTGTTGGTATCCTATCCAGCTGTTAGAGCTCTATTGTTTTCGACAATGGCATGGGGCCTAAATTGCTCCTCAGTCTGATATTATTTAAATTCAATCCCAGAGGGACACCTGGGTGGCTTAGGTGGTCGTCTGCTTTCACCTCAGGTCATGATCCCAGGGTTCTGGGATTGAGTCCTGCATCGGGCTCCTTACTCAGTGGGGAGCCTGCTTCTCCCTCTTCCTGTTCTTGCCTGAAGCTCTCCCTGCTTGTGCTCTCTCTCTCTGACAAATAAATAAAATCTTAAAAAAATACAATAAATTCAAGCCCACGTGTAGTCTTTGAGACTTGTTCCTATTACTTGAGGGTTCTTTGCTGTCTCTGTTTCTCTCTGTCATATTCTAGCTGGTCTGTGGTTTAGTTTGTTGGTCTCGTGGAGCAATGAGCCGCCTCTTAATTCCTTAAAATCTCCATTGTTTTCAAGGGCATCGTTAAGTTTTAATTTCCTCACCCTGTGTTTTAAATGACATCATTTCTTTTGGGGAGAACTTCAGATCTTGCCTGTTGGCCTGGGCAAACCTTTGTGCCAGGGCTCTGGAGCTGGTGGCAGAAACAAGTGGTCTACTTCCCTTGGCATGATACTCCTGTTTTATGAGCCTCTCACCAGGTGGAAGTGGTAGCTTCTGGTCTTACAGTCTTGCCTTTCCTGGTGTGGAACCTCTGCTCTACAGGTGATTGGGGCAAGGCTGATTGTGCCTAGTAATCTCAGCCTGTCATCCCAGAGGCAGAACTTCCACTCTATGAGTGGGGGCTGGGTGGAGGAAAGAGTGTCAGACCTCTCAGTCACTCTTGCTTGGAATAGAGTTTCTGCAACAAGGAGCTGGGAAGAATGAGAATGCTGGTGGCTGTCCTTCCTGGGGGCGTACCGAGCTAGACTGTGAGCTGAGGAAACAGGGGGCCCTGTGTTCTTGGTTTCATTACTGGGAGTAGAACTTGGTTCTTACTGACATTGTGGGGGGAAAGGAAGTAACACTATGGCTCAAATGCCATAGACTCTCACTGTTCTTACTAAGATTTGGTAGATTTTCTTGGATGAATGTTCTCCATCGGCTGTATGCTCTTACGATAATTTCCAGAGCTTTAAATGGTTGTTTTGGTTTCTTTTGGGGTTTTTTTGAAATTATTTTCACCAGTTATGTGTGGTTCGCTGGGGGAATGGAGCTCCTCATTGCCACCCTTGATAAGTCAAGCTCTGGCAAAAGTTTTAAGGAATATGTGTGAGATGATAAAACTGTACAGAAAGAGCTCAAGAAATAGGTGCTGAGCCTCATGAGTACATTTGCAAGTGAATTTAACTCAACTGACTATACAGAATTTTTTTGCATAGTGTTTTTCAGACTTAACAATAGTCATTCATTTACCGAATTTGTATATTGAATGGGAAAATTGTTGGGATGGAATTCCAGTGGATCTAAAAGTTTTTATTCTATCTTGATTGAACATTAAGAATGTTTGGCTTTTCCCATGTGCTTTAGTGTGGCCATTTCTCTCCTTTTTTTAATATATAGATTTTTTAAAAAAGATTTTATTAGAGAGAGAGCACAAGCAGGGGGAGGGGCAGAGGTAGAAGCAGACTCCCTGCTGAGCAGGGGTCCCAACGTGGGGCTCTATCCCAGGACCCTGAGATCACGACCTGAGCCGAAATCAGACACTTAACTGACTGAGCCACCTGTGCGCCACCATTTCTCTTTCCTAATGCACCTCCACTCTAATATTTACTGCTTTTCTGTGGGTGGGTTTTTGATTGGGTAGAAATTGGAAGAAGCAGCATCTCGTGCAGCAGAAGAAGAAAAGAAACGTCTTCAGACTCAAGTGGAACTACAGGCCAGATTCAGCACAGAGTTGGAGCGAGAGAAGCTTGTGAGTGCCACACAGCTGGGAAGCTGGGAACCCTGCTGCATTTGCTTACAGAGCCAGTCTGGGTGAAGGGCGGGGGTGGGGAGGGCAAGGCCTGGGAGGCTGGAGGGAGGCCATCTTGTCAGCTGGCCTCTGCTTCTGACTTGCAGTGGGCTTGGGGAAGTTCTGTGTTTCTTCATTCAGTATGGGCTTATTGAGCACCTGCTATGTGCCAGGCACCATGCCAAGGGTATAAAGGTAAAAGACATAAACCTTGCTTTCAGGACCCCAGAATAGAAATTCATGGACTGGGGTGATATGTACTGTGGTTAAGGTGACTGTATGTCTTGGTTTGCCTGGGATAGCCCTTGCCATCCTGATATAATTAATCCTGATATAATTAGTATATGTGCTGCCAAAGCGAGCACTAATCCTGATATAATTATTAACAGCATTCCTTTTCCTTCTCAAAGAGTCTGGCTTGGAAAAAAATTGCTATGGAAAAAGTAAGCACGGGTTCCATGACATTTCTCTTCTGTCATGAGCAAAGTGGGAGGTTCTGAAATCATGAGAACATAGGAATTCTGGTCTGCGGCTCTTAGCAGCTCTGATTCATCTTGGAGGTTCCCATTCCCCAAGACACCCAAGAGCCAGGTTGCTGTAGGTGGTTAGTTAGTTCATTGGAACACAGGTCTTACACGGACTTGTAATGTGTGGGAGAGTACTGAGCACAGTGCCCATTAAATAGATGCTCGTGACATTTTTTTTTTTTTAGTAACTTTTGGTTGCTTGGAGTTGAAACAGACATGTTCGTGTTAGGAGAGAAAAGTACTCAGGCAGGCAGATGTGGGGGGAAGGAGCGCTGCATTCACAGCCAGAAGATCTGGGTTCTTTCCGCTCTGCTCTGAGCATGAGTTTTCTCTTTACATTGGAGGCATTGTCATGTGATCTCCCATGACTCTTATGAGGATGAAGTGAGCGGTGAGAATATTTTATAAACCGCGGACACATATGTTAATGTGTGTGCTATTACATTTAGATGTCCTTGTCTTTCAATTTTTAAGGCAGAGATTCAAAACTGTTTAATACAGAAAGGAGAAGCCATATACTTGCTAGGGTGCTAACTTGGGTGCTTGAGTCCCCCCAGGGCTGGGTGTGCCCCAGGGAGGGAGAAGAGGGGCCTGGAGGCAGCCGGGTAAGAGGAGTCGCTGGCTGCTGGTCAGTCTTCCCTTTGCCCTTTATTTTAACCCTCTGGCTCTTCTGACTGGGCAGAGGTTCAATCCTTTTAGAGAAGATTGTGAGTAAAGAGGTTGTGGCTTTATAACAGAAAGGAATTTAAAGAGAAATTATTCAGGGAAACAGTTTTTTTCTTGACTCTGAAAGTGTGGAGTGGAGGGACGGACACTCCGAGGGCAGGACTGCAGCCCGAGTGTTGTAGTTTGTGTCGTCGGACTCTGGCTGCGTGTCAGTGTTGGTATCGGGTGTGGTGCTCCCTTTCCTCCATCTTCAGGTCGGGGAGTGTGGGCCGGGGCCCTGCCCACTCTGATGGGCTGCGGTGATCGTTCAGGATGGCGGAGGAGCGGGAGAATTTCTCCGAGGGTGAGGTCCGCCTGAGTTTAACATGACCCTTTTATACCATCAGATCAGACAGCAGATGGAAGAGCAGGTTGCCCAGAAGTCCTCTGAACTGGAACAGTATCTGCAGCGAGTCCGGGAGCTGGAAGACATGTACCTAAAGCTGCAGGAGGCCCTTGAGGATGAGAGACAGGCCCGGCAAGATGAGGAGACCGTGCGGAAGCTTCAGGCCAGGTGCCAGATCCATCTGTGTCCCGTCCCTTTACGTACTTCGCTTGGCGAATGTCGTTTGTAGGAATGACTAACGTGCTGGGGAAGAGAGAGGAGCGTCTGCCAGATTGGAGAGCCCCTGGAGGCTTGGCTGGCCGACTTGTTTATTCTCAATCTAGGGCCCTGGAAGACCCTGGCTTCTGGGGCTCTAGACAGGCCTTCTATGTATGTTAGAGCTGGCAGGTGGCTGGGGCTGAACACAGGCAGAACAAGGCTGAGCAGCCCAATCACAGCACAAACCAGGCCACGGGGAGAGTCCACTGAGGGTGCCACTGATGTCAGCATCGGCGCCATGTGCTGGTGGTCACCACGGCTTCTGGTGCCACTCAGCACCAGATGTGGCCACCCCCAGCAAGATGAAGTCCCCACCGTCTCTGTTCCTGTGTATCGTTGATTCAGAGAGTTCCAGAGTCTAGTTTCTTCCTTGTGCATCTGCTTAGCCAAGCCCAGCTCAGGCTTCCCCTGTGCCCTGGCTGCCAAAGGGCAGGAGGCAGGGGTCTGGCCTGTGGCTCACGTGGTGGGAGATTGGCCCTGCTTCCCATCAAGACGCCTACTGTCGCAGATTCCTTGGACACATGAAGGGGATTCAGACCGGGCAGCCTGAACACCGGCAAACGGCCGTTCCCCTTCCATACTCTTACCACTAGGATGAAGAAATGGGCCTTTCCAGTCTCGTTCAGTGTCGCCTCACCAGTGCCTAGAAAAGCACCAGAAGGTGCATTATACGTACACACTGAGTGAGTGGATGAACGCTGCTCACACCGCGTTTGCCGTGCTGTGTTCAGCTGTGGATCTCACACTCCGGGAGACATCTGAGGAGGGAGTGGATGGTCCTGTGTAGAACTAGGGCTAGTGGGTGGGAGAGCTCTTTCTAGCTGAGGAAGAACTTTCTACAGATGAGGCTTCCCAGAAATAAACTTGCCCGATTTGTGAAGCGGTGGCGCCCCGTCCCACAGAGGGTTTGAGCACGGTCGGATAACCGCCCTGCAGGGTGTCATGGAGGGAGTTCTTGTGGGGGCGGCTGGGGGCTGTGACCTGACACTGTCTGGTCCGTTACTTTATTCCTTCTGTCGTTGGCTTTGGAAGAGCGTGTGTCGTGTCCTGGGCCGGCATCTCACTGTACTGTCTGTGCTTTGGGTACAGGTTTGGGCCGTACGTTAGTTTTTTAAAATGCCTCTGTAGCTGGATATTCGTAGTTAGGTAGCCTGTTACTCAAAGCTAACATTTTGGAATCACACAAACCTCGGTGAAAATCCACTGCTACCTGTGCAACATACTCACAAACACCTTGATTTCCTGTTGTTTCGTCTGGAGGGGTGACAGCACCTTGCAGACTTGATGGGGGCCAACAGTCATGAAGTCAGGGGTCTGACATGTAGCGGTTGTTCAGTAAGTGGTGTTGGATTTATTCTGCCTTCTGTTGGCTCCTTTCCTCACCTTCATTAGTTCGTTAGCTTTGTCCTTGATCGTAGGTTTGTATTAGGTGAGAAATGTTTTGATGTTGCAGCAACCAGGCAAATTTCACGACGTGGCCCTCCCACCTGTCAGGTGAATGCCCTGGCGTAGGTCACTTAGCTTTCGGGCCTCACTGTTTCTTCAGCGTTGAACTATGGATATTGATAGCACTGAAGTTTATTGTGAGGATTGATTGGGAAAATACACTTAGCTCTTGGCCCAGTCTGTGGCCCGTTAAACCTCTCATAAATGTTATTTTTATTTTAATTTGTTTTCAAAAAAGGGTGCAACAGAGAGGAGTAGGACAGGACACACGGGGCCTTCCCAGCTTCGTGAATATGTGCCTCTGTGGCTCCTCGTTTCCTCCTTGTGAAATGAGGGGGTGGATGGGATGACCTCAGGGGCTCCGGCAGCTGCCGGGGGGTGGGAGCCCGGGCAGGTTTGATCTGAGCTCGCTGTGTCGCAGGTTGCTAGAGGAAGAGTCTTCCAAGAGGGCTGAGCTGGAAAAGTGGCACTTGGAGCAGCAGCAGGCCATTCAGACCACCGAGGCGGAGAAGCAGGAGTTGGAGAATCAGCGAGTGCTGAAAGAGCGGGCGCTGCAGGAAGCCATGGAGCAGCTGGAGCAGCTCGAGCTCGAGCGGAAACAGGCGCTGGAGCAGTATGAGGTCGGTCAGGTCCTGCAGGCGTGTGTTTAAAGTTTAAAAACAAACATTTAAACACCTGAAACTAATATAACACTCTATGTTAACTAAGTGGACTTAAAAACTTAAACGTTTAGAAGTAACGATATTTGCTTAGCTGTAAGAAGTAGTAGTTTTTACAGGTGGTGAGGTGTATCAGGTCAAGTCCAATCACGAGGCAAGCAGTGATTTGAACGGGGGAAGTTTAATATAGGCAGTTATTAGCCATAACAAGGGGATTACGTACTAGTCAGTAAAGAAGACTAAGGACGCAGGGACGGCAGGTACAGGAAGTGGCCCGTGCCTCCGAGACTGGGGCGGAGCACCCAGAGAGGGAGCACGGCTGGAAGAGGGTCCCCTTTGTTCCCGGCCCGTTGTGCGCATGGCTGTGGTCCCGACCTCCTTGGAGACGGCATGGCCTGGGCCCCCTGGACGGCAGAAAGAGCTGTGACTGGGAGGCTGTCCTCTGAGCACCTCGGTGAGCACCTGGGGCCCCACCTGCCACAGGAGCTGCTGAGAAAGCGGCCAGTTCTCAGCAGCTGAGAAGGGTCCAGTGGAACCTGGAAGCAAAAACCCTTCCTCCAGTGTCCCTTCAGTGCCCTTTACCGACAAAGCTTAAGCGGTGCCAGCTGGTGAGGGGAGTTACCTGCTGTCACACGCAGGACAGGGAAGGGGGCGTTTGGAGCCGAGGGGTGGTGAGCTGTGATGCGCACACCAGGATCTTACACATCCACGTGCAGCGGTGCGAGTAGGTCCTCCGGCTGACCCGCGGCACGTTGCTCACGCTCCCTGCATCTGGTTTCCACATCTGTAAAATGGGGGAGATAAGAGTTCCTGCCTCTCTAGAGCGGCTGGGAGGATTTCCTGGGATAACCCACAAGCATATAGTAAGTGCCCATTTTTATTTGGCTCTTGAACTCCCGTTGTGTTTGCATCATTGAAAATCTACTTTTGTTCCAGGGAGTAAAGAAGAAGCTGGAGATGGCAACTAGTAAGACCAAGAGCTGGAAGGACAAAGTGGCCCAGCATGAAGGGTTAATTCGATTGATAGAGCCAGGTAACGCGCTCCTTGAAGTGGTCAGATATTTTTCCAATTTATTTTTCTGTTTTATTTGTTTGAATTGTGCTCAAAGTCTTCGTTAGCCCAAATATATGGAAACCAAGCTGGGTAGGGTCAATTTCTCTTGAGAAACTTGCTCTGTAATAGATAAGAAGAAGGCGCCGGTAATTCCCTTTACATACGTCTTCCGGTTGTTTCGGCTGCTGTGACATTGATGGATATTCCTCGGAGGAGAAATAGAGGAGAAAGTTACTGTTTTATCTGTGGGGAAACAGTTATGTTAACTGAAGGATATGGTACTTCCTGTAGTTAATGTGTGTTTGTCCCTTAGGTTCCAAAAACCCTCACCTGATCACTAACTGGGGCCCTGCGGCTTTCACCCAGGCGGAGCTGGAAGCGAGAGAGAAGAGCTGGAAGGGGAAGAAGAGCACCGAGTGAGGCAGTGACGGCCCCCGGGTGCGCAGCCGTGTGGAGCTGGAAAGCTCGATGCTGAAGACACAGGAACTGGCTTTGCTGCTTCTAACCTTCTTCCCGTGCCTCCGATCAGGTCCATATACTAAGGAAGCCTCCTTATTTCTCTGCCTGAAAATAAGGGCTTACCTGAAAAGAACAAAAGTCGACACTATCAAGCTCTTTACTCTTTCTTTGAAAACTTCAGCTTCTGAAAATTCCCTGTAGCTCCCCCGGGGCGTCGTGGGAAGCGGGCCTTGCACACACCGTGTGGGGGATGCGGGGGACAGGGTCGGGGTTGGCGCCCGCGTGGACCTCGCTCCTTCCTTCCCGTGGCAGCATGGTCCCTTCTCCAAGCACAGGCTTCTCAACTAGACCGCCGGTCAGCCGGCCTGGGTGCGCTGGTGGCCGGGGACCCTTGTGAGCGTCCCTGGCGGCGTGTGGCCCTTGCCCCCCGCTCGGAGCTCGCAGCTGGCAGCTCACAGCGCACAGGTGAGGTTGTGCAGAGGTTTCTGCCCAGGGCGCTGTGCTGATCGGCATCCAGGCTCCGGTGGCACCGGCTCAGGGAAGCAAACACCTTCCACGCGGTGCTTTGGCGTAGGTCCGTAGGAAGCACACACAGCACAGAGACGAACTAAGTAAATCCCATTTGGAATGGTAATTTGATACTAACTGGATTCTTTCTAATAGTTAAAATGGTTTCGAGGGTCAATGTGCTGCCGGATCCCTTGCTTTTACTTTTGTAGTTACTGTACAGAAAATTTCAGGAGTGTGTGAATGCTTGTCATAATCAGGCCTTTTCCTTCGTAAATAGGGATAGGATCATTTATAGGAATTATACATGAAGAAAGTTTTAAAATTGTATTTTTATGATGTCCTATGTTGAGAGGGAACAAATATTTATAATTTTCAAACATTCTTACCTAAATATTGTACAATGTAATATGCTGAACTTTCTTAATTTTTTGCTAATTTTCTAAGATATATTAAAAATGTTTTGTATGTTTGGTTTCTTTGTTTTTGTTTTTGTTTTTTTTTTAGTAGAATGGACTCAGTAAGAAAATAAAAATACCAGAACCGCGTACATTTTAAATTGTCTGACTTAATAGAGCAGTAGGGTAAGGTTTTGTGTACGTGTGTGTATTTTCATATGAGATGGACTTGAGTTTAGGGATACTTCCTGAAAACACTGGGTTTGGAGTGTGGACCCCCGAACCAGTGCTGGCATGAGGTTGGCTAGGGCTTCGTGTTTGGTGTTTGAGTCACTCGTGTGGGAAACCACGGCAGATGTGTGCGCCACAAACGGGAACTTACAAAGATGATTTCTCCCTCATTGTTGCTCTTACCTCCGAATCCTCTTAACCTCTGCTTTCCCGAATTTTCTTTTTATGCCTTTTAGTTTTTCTTTCAGTTTTACCAGAGTAAACAGTGTGGTTTTTTGTTTTGGTCTCACGCGGTTGCCAAGATTAAAATGCCTGCTGTGGACTGAGCAGGCCCACGCGCGCGGGCCAGCTTGATTGTGTCTTGGAAAGCTGATCTTTTCCTTCTAGAGGAAGGGAAACTCGCTGGTGTTTTCTTAAACATCTTTCTCTACTGTAGAGGTTCTCAACAGGGGACAATTTTGCTCTCTCCCCCCGCCCCCCCGGGGACATTTGGCAACGTATGGAGATTTTTTTGGATGTCACAACTGGGAGTGTTACTGGCATCTCGTGGGTAGAGGCCAGAGATGCTGCCGAACACCCTACAGTTCCTGGGACGGTTCCCTGTAACCGAGAGTCATCTGGCCTGAGGTGTCGGTAGCGCCAAGGTTGAGAAAACCTGCTCTACAGAGAGGCAGGGTCTAGTGCCCAGAGCACAACAGGAGCGAGGGTTTTCCCTCAGGAGTCCCAGGAGCTGGCCTCTTTGGTAGAAATGGGAGCTGGCCGCAGACAGCAGAGGCAGGGGCCTCGGCACAGCCGGTGTGGGGCGCTGTGCTTCAGAAACTCGGTCGGTTTGCCTTTTTCACACAGATCTGGAGGGAATTGCCTTGGATGTGTTTTAAAGTCTTTCTGTGATGCGGGTTGCTGAGGTGTGAAATACGAAAGTTGCCATGAGCTTGAGTTTCTTTCCACGAGGGGGAGAGTCTGTCAGAGCCGTTCGGCAGCTGGTAAGGAACGAGTGTTCAGAGTCGCTGCCCAGCTGGTGCTGTGCCTTGTCCTGGCGCCCGTTCCGCTTGGCAACGCTCTCGTCCCTCAGCGGCGTGCCAGCAAGGCGCAGCTGCCCTGCGGAGCCAGGGTCAGGCTAACCTGAGGCCGCGTGCGCGTGGGGAAGAGGCACTGCCCAGCCTTCCCCAGTTCAGGTAGGTGCTCAAAATTTATTGAAAGGATCAGTCTTGGGAATCGTATAAGGAATATGTTTCTTTCTCTTCCCCTCTACTTCTTGTTTATTTATATTCATCTTGAGACCCATAGAAGTCACATCTCAAGTTGGGGAAGCTATGTGGTGATCTCTACTAGAGCTGAAAACAACATGGACCCGGCAGTTCACCCCCAGGAGGACTGAGGCACATGTCCCCACCAAGACCCTCCAGGGAGAGCGTTCACAGCAGCGTTGCTTAGAACGGCCCCAGAGCAGAAACCACCCACATGCCCACCAGCAGGGAGGAGACATGACTTGGTGTATTCAGAGGACACTACAGTGTAATTAGAAGTAGCACATCACTGAAAGATGCAACGACATGAATGAGTCTCAGACATCACGTTGAGCAAAGAAACCATAGAACATTCTGCAGGATTACAGTAATTTCTGGGACCAGCAAAGCTAATCTGTGGATTTCCAAGTCAGAAGTAGAGTGACCTTGGGGTAGGAGGGGTGGTTGTTGATTGCAAAAGAGCGTAAGTGAACCTTCTGGGATGTTGGAAATGGGTAGCTGTTCTATAAGTAAAACGTATCAGCCTGACACACAAGATTTATACCGTTTGCTGTTCGGAAACGCATTGCTTCTGGAATGCTACAGTTGGCTAGTCCCTAGAGCTCAGTGGGTCCAAACCCCTCACTTGGCAGAGAAGGACCTGGAAGGGGATGAGCCAAGTCCACACTGGAATGCCTCTTCTGCGATGCGGCTCGTTACACCCCCTGCCTTCCCTGTGCATTTGGACGTCAAACATGCTCCTCTCGACGTGTTTCTGTCCCCATCACCCAGCCAGCTGCCTGTCCGTGCTTCTCCTTGCTATGGGGGGAGGGCCGTGACCGCTCCAGTCCTAGGCTCAGCTTCTGTTGGCCTGAGGTTGCTGAGTCTTCGGCCCTGCACCGTGGCTAAGCTGTGGTGGACACGAAATTCCAACAGAGCTAGCCTCAGATTCCTCTTCTGTCCCCACCATGTAGACGCAGCACACTGGTTCTTAGGGTCGTGTACCCACAGGAACGCAGGCCTTCCCCCCATTTGTGTCCGCCTTGTCAACAGCGGCCCACAGGGCCCGGCTGAAGCCAGCAAGGCGTGAGCAGCGGGGAGAGGCAGGCAGCCCCCATTCCACTCAGCTCCTGAGGCTAGCAGCTGACTCTCCCTCCCCGTCCAAACTCCTCCTTTCCTGTCCCGTGCTACCTGCCCCTTCCCCTCAGGCGATACTCTGCTCTCACCGGCAGCCCACGCTGGGTCTCTGGGAGCAGGCCTCCCTACGTTCCCCCGCTCTGATCTCAGGCGTTCTGCCCTCCTGATGGGCCATCCTGGGCCAGCTCCCCCAGGAAGACGCACTGAGCCCACAGGCTGTTTCAGGGGGCCGGGATCGCTGCCACCTCCACACTCTGCTCCCCTCAGAAGCCCAGGCCCAGCCCCCTGAGAAGAGGAATCAGCGCCACTGTCCAGTGCTGCCAAACCGGGTGCTCTGTTCCCCTGCGGAGGCCATTTGCATCTGAAATAGTTGTTTACCCGGAACACACAGGGAATCCAAAACGGTGTATAGAAGATTTCACCCCTGCGTCCCAAGGCCCTGTACTTCCCACAGCACAGTTAGCTGTCAGATGGCTAAAGGGACAGCGCGAATGGCTTCCTTCTAGTGCGGCTGCCCTCACAGCCCAAGATTACCAGTAGTCCGTGCTTGGCCTTCTAAAGCGTGGAGTTGGAAAGGAGGCTGCATTTCAGAGTGACACAGACCTGCATTCCACTCATGGTTCCACCTTACTGTGTCGCCCTGAGTTAGACGCTGTATTCTCAGAGGGGGTCCCACACAGGTCATGTGTCCTGAGGGTGTCACACCTGGAGGCACATGACGTTCATCTGTCCGTCATTGGTGAGGGAATATCAACCTGCTCGGGTTTCTCCACGTTGCAGAGACGTACTCTCACCCCAACCCCCTCCCGCCGTGTTTCATCCGGTGCTTTTTCTTGAGAAAGTCCAGTGGTGGAAGGGGCTTTCCATCTTGGCTGGGCCAGGACACATAATGGAGATGTGGCTGGTGAACTGGCAAGTTCTGAGAAAATTCTGCAGGTGACTGAAGGAGGCGATCATGCAAAGCTACTGGAGACTGCCGTCTGCATTTCCATAGGCAGGTGTCCTGCAAAGGCAGGTACTTGGCAAATGTTTGCATGGCGGACGTCCTACAGTAAGGGCTCCTGTGTAGCAAGACTCCCACTTCCCAGTCACACCGGCCCTTTGGGGGGCCGCAGGGAGGCTCTGAAGTGGATCTCAAGGGCCCGGGACTGCCACCTCCCAAGCCCTCACCCAGCTGTTGCTCCCGCTGTCACTTCTGATGTTCTTGCTGATTCTGTCTCAACACGTGTGGGGTGAGGCTCCCCACTGCACTCCAGCCCTGATGAACTTTCTCAGAGGTGAGACCAAGGCTCTTTTTTTTTTTTTTTAAAGATTTTATTTATTTATTTGAGAGAGAGTGAGAGCGAGAGAGATCACGGAGAGAGAGAAGCAGACTTGCCGCCGAGCAGGGAGCCTGACTCGGGGCTCAATCCCAGGACCCCGGGATCATGACCTCAACCGAAGGCAGTTGCTAAACTGGTGGAGCCACCCAGGCGCCCGAGCCTAAGTCTCCTTAAGGGCAGGAGAGCCTCCTCATGGCTCTACTGACACCTAGTAGGTCCTTAACAAAGGCTGGGTTTTTAATGGCCCCTTTTGGCAAGACATCCTTGTCCTCAAATATGCCCTGGATGTAGTCCCGCGGGCCAGATCGGAGCTCACAGGAGACAACAGTGACCGATGTGCAAGCAGCTCTCTTCCACGGAATTGCTGGTTTACAGCGTCCACCCCGCTCTGTCCTGAGGCTGCGCAACTTTTTCCTGGCTTTTTTCTTTTTCTTTTTTTCTCTCTCTTATGTGTAAGGTTTTTTTTTAATAATAATTTTTTATTATGTTATGTTAGTCACCATGGAGTACATCCTTAGTTTTTGATGTAGTGACCCAGCGCTCCATGCAATATGTGCCCTCCTTAACCCCTGCCTTTTTTTTTTTTTTTAAAGATTTTATTTATTTATTTGACAGAGATAGAGACAGCCAGCGAGAGAGGGAACACAAGCAGGGGGAGTGGGAGAGGAAGAAGCAGGCTCATAGCGGAAGAGCCTGATGTGGGGCTCAATCCCATAACGCCGGGATCACGCCGTGAGCCGAAGGCAGGCACTTAACCGCTGTGCCACCCAGGCGCCCCTATCCCTGCCTTTTTTCTTAAGAGAGTAATGCCAGCTTATGTGAAGGATGGACCATCGAATCCTAGGGCCTCAAGTCCTAGTCTCCATTTCTCCCAATAGAGATAACTAGAAAGTCTTCTCAAATTCCCTGATGGACAAACCCATTAGGCCCCCTCTCTCCCTGATCTTTTTAAAAATAATGTTTGGGGGCCCTTGGGTGGTTGTTAGTTAAGCAACCGACTCTTGGTTTCGGCTCAGATCATGATCTCGGGGTGGTGGGATCAGCCCCAAATCCGGCTCCAAGCTGGGTGCAGCGTCTGCTGGGGATTCTCTCCTTCCCTTTCCCTCCGCCCCATCCCCCAAATAAGTAAAATCTTCAAAAATAATGTTTGTCGTTTTTTCTCATCACAAAGTCACACGTGCTCAGTGTGGACGTGGAGACAAAGGAGGTAGGCAGGACGCCACGCTCCAGTCGCGCCCTCCAGAGACATTGGACCGGGGTCGCCGGCTGTCTCAGGCCTACTGTCGGCCGGAAGGAGGCAACGCCCGCCCTCGTAAGCGACGCCCCCTACCCAGAGCCTCCCCGGCAGGTCCCGAAGCGGCCCTGACCCGGGGGAATGACCGAGCGGGGACGCGGGACGCCGGCCTGGGCGACGCCGCCGGGGGCCGCCAGGTGGCAGGCGTGCGCCGTGTCCGCGCTCCCGGCCGCGCCGCCGCCCGTCGTCCCAGCCCGCGGGGTCGGGCGGGGCGGGGCGGGGGGGAGCGCCAGCGGGTCGCAGCCGTGTCCGCCGAGGAAACCCACGGACGCGAGCCCCCCGGAGCCGGCCGCCGGCGGTCCCACTGCGTCCGCAGCGGCGCACAGAGGTGGCGTGGGTTCCTCCTCTGGATGAGGACGGGGCTCAGAGTTAGGTAATGACGCAAGGGCAGGCGGTGACGGGTGGGGACAAACGCCCGGTGTCCCGGCTCCGAGCCTCGCCCAGCCCTTCCGCAGGTACCACACGCCTGCGTGCCGGGGAGCAGGTGGAGGAGCCCCCTTCCTCCCCGCGCCCTGAGGTTTCCTTTCGGGGGCCTGGAGAGGGCCCTGCTGGGAGCCCGAGGCATTTTGGTCATGACTCACCCCTCCCCGCCGCCCCGGGCGCGCACAGCCCCGGCCCTGTTCCTGTAAGAGCCTAGGAAGGGGCAGCCCTCTCCCCCCCGCCCCCCCGTGTCCTCTGCGGACAGGCTTGGCTGGGGGCCGCCGCCGGGAGGAGCGTGCGGGGGTGGGGGTGGGGAGCCGCCAACAAGCAGGGGCCTGTTTCCTGACTCGTCTGACCCTGGCTGTCCCCGCGGAGGCCCAGCACACGGAGCAAGGTCATCCAGGGCGAAATTCCAGCCTGGGCCCTGAGCAGTGACTTCGGTTTTCCTGATAAGGCTCAAGAAGGGACCCGGAGTGGCCTCCCCACACCCCCACCCTGTCAGCACCTCCGCTCCTGCGAAGCCTCGGCTGCAGACAGTCTGCCTCGGAAAGAGACAAAGATAGACCCTTGGGCAGATAAGGGGAGAGACGGCGGGGGGGACAGACAGGGCAAGGAACACACAGGAAGGAGACGGACAGGGACCAGGCAGCGCCATAGCCGAGCCCGTGGGTCCGGAGCCCCAGAGACTGGAAATGCTGCCCGGCTTGTGCTTGCTAAGGTTGCGACTAGGAGATGGAGAAAGAGGCGATCAAGGCCGGAACAGGAGGGGTTTGGGGTGCGGGAGGACAACGGAGTGGGCCGGCAGCTTTGTGTGCCTCGGCCTGGTTCCTAATGTGTGCAGACCTGGGACTGGCGGGTGAGGGCGACGAAGGAGTCTGCATGAGCCATAGTCTCCTAGACTCCAGGAGGCCAGGCGGGAGAGGTTGAGATGAGGGCCCGGTGCCAGGGGAGGGGCAGAAGGAGCTGGGCCCGATTGCTTACCGGAGGCCTCTGACTTGGGACTTTGTCCCTGCACACTTGGTGCAGGATATTTGCACCCAGCACTGGCTGTTTGGCTTGGCAAGTGAGCAAGGTGTAAAGTCACAGCTGGCCTGTGGGCACCCAGTCACCGAATGCAGCTGAGTCAGTCACAGCCGCTTCCCCCACCCCTGGGGCCGAGAGCGCGTGCCGGCACACACAGTCCTACCCGCACAGGTGCGGTACAGACGCCGTGTGTGGCTGAGTCACAGCGGCCTCCTCGGAGAGCACGTGCCAGCACGCACGTGCTCGCAGGTGCCCGCAGATGCCCGCAGATGCCACCGACACCGGATCCTGAGTCACGGACGCTGCGGAACCCCGAGGAGGGCACTGAGTGTGTTCTGCCATCCCTGTTTCAACACAGATACCCGTATACACTCACACACATGGACGTGCCCACCATACATCCTACCGTGCCTGCCCGTCATACTAGGGGATCAGCAACCGTATGTGGACTGAATAAATGAGGCACCGAGTGAATGAATAAGCAAGTACGTGAAAATGTGACACTCACACTGCTTGGATAGGTGAAATTGGTTGGGGAGGCCCTGCAGGGTGGGTCCCTAGTCTATGTCTGTAGGGAGTTGTCTTGCTCCAAATATAGCCTCCGTGGGCGGCAGGGAGCCAGGGCTGCCTCCCAAACTGTGACTTCACTGGGCCTGCGGCCCAGCCTCTGAGGAGTTGGAGAAAATTAACAGAGAAGAGGCCCCAGCTTTCTGCAGCCAGGGCTGAGTTGTGACACTGGAATTGGTGGTGACAGCGTACTCTGGAAATATCACTTGCTCAGGGGCTTGTGCTAATAGGGCAGAGGGCTCTGTAGATGGGCCCAGAAAGGACTGGTTCTGGGCTGGACCCCTGGGAACTGCCTGTCCTGAACTTCTGGGGCCAAATGTGCAGGAGGCACAGCCCCACCTGAGAGCTGGGGCAAGCATGGTACCTGGGCCCACCTGGGGGTTGCCAAGGCAAGGCCCATTAGATGGTCCCCCATCTGGGCAGGCCTGTTCCATGGCTGCTCCCCTGTCTTCTCCTCAAAGTGTCCTTTCCGTAGCCACTCTGCTTCTGCCCTAGTTCATCATCTGGAATATTGGATTATTACCCCAACCGGTCTTCCTGCTTTAGATTTCCTCCTCTAATCCATCTTCTTCACAACTGCCAGTGTTCTGTTTCTCAAATACAGATACGATTACATAACTTTTTGGCTCAAAATTCTTCCATAGCTCCCCACTGTTTAGCTGGCGTTCAAGACCCTTCATGATCTGGCCCCAAGCTACCATGTGTGTTTTGAGGGGCTGCCATGTAGTGGGACAGTTGTTGATTCTATCTGATAGGTGGATGGGTGGACTCTGGGCAGGCAGGCGCTCTTGGGGATGAAGGGCCCAGTGGGCTGTTTGACTAGATGTCTAGATGGTTGGGAGGCTAGATGTAGGGTGGAGATGTGGAGGGTGGGTGGAAGGATAGTGCTTGAGTCAAGACTATTTTGGTTGCAAGGAACAGAAACCCGTATCATCAGGAAAGAGGTGGGAGACAGCTGAGGATAAAACGGACCACCTTGCAGAGCTCACCAACATTCAGGTCTCATGCAGATGGCACCTGGCAGGGCAGGAAGGGCGCCCTTCTCTCCACCTTTGGTGGATCTGTCTGTCCTCCCTCACCTGCTTGGGCGTCCTCCCCTGTGCCCAGCGGCCATCCGCTCAGCTACTCTTGCTCCTTTGTCCCACAAGTTTTTACAAAGTACTTATTTATGTGCATGTTTGTGCCTCAAGCAGGCTTCCATGTGCCGAGAGGCAGACCGCGAAGAGGAAGTTACGGCCTTCATGAAGCCTGCTTACTGAGGGGGAGGGACAGACAGGCCTCTGTGCGTGGGGAACGATGCTGTGGACACGGCGGAGCAGGTGAGGAGCGCGGGGGCAAGGCCAGAGCCAGGTGCTGTCATGTGAGCCACATGCCGGGGAGTGTCTCTGGGCAGAGAGCCAGCAAAGTGAGGGGTGAGCTCAGGAAGTCTTGTGGGGGGGGGGGGGGGGACTGTCCTGGGAAGAGAACAGGGCAAGTGCGGTGGCGGCTGGTGCGGGTGAACAAGGGGCCGGTGGTTGGGGAGGAGGCCGGATGGGTGGCGAGGGAGGGTTCGCCAGAGGTTTTGTAAGCTGTTCTAAGGTCTTAGAGACTTCAGTCCAAGGAAGAGGGAATGGCACTGGGGGACGCCGGACGGAGGATGCCCTGAACGTACATTTCTAGGGGCCCCCTGGCCACTGTTGGGTGGAAGCAGGGTGCTGCTGAGGTCGCTCCTGCACAAGCCCGGGTGGGAGGTGGGCCAGGTTAGCGGTAGCAAGGTGACAAGCGGTCAGGCCGAGGGTGTATTCTGAAGGCAGGGTCAACTGCGAGCGTGAGAACAGGGAACATTCCGTTGAGGACGACTCCGCCTGTGGCCTGGGCAAGTCTAAGGATCCCGTTTCAGAGGAAGAGAAGCAAGGTTTCTGTTCGGGCGGCGGGCGGGAAGTGCAGGGACAGGAGTGCACCTGTCACACGGTCAGGGTGCCTTTGGGTGCTCAGGTGGAGGCGTCGGAGGCGGCCGGGGCTCGCGAAGGGCTTGAGGCCGGAGCTGGACGCTGATGAGGCGGCCCTCAGCGCCAGCCATCCAGGAACGGGGCAGAGAGGGGACGGGGTCCGGGGCGGTTGGGTCACCCGGAGCACGGGCGCCCTGGGCGGCGTGGCCGAGAGGCTGGAGGGAAACCACGAGTCACTGGGTGAGAGCGTGTCTGAAGCCAGAGGGGTGCTGGCAGGAGCTCGGGAAAGGCGGGGCGGGCGAACCCTGGTTCCCGCTCACGCCCGGCGCCTCCGTGCCCCCCGGTGACGCGCCCCGCTCAGCTCCGCGGCGCACAGGGACGACCGCGCCGCGACGTGGCCGTGCAGTTCCGCCTTTCGGCGCCGGCGCCTGCCTGTGTCTCCGGAGCGGGCCGAGCGCGGGGACGCGGGCTCCCGGCTCTTTCCAGGCAGAGGACGGCAGGCTTCGCGGAAAACCCGTGGGGGGCACACGTGGTGCGACAGTAGCCGGCCGTCGTTCAGGGCGGGCCCGCCTTCTCAGGGAGACCGCGCACTCCGACGGAAGGGAGAAGCTGCGTGCCCGTCCTCGCCCGCCGCCTCCAGCACAGACGACCGCCTCGGGGCCGAGCTTTATGCCGGGCGTTCAAGCTTCAAGCCGCGTGCGTGCGTGCGTGCGTGTGTGCGTGCGTGCGTGTGCGTGCGCGAGCGCGGCGGGGCGGCCCCGGGGAGCCCGGGGAGCGCGGCCGGCGAGGACAGCGCCCCGCCGTGGCCGCCTCGCACCTCCCTCTAGCTCAGCCCTCGAGGCGCGGAGTGGCCCTCGCGAGGCCCCTGCGGGCGCCAGGCCGCCTTTCTGGGGTCATCCCTGCTCTCGCGGCTGTTCTCAAGGCCTCGGTGCCAGGGCCCCCCAGCCCCCTGCAGCCTGCCTGAGCGGCCGGCACTGCCCTGGAGTCGTCAGTGACCCCGGGCCACTCTCCAGTCTTCCTCTGCCTAGTCGTCCAGCAGCTTGCTGCGCTGGCCCCCTGAACATCCCTTCTCCGCTCCTCGTGAGCGCAGCGTTCTCGGGTTGTTCCTGCATTGTCCTCTGCTCCTCGCCGCTCCCTCCGGGTCCACCCCGCACAGGCCACTCAGCATTAGTGTCCTTGGGCGCAGGCAGGCTCTCTCCTCTTCTCTGAACTCTCGCCTGCGGCACGCCTGTCCGCCTCTCAGCTTGGGTTACCATCTACTTTCCTGCCTCCCTAGCGTGCGTTTCCAGCTCATTCCTCTCTGTATCCAAATGTTCACTAGGACATCTGAAAGGCTCCTTGGCCTGTATGGTCCAAGGCAAACTTGGAGTCCTTTCTCCTCCCCCACAGCCCTGCTTAGTCCCTGGTGCTCCCCCTCTCCCCAAGAGGCACCACCGGGCGTCCAGCTTTGCAACTCAGGAAACTAGGGGGCCTCAGACACCTCTCCCTGCAGCCTCTGTGGCCAGACTAACCCCCGTTTCATCCTGTTGCCTTGATAGCTCTGGACTCTGTCCAGTTCTTCACCTCTTCACTGCCCCTTCCTAATCCTAACCACCGGCACTCTTCCGCTGGACCACAACAGCCTCTTACGTGGTCTCTCCACATCCCTTCTCACTTGCCTCCCTCCAAGCCTCAGACATGGGGACACCAGTCTCCTAGAGAGAGTAGGGCCTGCTTAGGGTCACAGCAGGGCTGGAGTTCCCAGGGCAGGAAGGCTAACCCGCATGCAGGCTGGAGGTTAGACACAGAGCTCACCCAGGCCTCCTTGGGAATGGAGAGGAGGCTCTGAAATTTGCAGTATCGAGTTTCAGAAAACACGGGGTCAGGGTCAGCAGAGCAGCTGGTAGTGGGGAAGGCCAGGCCCAGCTAATTTCCTGTCAGAATGGCCCAGAGGCCCCAGCCCCTCTCTGGGCTGGCCACAGGGGAGGAGATGCCGGGAATGGCTCACATTCCTCTGGCTGGGGCTGCACTGAACCTCCAACCTCCGGGGACCTGCGGGGAGTGAGGAAGTGGATCTCTGAGGCCAGAGTCGGGGGCTCTCTGCAGGGACCAGGCATCTGGTGTCCAACCCTTCAGCTGGAGTGGGGCCAGAGACCGGAGAGCAGACACAAAAAGAGCGTCACAGCTGTTGAAGCTTTAGGGTAAATGAGCCCAACCTCACATTCAGATGAGGAAACAGGCTCAGACAGGACCAGAGCTCACCAGGATCACATGAGCTTCCCTGTTCTAAGCCCTGAAACTCTGTTTCTTCTGGCTGGGCATGCATTTCCTGGAAGGCCCAGCTTTGCTGAGTTGTGTGACACCGGGGGACGAGCTGGGCTAGGACTGTGCTCTTCTTGGCCGGGAGGCAGGAGCCCTTGCTTCCAGCCAGGGATATATGCTTCTCAGGTGGTCCGTAGGGTGGGTGGCAGAATGTAAGGGTGTGGAGAGAATGTAAGGGTGCTGAGTCAGCTGCGGGCCCTTCTCTCCTCTCCTGGAGGCCCTAGCTCATTCCACCCGCGGATGACACTTGATGTCCTGGTCAAGTCCCCAGGAGGGTGAGGTCATGGCAGTGTGCTCCTGGCCTTGAAGGGCCCTCTAAGTGGCCTGGCCTGGCTGGGTGGAAGGTGGAGGTCAGGGGTCCCCGGTAATCTCCTTTCTTTGATACCAAGACTGGCCTGGTTGAAGTACGATGGCTGGGGAGGGTGAGACTGGGACATAGTCACTCAAGCCTGGGTTCAAGCCTGTCTCCATCAGACAGACCGTCTGACCTGGGCATCTGACCTCTCTCCAAAGCAGGGAGCCCTCAGCTGCAGAGAGGAGAGTGGCTACTCGATTTCTCTCCATCAAGTCGCACGGTGTGTCTGTGACTTGGGCAGGGGGCCGCCTGCCTGACGCCGTGGGACACAAGCCCTCCCAGAGCCTGGAAGTGCTGCCCACCCCCTCTCTCCAGCAGGGCCCCCTGCAAGTGTGCGGCCTGCCTGGGGAGCCAGGGCCCGGGCTTCTGTCTGCCCGGCCGTCCTTCCTCCACTGGACTTGGAGGCTGTGGCCCTTTTCGGGTCTCTCAGGCACCAACCTGAAAGTCCTGTCCCTCTCCCCTCTCCCTACTGCCCCTGGCAGGTAGGCCCCCCTACAGACGCCGCCTCAGGACGGTCTCTCCAGCCCCATGGCCTGCTTTCTCTGATCTGAACGAGCACAACGGCCCCCAGCGGCCCCCAGCCCCACGTCGCAGTCGCCCCGTGCCTCGTCGCCAGGGGGAGCTTTCTGAACACACGTCACGTCCTGGCGTAACTGCCTTTCCTTGCCCTCCTCCCCTTCCTTCCCCTTTGCCCAGCCAGCTCCTTCTTGTCCTGAGAAGCCTCAGTGCCATGTACTCAGGGATCAACCTGAAAATAAAGAGCCACAACAAGAGGCAAACGAGTGTGTATTTGGGATCCAAGAACTGCAGACTCTGGCGGTAACCAGACAGTGTCCTGCCTTCGGGTGAGAGCCAGGGGTCTCACGGGAGAGGAAGGGGGGTGACTGCGTGACTTGGTGCCAACGGACTGCACCGTGTGGGTACGCACGGACTGACTCCTGGGTTACCCAACGGCACTCTTCCTGCTACGCTTCCGTCAACGGCTCTGTCTCCCGAAAAAGTCGGCAGCCAGCAGTGTTCCAGCCAGGAGGCTGCTGTCCTGTTGGCCCCGCGGACCGCTGCGGCCCCCACTGCTGTTTTGCCCGGTTCAAACACGGCGGGCAAGGCGATTTCTCTGCAGGGGCCTCCCCGCGACGCTGTTTTAAAATGACTGCAGTCACTCAGTTTTTCCCGCTGGGAGGTCTTCTCTGACGCCTGGGGCTGGGTTCAGGGTCCCCACCTGGCCCCAGGTCTGATCGCGCCGCTGCCACAGCTGGCAGGTGCAGAGGGCGGCTCGTTTCACTCGGGGTCCGAAGCGGTCGGGACGGACACCAGCACGGAGCAGGTACCGATCAAGCTCGGCTGACCGAGGGAGAGTGAGCGAAGGCGCAGAAGGAAGGACCCCCTGTGGCTTCGGGTGACTGCCGCATTCATGGCCCGCTCGTCCCGCAGCGGGAGCTTTGGGGGGAACACGCGCCCCGTCAGGCTTGCCCTGGCGCTTCGCGTACTGAAGCCACCGCAGAGAAACGACTTCCAGCCACCTCCCACTGGTGAGGCCGCAGGTGATGGGGTCACAGCGGGGACCCCCAGGCCTCCCTGCTAAACCCAGCTGCCCCTAAGAAATGAGGATGTTGAGAGAGGTCGCCAGAAACAGGTGGACTGCAGGTGACAGACGGGGCTGTGTCAGCAGGGTGGGCGCGTGTATAAGCGTCCATGTGTGGACAGGCGGGCCCTCGTCTGTTGTCTGTGCGTCAGGACTGTGTTTGCACCTATGTGTGAGCACGCCCCCCCCATCAGGGCCTGGCAGTAACCCCCAGCCGGCACAGCCCCCCAAGCCCCCACCTCCCGTGGCACTCGGGCCCTCAGCCTCCCTCTCGCCTCTTCCCGGGCCACCGCGAGTCCCACGTCCCTGTCCTGGGCTCCTGTGCCCGCACACCCTTCTGTCGCGGCCGGTCGGTTCTGTCAGGCCGTATTCGTTTTCTGTGGCTGTTGTGACTCAGGACTACAAACTCGGTGGCTTCAAACAACAGACCGATTGCTCTCCGGGCTCCGACCTCGTCCGTGGCGACGTGGCCAAGCGCACGGGAAGGGCAGCGTTGTTGCTGAATGTGGGATCTGCGCTGCTGCCTCCGCAGGAAAATGGTGAAGAAAACTGAGATAAGCCCGCAGGCGAAGCACCGCTGCCCCTCCAGTGGCAAAACCAAGACGAAGGGACGAGCCGTGGGGCCCTGGCATCGGGGCTCCTGCGTGAGAACCGAAAGCGGGTGGTGCCCGGGCCACAGCACCACGTCCGCGTCACGGTGACGTCGGCCATCCGAGGACTGAGCAGTCGAGAGACCAGTAGAAGCTCCAGCATTTGAAACGTCGCTAGCCTATGATCAATGGGTTAGTTTGCGTAACAAAATAAGAAACCCCAGATCTGTTATCGTACCGTTCTGAAGGCCGGAAGTCCAAGTGGGTCTCGCTGGGCCAACCTCCAGGTGTTGGCAGGGCTGCGTTCCTTCCGGAGGCTGGAGGGGAGGGTGTTTTCTTGCCTTTCCCAGCTTCCAGAGGCTGCCCACATTCCCTGGCCCCTTCCGTCTTCAAAGCCTGAGTGACTGGCCACGTCTCTCACGCTGTGTCTCTCTGCCACTCATTTCCGCCTCCTTCCTCCACTCGTGAGGACCCTTGTGATGACACTGGGCGCGTCAGGATGATCTCTTGAGGTCCGCTGATTCGCAGCCTTAATTCTCCTTTGCCGCGTCGGTAGTATGTTCACATCCTGGGGATGTGGCCGTGGACGTCTCGGGGGTGCGGGCATCACTCCGCTCAGCACAGATGGGCTGTCTCTCTCTGAGCTCTTCCGGCCTGTGCCGTATGTCCCTCACCCGGAGACCCCTCGGCAGCGAGAGTGTCCAGCCCGTACCAGGTCTTTATTACATACCTGAATAAATCCGATTCGGTCAATGATATGTTGAGAATTCGTTTGTGCTGGGTACTTGCAAACATATCATCCCAACTTTTCTTCCCATTTTATAGGTGAGGAAAATAAGGCTCAGAGGAGTTAGGCGGAAAAAGCTAGCATGTGACAGAGCCGGAAGCGTCAGTATACACCGCCGTCAGGTGGAAAATGCAGACACCTCTGTTCCTTTGGGTCTAGAGCTCCAGTGGAGAGAAAGCCCTAGACCTTGGGTGGAGGCCATGAAAATACACCTCAGATTTCAGACCGGCCCCGTGGCTGCGCTCTCACAGCCTCGCGGTTTGCGCTGAGCCCACGGGCGGCTCTCAGCCAATGACTAAGATGGGGTCCTTCTTGGGAGATACAAGGTTTCTCTGAGAGGCAGTTTTGGCACAAGGGCTCCCCGTCGGCCTTGCTCCTTTTAGATCTGACTGCGGCCTCAGACTCTTCCCGTCCACCTCCCGTCCTTCTGTCTCTTGTTCACAGGGGTCAGACCTGCATCACTGCCTGGCGTGCCCTCCCCACCTCCCCCCGCCCTGTGCCCTCACACGTGTTTCCCCGTAAGTCTGTTGCACACAGAGAGTCCTGTCTTGGTGGAAGGACCAGAACTAACAATAGGTGGTCTGAGGAGAAGGGCCAGCTGCGGATTTGGGACTGTCTCAGAGCGCACGGGGAAGAGGGTGCCATCCTGGTTGATGGGGGCCCCAGATCGTCCCTAGAGCGGGGTAGCAGCTCAAATGCTGAAGATTTCATGGTGAGGCCCCGGGAGAATTTCCTTAGAGGAGGAGAATGTTGTGGTAGGTGTGATCAACCAGGCATTTAAAACATAAGGTGGGGGGCGCGTGGGGGGCGGAACAGCGCCCTCAAAAAGTCGGCTGGTTACCGTGAGCTCAGGCTGGTGTTCTGCCGCGGGCTGAAGAGGGGCTGCGGCCACTGACAAGCGGTTCCTGGGGCAGTGCGCCCTCCAGCAGGCCCCGTGGCATCTGACAGAGACCGCTTATCTCCGGCAGCGCAGGACAGAGCGGAGTGGCAGGCTGAAGAGCAGAGCTGCCCAGATAAGTCTGACTGCTCAGCCAAGGTAGATACGTGAAGGTCAGGCCCTGGGGGGGAAAATCTGGAACCTGCAACGCGAGATGAAGACATCAGGACGGATGCCCCGAGGATGTGGGTGCCGCAGCCTTCCTGACGCTCTGAGCTTACAGAGGGCCACCTCTCCTCCTGGGAGCTACCACCTCTGCTGTGCCGCAGGTGCCACAGGGGCCTCACCCCTGCCGGGCAACAGGCACCTTCTCAGGAGCTGCCCCCACTTCCTCCCCTGCTAGCCAGGGACCGTAATTAGGGTTGAATCCCAGAATAATCCAGCTGGGGACATCTTGGGCCTGACAGTGCAGGGAAGAGAGTATACATGAAAGAAGAGTGACTATCACAGACTCTGGCAGGAGCCGGAGGAATGCTCCTGGGATTGGATTTGGGGAACGCTTGATGAAGGGGGCTGGAATGTAAGACTGGATAAGCAAGAACTCATGGATTTGGGGGCACTCTCTGGAGACACAGATTTAATACCTTGGATGCGAGGCGATAGGGCAGATTCTGCTGGGGGTGGCTCTTAGAAGTCTGGAAAAAGCAGCGGCCAACACTCAGTGAAGTGGAAATACCTGAGTTTTCCTGGCAGATGGTAAAGAAGAAATAAAAGAAGCTGGCAAAAGTGGGCGTGCTGGAATGGATATATTATGTAAGGCCAGTAATGACAGAGGGGTAGGCAAGGGGACTCAACCCACAGGAGTTGTGGAGAAGGCACAAGGAGCATGGTGTCCCTAGGAGCAAAACAGGCAGCCGATATGGCTCTGCTTAATAACTATGATGAAAAAAGCAGACAGGAATGGAGGTGCAGGAGGCAGGCAAATGGAAAATCTTGGTCCCTTGCTCATTTCCCAGACCTTAGCTACTGTGCAGATCTGGAACCCATTGTCTCAAGAGGGGCCAGGGGTCTCAGAGGAAGGACCCTGCAAAATTGCAACAAGTATGTATGGTGATTCCTGAAGTTTTCTCCCAAAGGTCTATGGCCATTTATTTGGGTGACTGTTCACTACAGAAAAGGGACTAGTAGACACAGAGTTTTAGTTGACGTGAACATCTGAGACTCAACATCATCATGGGCCCTTTTTCAGAGTGGGGCCCCTGCAGGTCAGGGAAAAGGGGAGTCACGGCTAAGGTCTGGCTTCCAGTGGGCTCACTGGGTCCACGAAGCTGCCCAGCAGTCCCTTGTACCTGAGTGCTTAGCACTCATGGGCTCTGACCGCCGGAGCGACCGCCACATCAGGCCACTGGCTTACTGGGTGGGAGCAATCGTAGCAGAGAACGCCAAGTGCAAACTTCTGACACTGCCTTCCCCCGGCTCCCTTGCCTTGCCCAAAATAGTAAATAAAAAATCTCATCTCGTACCAGGGGATATGGCAGAAAATAATGCCACCATTAACAACTTAAAGGATGAAGGGGTGGTGGGTCCCTACTGTTGCCCCATTTAACTCACCCGTCTGACCTCTGCATGAATCTGACGGGTCCCGGAAGAAGACTAGCTGGACCGCCTCAGGCTGAACCAAGGAGGAGCCCCGCTCGCAGCGGCTGTGCCAGACATGGGATCATTGCTAGAGCAGATTAATAAGGCCGTAGGTATGTGGTCTGCAGTCATTTGGTCAATGTGTTCTTTTCCGTTCCAATTAGAAAAGAGGGTCAGAAACAGTTCATACTCACATGGGATGCACAACAACACTCATTTACGGTTCCGCCTCGGGGTTGTGTGAGCTGCCTTGCCTTCCGTCTTGACGTGATCTCAAGAGATCGGGCCCATGTGGACATCCCACGGAACATCACACTGGTCCGTTCCATCAGTGACCCCGTGCTGATCAGGCTGGATGAGTAAGAGGTGTCCTGTGCTGGAGGCCACGGCTCGGTCACATGCACTCCGGTCACACGCACCTAACAGCTACGGAGATTTAAGGACCTGCCACTTTAATGAAGTTTTTAAGGGGTTCCGTGGTCAGTGAAAGAAAGTGAAAGTAAAGAGGACGAGAAATGGTTGTATCTTGTCTCTCCTGCCGCTGTGAGGCAAGCACGGTGGCTAGCAGCTGTCTGGGCGCAGGGACAGCACAGCTTTCTGGGTGACGCGCAGAGTGCCTGCTGCAGGGGGGCCACAGCAGGAGAAGGCTCTGTGGCAGGGCCGGCCTACCGTGCCCGGAAGCTGAAGTGTCGGGAGTGTCCGCGACGGGAAACGGGAAGACAGAGGACAGAGTATGGAGCCCACGGCAAGTCCCAGTGGGAGAATCCCCAGGCAGGCCACTGGGATGCCACGGCAGGGCCACGTTGTCAGCAACAGCAAACTACACCCCTTTGAGAAACAGTTTCTCGCATGTTACAAGGCTCTGGGAGAGACAGGACACCTGACCAACGTACACCAAGAGGGACATCTGAAACTGGCCGGGATGACCTGGGTTCTGCTGGAGGCATCAAGTCATAAACACGGACGGGCCTGGCAGCAGTCGTAAGATGGAAATACTGCCTCTGGGATGAGCCTGGGTGGGGCTGAGGGCAATGAGTAAACCTTGAGGAGACAGCAGTAATCGGTTTTTGGATTGATTACATGCTGAAATAATATTTTTGACATACTGGGTTAAGTAAACTATATTAAAAATAAGACGAAATGTTATTAAAATCAATTCCATCTATTTCTTTTTACTTTAAAAAAGGTACATTCCCGGGCTCGCACTCTGTGTCTGTCCGACAGTGCTGCTCAAGGCCTGTCTCCAGCAGTGCTGCCTGTGCTTTGCCTGAGTCACAGCCCCACTTGCTGTTGCCGAAGGCATCTCCTGGTTCCCAGATTGAGATTGTTCAGAAATTCTTTATGGGATGACGGGGTTACTTAACAACTCTGAAGAGAGCGCTCAGTGAGGTATCTAGAAATGTCAATTTCTGTTGCGAAGCAAACGTGCCGTGCCCTGGACAGTTTAAGCTGTAGCTCTGGAATAGAGGGCTGGGCGGAGGACTTTGGGAAGTGAGAGTAAAGAACTTGGGCCGAAGGGTCTGGGGAGTGGGACCTGCACAGTGCGCTCCTTTCAAGAGCCCAGCCGGAGAAAGGCTTTGGCACAAGGGCCAGAGGTGAGGGGTGGTGGCGGTTGAGCTTCTAAGGCGCCAGGCCCTCACCGTTCTTCCTTGGAATCCAGCGCTCCTCTCCCCCTCACAGCTAAGACCTGAGGAGTGAAGGGCATCTGGGTATTCTCGTGCCCAGCCCCCAATCTCAGTGGCTTCCCCGTGACTGAATTTCAGGGACGCCGCAGGGGCAGAATCCTGGGACCCATGAAGCCTGAGGGCCCCTGCCTGGATCACCTGAGCCCTCGAGCCTGAGGGAACCGGAAGGTTCCGGGGCCGTTCTGCCTGGCTCCGGGAGCGCTCCTGGTATCAAAAGACTTGGCAGTTCAGCCCCGAGGTGAGAACGGGCATCTGTTGGCCCCGCGTGGAGCTGGAGTTACCGTCCCCGAGGTGAACTCAAGGGTTTAACTAGACGCAGCGTGGTTGGTCCAGAGCTGAAATTGCAGATCCTTCATTTGTGCTGTTTAACCATTTCCTGAAGCAAAAACCCAGCCGCCCGACTAGAGCTCGGTCTATCCTGCCGACAATCCTCAGGAACTGCCCCATACCATCGGTGGTACACCTGTGACCCAGAAGACATAAAGGACTCCACCGATTTCACACGGCTCACGAGAGGCAGCGGCGGGAAGAGTGGCTGCGGGTCTCCTACCGAAGCTCGGTGTGTCCGGAGCCCAGCAGTCACGCAGCATGTCCGGCGTGTCTGGTGACCTCCGAACAAGGCCCGAAATGGGCCGTTTCACTCTCGAACCTTAAGTCTCATCCATAAATCCTGAATGTTGCCTTCTGAGTACTCTGCACTACACAATGAGTTCTATTTCACAGCAAATGAGGATGCTTTTTCTTAAGAAATAAATTTAATTCAGGGTGGTTAGTGAGTGCGAGGCATGTAACACCTTTCTGAAAGTTAAAGAATCCAGTTATAAAAGAAGCACTGTGTACAGTCTCAAGTAGCTGAAGGTACAATGGGCTCCATAGTTTACAAAGTACAAAAATTATTTCATATACAAAGAAAAAATACAAATAATGTGCAAAAATCATTTTCACAGGTGGCAATTTATAAAATGAAAATGATAGAAAAATCCTTCATTCTTGTTATTCCCCAATTTCTTATATATTAACACAGTTCTATTTCCTAGTGTGTAGATAGTTTTAAATTTGAAAATCTGGTTTATTTGTAATCTACAAAGACAAAGTGGTTTTTGTTTTTTAAAAAGGGAAGTATTTTCATTACTGAAATCTTACGCATGAATCAGTTAATTTTATATTAAATTATAAGTAGGCTAGCTGAAAAACAAGGATATAGAAATCATATATACATATTTTTGAAATATTAGTTTGGTATTTAACATATTAACATTTCCAAACAACAATCTAGCGACTCCTGACTCCTGACTCCAGCTGGCTGCAGCGGTAAGCAGAGATCTCGCCGCTGCCACTCGCGGTGAACAAACAGCACTCCTCAGGTCTTAAGCTGAACAAAGACAACATTATCAAAAGTAAAGAAAATCTACGAATTGTTCTTACTGTTCACGTGCAGAAGCGCTGTCTGGTCATCTGATCACGGCACCGTGCGACTGCCGTCTTACGCAGCCTGTCACAGGTGTGCGGTGCTCCAGGACAGCTGGCTTCCGTCTTTCCAACATCTTCACTTCATTAAGAGTTCAGTGCAAGTGTTTATTTTGTGAGTTAGTGCATTCGGCTGTTTGCATGTTATTTTGGGTAAGAAGCTGTCAGGGAGCAGAAGAATACATAGGAACACGAAGTCCTGGATCCTCAGGGCACCTTTGGCCTAGAAAATTCAGTGTTTTGGAAGCAATATTGTCCTGCATTGGCCTGGTCATGGTTGCATCATTCCCTGGACCCTCTTTTTCCTTCAGGAGAATCCTGTGTGCTCCCTCTTTGCCTGCCCCTGAGCACTGAGGTTCTTGCTGTGATCCCCAATGGCCAAGCAGGGGTTATGGAAGCACCTTTGGCAGCACCAGAGAACTGAGCGTCTCTAAGGTCAGGCAGTAAGAGTAGGAGCTATTCTGCTGGGAAACCTGTTCTGGACACAATGTAAGATCATCTTGGAGAGTTTTGATTTTTGCCTGTCAGAAAAATCTCCAAGGAAGTTATGGCCTTGGGAACAAAAAGGATCTAGTCTCATCAAGAAGGAGTCAAGTAAGGGGCAGCCGTTTTGCCTAGGAGATGGATGACAGTTGGCTCAGGAAGCACTCTTCTGATCCCTAACCGCTAAGACCCTGTTAGAACGACCTAGTGCAAGACACAGGGAACGCCTGGGGCTCTCGACCAGCCCCCTGGGACACATTCGCTCAGGCTAAGCAGACATAGCAACTGCTCAAAGAGGGCACTGGGTAAGCCTGGGCCGGAGAGCCTTAGGCCTGGCATGACTCTTTAGAACCAAACAGGAAGCTGTCAGCTCCTCAAGGATTCATGCACTTTGTTCTATCTGACAGCAGGGGTCCTTCCTCCCTCTTCTGCTTGGGTTGACCGTGGGCATCAGGCATCAGAGATGCAGCTCTGGATCCTGTCCATCCACTGCTGGGCACTCTGTCCATCCTGGGCACAGAAGTTATACACACGTTTGCTGGTCTTGAGCTACAAGATCAAATGAAGAGAAGCACAGATGAAGGGGAGGCCCGTTCTATGGCTTTGGGCACGCGTGTGAATCAGTCCCAGCGAACTTCCCTTTCCATACCGCCCCAGAACCTCTACGTTCTCTCCCCTCCACTACCGTACTGTCATTGCCTTTACAGTCACTTTGTGGTTTTGGCCTCTAGAGTCACTGCAGATGTTAACAGAAGGGTACTGGCAGACAAGGGGGACATGCTAGGAGAGCCTAACTTTGCATTTTCCTGGGGCCTTCCTTGACTGTGGCGGAGGGTCAGGAATGGCTAGAGTCTCTGGCCTCTCCCATGCACTGCACCAACGCAGCAAAGGTGCCACGGAAGCTCCCTGTGCTTCTCGGGGAAGCCTGAGATTCATCCGCACCATGAGGAAGCTGGCTTTCCTGTCCCCTCTCCAACCCCCTCTCTAAAGGCTTCAGTTGGGGCCGCACTGGAAGCCCAGACTCAGGGAAATGGCCTCACAGCCAGAACAGAGCCCCGGAGTATGACTGTGCTCTTTATGAAGCCCTTCTTGGCTATGGGAACTAGATAAAAACCCTATCGTGTGGCCCATAAAATGCCCTAAGGCTCACCTAAGGGCTGCTGAAGATGTTAGGGCAAATAGTCATCATGTATGACTAAGGACAATTTTTATGGATGGTCAAGAATGAAGACCACTGGATCCAAAGGGAAGCAGCATCTGTTCTCGACCGTCGGTGGTGAGTGAAATAACTAACAATATTTAACAGGGAATTCATCTGCCTCTGTATGTGGCTGGACACCTGTTGAAGAAGTCCTTTGTGCAAAGCAATATGCAGCCTTTTTGAGACAATTAAACAGCTGGGAGGGGTCAGGTTTGGGATTTGAGTGCTGAGTTCAAGTTCTGTAGCAATTCCCATAGCCAGGGGGTTTGCAACCTATCAGTATCACCATGGATTGCTCTGAGGCCCCGTAATTCTTGGAGGTGGATGGACTGTAAGGGATCAGGTACAGACTTAGCCAGGAAAAGACAAGATCAACTTACATCAAAGAAAGCCTTGTCACTCGTGTGCTTTGGGGCTCCCATGCTGGGGCCAGCAGGGATGACCATTTCTACTTCGGCCAGATCAATGTGGCCTTTACAGCTTGTGTCCTCACCCGAGTCATAGTATCTCAGCTGCAACCAAAAGGATACACATGGGACATGAGGGACACAGAAAGGGAAAATGCATGGTTTTCAAAATGTATTTGAATACTTTCCTCTGTATCTTGCTAACCTATGCCTGAAAGAATAAACAAGAAAATAAAAACACTGTTTGCTTCTTGGCGGCTGACAGAAAGGAAGAAAAAGACATTTAAAAAAAAATTTGAATGCATAAAAATATTACATATTAAAAAATAAAATTAAATGTCAACTGACAATTGTAAGAAATATATGTAACATATAAAAAAGAGGTTGTTTAGAATATATACAGGATTCCTAGAAATCAATAAGAAAAAAATAAACAATCTAGTAGAAAAATAATAAAAAAATCTCAACAGGCAAGTCACAGAAGAAATGCAAACGACCCATAAACATCTGAAAAGATGAGCAACCTCGCTGATGAAAGAAAGGTGATGAAATCAGTAAGATTTCACTTTTTACTTAGATTAAGAAATATTAACAATGGCGGATAATATTCAGGTTGAATGTCAGGCACTAAGTATTCTCAAACACTGCTAGTGGGGATATTTGTTAGAACCCTCTTGAACTACCATTTGGCAACAGCAACTAAAGTTTAAAATGTTTATGCCTTATTGATAACGTCCTTCTCACCTCTACAGAAACACTCCCGCAAGCATGAGAGACCCAGAGGTTTCCTTCAGCACTGTTTTTATTAGCTAAACAGGGAAAAGATGTATCTGTCTTTCAGTGGGGGTGTTTGTTCATTAAATGATGGTTGGTTAATTTTATCACTAATATGGAATACTGTAACTTATCAAAAATGATAAGGAAGATCTTTATGATCTGGTAGGAAAATATGTTCAAGATATATTATATAAAAATATAATTTGCCAAATAGCATGTAGACATAAAATGATTTTTGAAAAACACAGTAAGTAGCTCAACACTGGACTGAGTGGTTACTATGTGCCAGGACTGGATTTCACTCTCTAACTTACATAGTAGGGAAGTGTCTGCTGCCTTTGTCACTGCGGTTCTGGCCTCAGACTTTTCTCTGTCTCTCCAGTCAGGCATGGGTATAAGTAGGTCTAAATGGAAAACTGTATACTTTTCATGTTAAAGAAATCCAAAAGAGTGGTAAGAATGCAAGTATAATTTGCTGTAATTATAAATTACAGAAAAATTATGACATCGTCCTATGTTATATTTAGTGGTTTAATGGAACTTATCTGCACAGCGTATTCTCTATGATTTCAGAGACATTGTTATTTTATTTTATTTTATTTTATTTTTTTTTTTTAAATGATTTTTTATTATATTATGTTAGTCACCATACAGTACATCCCCAGTTTCCGATGTAAGGCTCGATGATTCATTAGTTGTGTATAACACCCAGTGCACCATGCAATACGTGCCCTCCTTACTACCCATCACCGGTCTATCCCATTCCCCCACCCCCCTCCCCTCTGAAGTCCTCAGTGAGACATTGTTATTTTAAAGTACAACCACCCCAAAAGGGCTTCCATTGCATATTTGTAAATAAATTCTCTATATTCTTCCACAGAGACTCTGCAACTTTTATGAAATGCCCTGAGCTGAGGGAAATGTGGTTCCCATCTGAGATCTTTATCTGGAAACGGTCTTCTAGGTGTAGGTCCTACCAGAACACTGTATAGGGGTACCAGTTTGTATCTTTCTCAACAGACTCCATTTTTATTTTTTATTTTAGTTTATATTTTATATATCTCTCTTTTTTTTAAGATTTTATTTACTTATTTGACAGAGAGAGAGGCAGCGAGAGAGGGAACACAAGCAGGGGGAGTGGGAGAGAAAGAAGCAGGCTCCCAGCAGAGGAGCCCGATGTGGGGCTCGATCCCACAATGCCGGGATCACGCCCTGAGCCGAAGGCAGACGCTTAATGACTGAGCCACCCAGGCGCCCCATTATTTTATCTTTTCTTATCTTAAGGTGGGCTCCATGTCCAGTGTGGAGCCCAATGCGGGGCTTGAACTCACAACCCTGAGATCAAGACCTGAGCTGAGATCAAGAGTTGGACGCTTAACTAAGGTGCCCTCGACAGACCCCATTTTAGAGATGAATGTGTTGAGAATTAAAATGTGTACCTGCCTCCAGGCTGACAGGTCAGTTCCAAGGTAGAGTGAGGCCGCAGTCTAGTCTAGAGAGAAGTGATTTCTATAGGCTTTGGCAGTATTATTACCTGATGTTTTGTTACATCCAACACAAACCACCGGGGCTTCCAACCTTTCAGCAGAGCCCCTCTTTTGTAAAGCGTTCCCTCGAAGGACCTAGAAGAAATGATGACAGGGCAGTTAATTTTGGTTTTTCATTTAAAAAGTGCTGTGAAGGGATGTCTGTTGTTATTGTCAAGCCTCTCTTTCCCTCAGATGGTCCCAAAAAAGCCAATCAGAATTCTCTCCAGAATCTTTTTTACTAGACCTTTGGGGAAAGACTGCCTCTTTCCGCTGCAATTACCAAACTTGTGAGGTTTGGAGCTCTCAGTAGCCATCTTTTGTGCCATGTTGGGAATGATGCAACCCCTAGAGGAAAACAGAGCCAGCAAATGAACAGAAGCCTGAAGACAACTGTGTGAGAAACTGGCGCGTCCTTGGCCTTCCCAGTCTATGTGAGTAAATTCCTTTTTGCTTAACCTAGCATGAGCTGAACTTCTGACGTCCGCCGCTGAGAAAGTGCTGACTAACACATACTCCCTCGAACCATCTGACAGACATGAGATAATAATAACCAGGACTCCACCATAAATCGCTATAACCTCTTGACATTATTTTAGCTGTAATTTTGATTTCTCCTCTTCAAAGAGCCATCTGACACATTTACAACAGAAACAAAGAAAGAATGAAGGCAGGTCCGTGTTAACTGTACGGACGGCTGTCCTGCCCAGGCCCAGCTTACGGCAGGGAGGGTGGCTCAGCACACCCACCTGTTCTCCTCACTCCTGGACGCGTACTGGCTGTACAGCGTGGCTGCTCTGCGGTCCACGCCATTGGACGGGGAGACGCTGGCGCTGTGCCCCTGCCCCACGCCACTGTCTGGGAGCTGCAGCAGAGACCTTTTCTGACAGGAGGGCAGGTTGGTAGACACAATTCCTGGGGAGCCTGAAGGGTGTCTCTGCAGCTGAAAAAGAACCACACTTTGATAAAAAAAATAAAACGCCCCTAAACTGTAAGATGATAAATTTGCATTTTAAGTTAAAAAAAAAAAAAAGAGAGCTAGGAAAGCTTTATAAAGATTTTACTGAGCAACTCATCCAATCATTTCATTTCTAAAAATTCATCTCAAGGAGAAAACTGGAACACTAAATAAAATATATGTATATAGATGTTTATCCTGGAGTTGCTTGTAATAGTAAAAAGCCAGAAACAACGTAAATGTCTATCATTAGGGGACTGGTTAAAAAAATGGCATTTCTATAGAATGGAATTCTAGATGACCATTAAAACTGCTGTGCTGATTTATATGTAGTGACAAATGGAAGGTCATGTATGCCTCGTGTATGTATTTTTCAAGATCTTATTTATTTATTTGCCAGAGAAAGAGAAAGCACAAGCAGGGGAGTGGGAGAGGAAGAAGCAGGCTTCCCACTGAGCGGGAGCCCCAGAAAGCTGGTTTTAAAATCGTATGTATAGCAAATCCCTTTTACTTGTGTGTTCAGAATGATACAATAAGTTTGACAGCTTGAGGTTTATTTCTAGGCTATAAATTGTAAGGTGATTTTTATGATTTGCTTATAACTATCTCTGTGTTGTCTTCTTTAAAAGAATAAATATATCTCATTCTCATAATCAGAAAAAATATCAAGAAACGGTTTTATTTTCCTGAGAATTAAAGCAGTCAGACACCACCTGCCTGTGGCCTGACAACGGTTCCCCGAGTTGCCATCTGCAGGCAAGAGCTAGTGCCTGGAGGATCCCTTCTCAGCATGCCAGAGGCTTTCTTCTGTAGCCCCCCCTCCGTCCCTCTGTGACAGCGGAAGTCCTCTTCAGAACGCTCACAGCTGTCCTGACTTCCCTTCTGCTGCACGTGCAGCCAGTCTGACGTGGATGTGATGATGGCTGGATCACGTACAGGTGTGTGATCTCCGTGCCTGTCCCCTCACACGTGAGCAGGGACGCCACCCCCTCTCCGTGGCTTGCGTAGGACGCTAATGTGTGGGTGGGGCTCAGCATGGTCTCTCGCACATACTACATGCCTGATGAAAGTTTAAGTCAAAAACAGAAGAGGGGGTGTGAAAAACAGAAAACAGGGTGTGTGTTTTTAAAATACTGTTATGATAAATGTTTCTTAATTCAGAAACAGAAAACGGGGTGTGAGCAACGGAAAGTAGCATAATTTGTCTTTTAAAAAATGTTTTCTTATCTCTGGCTATTTCTGTGAAGGAAAGATGGTCCTGGTGTTCCCCTCCCCACTCATGTGGTAGAAAATCAGCTGATGGGGCGCCTGGGTGGTTCAGTCATTAAGCGTCTGCCTTCGGCTCAGGGCGTGATCCCAGGGTCCTGGGATCGAGCCCCACATCGGGCTCCCCACTCAGCAGGAAGCCTGCTTCTTCCTCTCCCACTCCCCCTGTTTGTGTTCCCTCTCTTGCTGGCTGTCTCTCTCTCTCTGTCAAATAAATAAATAAAATCTTTAAAAAAAAAAAAAAAGAAAAGAAGAAAGAAAATTAGCCGAAACCGCAGAGGTGCAGATAGAAAAGAACCCAGTAATTTTCCCTGGATGCGGGGCCCTGAAACACAAGTATTATGTCACTGTGGTCAAGTGAGACACTCAGGAAGTATTCAGTCATCTGGAACCTTCTGCCCTGGACCTCCAGGGCATGACTGCTCCCTTTCCACCCCTCCCTTTGGCCCTAAACCCACCTGGGTTACCTGTGGCAGTGGGCCCCACCTGACCTAGCACCCTCAAAAAGCTCAGAAGTAGCTCCTCACAGGATTTTATCCACTCACACGGTCTGCTCTGGGTTCTTCCTTAAGGTCCACTGTTACTCTTTCCCACAGCTGTTGCCACTTCTCAGGGGTTTGGTTCAATTTATGCTCCAATCTTTCAATTTCCTGCGAAGTAATTAAAAGGAGTTTTCTGACATTAAGTATTTCACAGAAATCAGAATGTGCCCCAGAGCCAAATCTCCTCTGTGCTGGGCCCGGTGAGCATCATGGCCAGAAGGCAGCTGAAGTCAGTGGCCTCACAGGTCTCCCAAGCCAGCAACGGTGGTGGGAGCTCTCGCTGGTGTGACGCACTGAGGCAAAGGTGATTTTTTTGCATCTGAAATCAGGCCTTTTTGTACAGAATCACTTAAATAAAGAGAAAACATGTATCCCAAACACCTTCACATTGGCCACCCTGCAGGAAATCTGACGGCCACAGCAAAAGGTCAAGCACTGGGCGGGTGTCCAAACCCAAATAGCTGAGGTAGAGGTCTGTCCTTGAGAGGAACCCCAACTCTGATGATTTAAAACCAGATGTGGAAAGAATGAACCAAGAAATGCCCGAGGAATGGCGTTCCCTTTGGAGAGCGAGGCCGGAGGGCAGAGCAGCTGCCTCTGTGACCGCGTCTCCGCTGCAGCTACGTGTCCCTCCCGGTCCGAAGAACGGACGGACACGCTTCAGGAACTCTTTGGCCCAGGTCAGGGCTCAAACGCTTTCCTCGGGGCTGCTGCTCTCATCAGGGTGGCTACTGCTGGGACGGTTTCACTCCAGAATATTCCCTGGAGAAGACGGTTGGCAGTACTCCCATGAGGCCATCAACTGCCCACACTTCTGACCAGAGGAAGTCAAGCACCCACGAAAGCCATAACCTGGGCCTGACTCAGGCTGCTGGGCAGCTTAAACAGCTGGGAAGCTGCAAATTGCTCCATTTGCTTGATTGCTTCCTCATAATGCCGGAAAACTTACTTTTTTTGACTCTTTTCCAGTAGTTGAGCCTGGTCCCCTGCTGCTGCTGGGGAGCAAATTTGGTTTCCTCATCCTTCTGGGGTGCCACATATAACACTGGCCCAGAGTGAGGACAGCCACGTCTAGAGGTTTGCAAACCACTTTTAACTTAGCCTGGTTCCTGAGGCCTCGGGTGCCCTGCGTGCCTGTCCCCGTAGGCCTGACTTACACCGAAAAGGCTGGTGAGTGCACCGGGCTGAGCACAGCTGACGTCATCATAGCATGGCCACACGGTTCTCCTCTGGCTCTGGGGCCCAGCTCCTCCGGCCACTTCAGAGTCCTCGGAGGGGAACTGCTTGGGGGTCAGCATCATCCAGTCATATGAAGGCCCTGTGGAAAGGGTCTCCTCTACGTAGTAATCCCACTTCTTGAGGCTGGAAACATTTACATTGGGCTTCAGGGCCTGTTCAAAGAGAATTCTGAAATAGAGTTTCATCTTGACCTCAAGGTACCTCAAGTTTACAGGCAGGCCGGCCCCCAACATTTGCAGGGTCCAGGGCAAGAGCATGAATGGATGTTCAAATACCGTATGTCTAAATATTTAAATGTTATACATCAAGATAAACTATTAAATAAAATATGTTTCTCCTCCTACCCTGATAAATGTAACTTCCTATTGACCTGGAAGACCAGGCTCAAAATGAGATCTCTTCGACTCCTTGGAATTCTACACCAGAAAGTGGTGGCACTGGGGAAGCTGGTCGCATCTCCCAGTCCTTGGCCTAAGTCTCTGCTCCTCTCACTTTGGCTCTGTCCTATATTCTGAGGGTCTTTTATGAATGTGTACATACACCCCAGCCCACGAAGCTTAGCTCTGTTACCCCCTGCAAACAGCTACTACTTGGGCACCCTTGGAGCTGAGGGGCACATGCACTGGCTTGGGAGATAGACTGGAAGTAGTCTTGCGAGTAACTTAGATCTGGGTTAGAAATTTTGGGGTACCAGAGCATGGTTTAGATAAAGAAGGGGTATCTAAACACATACACTCGGTTTCTTGTGCTCTGCACACTATGAGGAAGGGGTTGCTGGAGAAAGGCCAGAGTGGGGTCCTAATGTATGGAGCCAAGGACGGGGCCTTCTTGCCCCTGAGGAAGGTGGTAGTCCCATCCCAGAGCTTACTTCATGTAGACGTGCATCACAGAGCATGGGTGCCCTGAGATGTCATGCTTCTTGGGCTGGGCTCCAAACATCCCTGCTTCCATGGCTTTGGTATAAATGGACTTAAAGAAATCTTTCCTAAAGTATTTTAGATTTTTTTTCAGCTTAGATAACCAGATGAGGTTTCACGTTTTGTTTGGTCTTTCATCCTGTGGAAAGTTGCCTTGCTTTGACTTTCTTTAAGTTACCCCTTCTAGATTGGGGGGTCCAGCTCCTAATCTTTGTGGTCAAGAATATGATGAATAGTCTCCATTCTATCATAACCCAAACGCATGGTATATCAAACTTTCAAACAGCTTCCGGTATTTTAAATAGCTTCCTAGTCCAACGTTTAGAAAAAAACGGCTTACATATACTTAAAAGTAAGGAAAACTTTAACACTAAATATTCAGAAAATGAAACATAAATACTTTCTTACTGTACCTCTATTTCCACTGGTGAATATAAATAATTAAAGAAAATGGGACTCCTCTTGTGCATTCTATCAATACACTCCCAAATACAAATTCCTTTTTTGGCATGCTTGTCTCCTTTATCATCAAACAAAGTTCCTGTAAATCCAAAAAAAAAAAAAAAAAAAAAAATCAATAAAACAAAAATCAAATAAATCAACTTCTGCCTAAAACTATGATGCATGTAGCAGATGAAAAGTGAACTCTACCGTATGGCTCTCAAAACAGCAACGTACGTGCAGAAACCGTAGGAGGTATAACTGCAAAGCTAAGGACAGGAATGAACCTCACAGCTACAGGGAAACAAACCCAAATGGAAGGAAAACATCTGATAAGTATTCAGCATCATGACCTTCTTCTAATCCACACCTACATGTATATCTGGGCTCACAGAGCTCCACGCCAGGAGTCATTCTACACATTGTTCAGGAGAAAAGGGAAGGACTTCAAGTCGATGTCATGAAGCTCAGTTAAAAACATAATTTTAGGTTCTTTTTCCAGTCGTCAGCTGTTCATTAGGAAGCCATGTAAAGTTTCTTCTTGTTTAGTAGTTTATATATACTGCAAATCATGGTCATGGAGACTTTGGATGATAGAAGGCTGTGGTCTGTATCTCTGGGTGACTTAACAAAAGCCAAATGCAGACGGGGGCTGCGTCAAGCCTTTTCTGATCCTATCCTTGTACCTATGGAACAGTCAATCTGCCACTCACACGAGCTCACTTTGGTTTTAGCAGAGAAGACGTGTAAGGGTAAGGAAGGAGGCTATTTCTTCAGAGGCCCAGGAAGGTGCCTCTCTTGGCAGTGCTGTCTTGCTTTGAGTGAGATGACTCAGTCAAGAGTCAACAAGCGTTTTACCAGTTGGTCAGAAAAGAATGTTTCAAGCCCAAGGCTGCACAAAATCCTACAAGAGGCCCCCAAGACTAATTATTGTTTCTTGTCTACCTTTTAGCTGCAGGGTCCAGGGTAGTAGTTCTCAACCCCGGCCACACATCAGAAAAATCAAGGGCTTTAAAAAATCCCAGTGCTTAGGTCTTGCCTCAGACCAGTTAAATCAGAATCTCTGAGGATGGGTCCCAGATACTAGGTCATTTTAAAAGTTCTCCAAGTGACTCCAGTGTCCAGCGTAACCCGTTCTCCTTCATGTCTTCTCAACACACAGTGCTTAAGAAATTAAAGTTTCTGATTATGATGTGTGGAAGTACAATTCTATGAGTCAATGAGGGTCTGCAGTGTAAGAAAGAACCAGTGCTGTCTCCTTTACCAAAGTATGAAATATCATACTAGACCGTTTAATAAACCAGAAAACAACATTTTCTGATTTCGCATTTTAAACTGAGAACATCAGTAAATATTTTCAGCCACTAGAAGAGTTCTCTTTATGAATATCCAGGTAAATACATTGAAAATAGCGGGGTTTTTTCCCCTTTATTGTCTTCTTAACAAGATCCTGTGGGAAATGTTTTCACAGGGCCTGACTTTAAAAATCTACTCTTTATAAGTATTATTGCTATTAAAAATTATAATAATGATGGGGATGTCTAAAATTCAATGAGTGATTATTAAAAGCTAGAAACTGTGCTAAGAAATTTACAAATATTTCCTCACGTGATCATCATGGCCAAAGGGGTAGGTGCTATTATTGTCCTCATTTTAGAGATGAGGACACTGAGGAAACTCAGAGAGGCACCTAACTTGTCCAAAGGGCTCAGCTGGTACTGGGAATGCTGGACTTGAACCCTGGTCTATTTGCTCCGGAGCCCATGGCCTTTCCTGCTATTCAAACTGCATCCAAGGGCAGGTGCTTTTCCTACCAGAGTGAGTGCACCAGGGATGGAAAAACTAAGTCAAATGTTTCTCTTCAAACAGTGATACCACTTTGAGATGTTAAAATAGTAAGCTGACTTCACCTTTCTACGGCGCTCCAGGGGTGACCACATGCAGTCCCTAAGAGTTAGCACAGCACATAATGGGAGAATGTGGGCACTCCTTCATAGCTATTCTACTCTTATAGTTAAGGGTAAAACCCTAAAATGGCCTTGCTACACTTGGGGGTAGTACGTTATTAGAGTTTTTAATTAAAAACACACAAAACTAACAAAAAAGATGGAACAAGGGAGTGCAAACACATACCATGCTCTAATCTTTCATAGTCTGAATCCAGGAGAAATGTTTTAAAGCGATTAGACACATAGTGGAAAGCCAAGAACTTTAAGTAATAGAGATTGAATTCAAACTCCGTTGGATATTGGTTGTGAACCTGAAACACACAAGACAAAGGAAAGAGTAAGAATCAAACTTAACACAAACTGGACGCCATGCCACTGAACGGTGACCTGCAATATGCAGGAGACCACGTGGTCGGTCAGGCCACTGAACCGCTACCGTGAGGGGAGGTGGGAAGGGAACCAGCCTTTGTGAGCACCTACTACATGCCAGACACCAGGCTCGGGTTTTTTACAAACCTAATTTCACTTCATCTCCATAACAACATTGCCAGATAGGCATTGTTCTCTCTTGGCTTTATTGAGATATGACTGACATATAACATGGTCAATTTAAGGTATACGACACGGTGATTTGGAACACAGGATCTATTATGAAATGATTACCACAATAGGGTTAGTTAGCACCTCTATCGCCTCACCCAATTAGCTTCTTTCTTAGTGAGAACATTTAAGATCCAAGTCTCTTCGCGACTTCCAAGTATATAATACCGTATTGTTAACTGCAGTCATCATGCTGTACGTCGGGTTCCCAGAACTTATTACTCTTATAACTGGAAGTTCGTACCCCTTGGCCAGTATCTCCACATTTCCTGCAACCCCCAGCCTCTGGCAACCACCATTCTACTGTCCCTGAGTTTGGCTCTTTTAGATTCCACATATAAATGAGATCATACTGAACTTATTCTTCTCTGAATTATTTCGCTGAGCATAATGCCCTCAAGGTCCAGCCACGTTGTTGCAAATAGCAAGATTTCCTTTTTTTCCCCTCATGGCCGAATAGTATTCCATTGTTTACATATATCACATTTTCTTTGTCCGTTCATCTGTAGACGGACACTTAGGTTGTTTCCATATGTTGGCCAGTGGGAATAATGCTGCAGTGAATACACAGGAGTACAGCGATCTCTTTGAGATCCCAAATTCACTCCCTTGGAAAAATACCCCGAAGTGGGATTGCTGGATCATAAGGTCATTCTCTTTTTAATTTTTTGAGGAACTACTTTTCCACAGTGGCTACACCAATCTACATTCCCACCCGCTATGCACAAGGGCTCCCTTTCTCTGTATCTTGACGACACTTGTTACCTCTTGTCTTCATAACACTAGCCAGCCTAATAGGTGTGTGGTGGTATCTCATGGTGGTTCTGATTATGCACGTCCCTGTTATTCGTGATGTTGAGTACCTTCTCATAATACTTACTGGCTGTCTGTATGTCTTTGGAAAAATCCCTATTCAGATTCTCTGAAGATAAGCATTATTATTCCCACGGCCCCCCTCCTTTAGAAAAGAAGAAGCTGAGGTTGAGTAAGATTAAGTAATTTCCCAAGGTCATTCGACAGTAACCAGTGAGATCAAATCTGAACCCAAGGTCTGTGCCTCATTCACTGCTTTATACTGTGCGAGGTACTCGACAGACATACATTATCGTAAGTCATAACCTGCTTTTCAGGCATTGTGCTGTAATAGTCTGTAATGAAACAAGAAAAGTTGTACAGAGAAGTCTGGCAGTGGAAGACATGAGAAGAGGAGGTAGTGGTTTGGGGGACAGCAAGAGATCTTCTCAGGACAAAAAAGAAACACGTGGCTGTCTGGAGACAACGCAGGAGAAGCCAGTAGAGAGAGAACAAACTGTGGCAAAAGAGCTGATAACTAGGAGAGCAAGGCCCAGGGAAAGCAAGAATGAATGCAGCCAAGGGCTCAGATAGAGGCAACAGCTTTGGAAATGAGGAGGGATAGAAGAGTAGATGAGAAAAAAGAGATGCTCAAGTGCCAAGGGAAGGGGGAGGAGCTTATGCCTTTTAACTTAATTTGTCCTCATTAAGTTAGGCAGTGAGGTCACTGGACGTGGGACTCAGGATGAAGGCATGATATGGGAGAGAGGGAGCAAGGCAGAGCTTGGAACAGTCACTGAGCCATAGCGTACTTTAGACAAGCGGTATGCAGACTCGATGGAGTCATCTCATGTTGGCAGAAGGTCGGCTGACGACCTTGAGACACTCCAATCCACCTAGCAATCTCACCTCTTATTGCTCAATCTCTCATGACCATTAGAGAATTTTGTTTGGTTGAGATAAGTTCCAATCGTAATTATATTTGCTTAAAAGCTGTTTCAAATGAACATGTTAGGCAAGCTGTCTAGAAGCCAGCTTTTCTCTCCATGTTTAATTTGGCAATGTAGGCCCACATTTGGTCAGCCAAAGTGAGGAGACATGTGTGTAATATGTTGATGTTACAGCCTAATAGATCAGTGAGAATTTAAAGTCATGATCTGGATATCACTGATTTATCAAAGTTTATCATCTGGTTAGAAATCTAGTTTTCTGTGATTAAAGGTTTTTTTTCTCCCCATAACATTTTCTTATTGGCTTTTTAAATGAACTAAAATTTTAGCTCATAAGTAATATAAAACAAAGTGGACTTTAGGAAAACACATTAAAAGAGAGTGTGCGTCTGATTCAATGGGCTTGTATACTGTGGAGCTGCTTTCCTGCTCTCAGCCACTTCCTGCTGCATCGGATCCGTAGGACAGGAGAGCTTCCCATGGGACAGCTGTGACACGGCCCTGAGGAGCGAGGTAGTGTGCCCTATTCCAGGGCTTTAGAGCTGCACGCTCTCTAGTCTGAGCTCCTCGCTCGGAATCAAAGGCACCACCCCAATTGCCAGTGTGCACATGATAGAGAGTGGGTGACTCAGATTGTGGGTGGTAGGACAGAAGGAGACAGGCCCAGGATGGAATTTGGTTCCCTTCCACCTGAGAGTCTCAGGGAGGAGGAATCTGCAACGGGCTCAAGGAGAGTGAGCTCCAAGAACAGAACAACTTTGCCCCAACAGACATTGGAATAAACCTTGTTAGTCACAGGGGAAGAAGAGTTCAGGGCTATTTCTACGGACCCAGCCCATAACAGGTTCTAGAAACTTAGAAAAACTTTTATTAAACGAAGCTCCAAATAACAAAGCCGTTCTCTCAATGGCTGTTCTCCATTGGAACCACTGCCTCATACATATCTGTGTCTTTCCTTGATTATTCTGATACTTAATATGCTTAAGTATATAATTTTGAAGACCCACTTATGAGGTAAAGGAGAATGGAAATGATAATGAATATGACCTTAAGTTGAACTTACAGGCATTTCAGGGAGATCATATGCTAGGACTAAAAGCAAAACTCCTCTATGAGTGGAAAAATACTTTCACAGCCCACTGTGCTGAGTGACTGGCCTCACCACAAATCTGGGACCCTGCAATTATGTCAGAAAGGTTAGACACTTCTCAAGGCCCCTGGCACTCACCCTGCTTGAACTGGAACTGATGCTCAGAGAGCACCGTGGTGTCAGTGCCTGGGGCACTGTCGTGTGTCTGTCTGCACGCCACGAGGGCACCTGCCCGCGCTAACTGCTGGAGGTTGAAAACCAATCTGCCCCCAAATGGGTTAATTATCAGGTCTACTGGAAGTAGAAAAAGATATAGAGGAATGTTGTTTTTTTTTTTAAAACTCTTTAGCCACAGCTTAAGAAACAAGCATGTGAGGATTTCTTCCATGAAAAAAAAAAATCAGATTGACCTGAATGCTGGGTTGATTAATACGTAGATAGCCACATTTGCAATCTGACATTAAGAAACACGGGGAAAATGTCTATTTAGATCTCCATTTTTAATTTTTTTTATCATGGAGTTGTAGGAGTTGTTTATATACTGTGGATATGAACCCCTTATCAGATAGAGGGTTCGCAAATATCATCCCCCATTCAGTAGGTTGCCCTCTCATTCTGATGTTTCCTTCACTGTGGAGAGGCTCTTTGGCTTGATGTACTCCCATGTGTTTATTTTTGCTTTTGCTTCCCTTGCCTTTGCAGTCTTCTAGGAATTTTATAGTTTTAGGCCTTACATTCAAGTCTTTAATCCACTTTGAGTTAATTTTTGTGTATGGTGTAAGACAGTGGTCTAGTTTCATTCTTTTGCGTGGAGCTGTCCAGTTTTCCATTTGTTGAAGACTGCCCTTTCTCCATTTTATGTTCTTGGCTCCTTTGTTGTAAATTAATTGTCCGTATATGTGTGGGTTTATTTCTGGGCTCTCAATTCTGTTTTCTGAAATGTCTTTTTACCATAATGAGAAACAAAGACCTGATTGTATTTGCATGACAAAATCTGGTGCTTAGATTTCCAGTAAAAAAGAAAAATTATACTTTCTCCATTTAGTCCTATCTCTCAGGGACTCAGTTTGTCTAGTTCATTGGCTTTTTTTCCTCCTTGTCAACGGGACACCTAGATTCTTCTGCTGTAAAATACCACAGTGGTCTCCAAAAAGCACAATCCACACGCTTCCTTCCTCTTCTGTTAAGTATTGTTTTATCCTTTTATTTTATTTAAGTTTTCATTTTTATTTTACTTTTATTTTTTAAAAGATTTTATTTATTTATTTTTGCACAGAGAGGGAGCACATGCACCAAAGCAGTGGAAGTGGTGGGGGTTTGGGGGAGGGGCAGAGGGAGAGGGAGAAGCAGACTCCCCACTGGTCAGGGAGCCTGACACGGGGCTTGATCCCAGGACCTGGAGATCATGACCTGAGCCAAAGGCAGATGCTAAACTGACTGAACCACACCCAGGTGCCCCAAGAATTCTTGAATCATTCTGGATATAAGCCCTTTAAGCAGATCCATAATTTGTCTTTCTATTTTATGAACAGTGATTTTTAAAGAACAAAAGTTTTAAATTTTGACAAGGTCTAATTTATGAATTTGTTCTTTTATAAATCATCCTTTTGGTGTTGAATGTAAGATACCCTTGCCTAACCCAAGGTCACAAAAATTTCTTCCTATTGTTTCTTCTAGGAGTTGTATAATTTTAGGTCTTACATTTAGGTCTATGATCCCTTTTGAATTAACTTTTATACTGGTGCTAGGTTTGGACCAAAGTTGTGTGTGTGTGTGTGTTGTTTGTTTCTTTGTTTTTTGTTTTTTTTGGTTTCTTTGTTTTTACATCTGGAAATCCAATTGTCTGGCACTATTTGTTGAAGACGACCCTATCTCTACCAATTGCTTTTGCACCTTCATTGAAAATCAGTTTTCCACATATCACATATAGTGTGGGACTATTTTTGGACTCTATTCTGGTCAATGGAATAGATTACACCAATTATACCAATTATCACACAGTACTGATTACTGTAGCTTTATAATAAAATCAGATAGTACTAGTCTTCCAATTTTGTTCTTTTTCCAAGTTGTTTTGGTTCTTCTAGATTCTTTGCATTTCCATATGGATTTTAAGGGGCGAAAGATTTATGCGATCTGAAGAGAAACCAGAGCGCTGCCATATGGATTTTAGAATGAGCTTGTCCATTTCTATAAAATAGCCTCCTGGCAGTTTGACTGTGATTGCACTGAATCTTTAGGTCAATCTGGGAGACTGACATTTCAAAAATACTGAATCCTCTGACTCATAAACAAGAGGTATTTCTTGATTTATTTAGGCCTTTAATTTCTCTCAGTAATGTTTTGTAGTTTTCAGTGTCCAGGTTTTTAACATTTTGTTAGATTTCTTTCATGTTTTTTGATACTATTGTAAAGATAATAATTTTTACATTTTCATTTTCCAAAAATTCATTGCTACTATGTGGAAATACTAGTGATTTTTGTATGTTGACCATGTATTCTGTAACCTCACTGAATTCACTTATTCTAGCTTTTTGTAGATTCCATAGACAACCATGTTGCATGTAAATAAAGGTGATTTCACTTCTTCTCTAATGGGGATGTCAATTTCTTGCCTTATTGCATGGCTACGGCCTTTATTTAGTACAATGTTGAATACAAGTGAAGTACATACGCATCTTGTTCCTGATCTTAGGGGCAAAGCATTTAGTCTTTCACTATTGAGTACGATGTTAGCTATAGGTTCTTAAAAAAATAGATACTATCTAGAGTTTGAGGAAGTTCCCTTCTATTCATGGTTTCCTGAACGTTTTTACAAGGAATAGATGCTATATTTTCTCAAATGGTTTTTTGCATCTATTGGGACGACCATATGATTTTTCTTTTTTAAATATTTTATTTATTTATTTGTGAGAGAGAGAGAAAGCGCACACAAGCAGGGGGAACAGCAGGCAGAGGGAGAAGCAGGCTCCCCTCTGAGCCAGGAACCAGATGCGGGACTTGATCCCAGGACCCTGGGATCATGACCTGAGCTGAAGGCAGACGCTTAACGGCTGAGCCACCCAGGCACCCCATGATTTTTCTTTTTTAAAAAGTTTCTTAATATTTTGATTGATTTAGAATGTGAAACCAACTGTGCATTCCTGGGATAAATGCCACTTGACCATGGCATATTATCTTTTAACTATATTGCTGGATTTGAAATTTTGTCTAGAAAATTTGAATGTGTGATCATCACAGATACTGATCTATAGTTTTGTTTTGTTGTCTTTGTCAGGCCAGGGTAATGATGGTCTCATAGAGTGAGGTATTCCCTTTGCTTCAATTTTCTGGAAGAGTTTTTGTAGAATTGCTATTATTTCTTCCTTAAATACTTGGCAGAATTAACGAGTGAAGCCACATGGGTCTGAAGTTTTCAGTGTGGAAAGATTTTAACTACAATTTCAATTTCCTTAAAAACACAGGCTTATTCAAATTATGTATTTCTTCCTGAGTGAGTGTGGTAGGTTGCGTCTTTCAAGGAATTTGCCCATTTCATCTATATTGTTGATTTTATTGGTGTAAAATGTTCATAATATTCCCTTATGGTCCTTTTAGTATCTGTAGAATCTGTAGTGATGTCATCTTTCTCATTTCTAATATTGGTATTTTTTGTCTTTCTTTGATCAGTCTGGCTAGAAGTTTATCAATTCTATTGATCTTTTCAAAGAATAGCATTTGGTTTCATTATTTTTCTTTACTGTTGGCCACAAGATATTTGGGGCCTAAGGGCAAATCTGCTTCAAATAAATTTAGCCTCATTTTATCATGTAGAATTGGAAATGATAGGCATCTCAGCCTATAAATTAATTCTATATGAGCATTTCCCCAAATATGCTGATGAGTAGAGTTTCTAGGCCTTTCTCAGGCATCATCTGGATTCTGTTGTCCAAAATAATTTTATATTTATCTTGATGGAAGATAAAAATATACAGATTTAAAAGACGAAGCTATGTGAGGTATTTTAGTTTTGTTTTCCATTATGGAGTGAAACCTGCCAATTTCACTTATTTATAAGAAGAGAATCTGAAATGGAATTTGGAGAAACATGAATTTATAGGGTCTTATTTTTTGTCCATGTGTCATTAAGTACTTTATAAAATTTAAAGGCTCATAAAATAAGCTATGACTCAAATCCCAGGAAAGATCAATGTTTTTGGGAATAAAATATAGTGAGTTAACACTGGATTTTGCTTTCAAGAATTAGAAATGTTAAGCTACAAGAGACCCTATATAGAATGGTATTAACATTGGAAAAACTGTGGGTATGACAGACACACCCTAGAAAAATAGGTAACTGTTAGTTTTCATTATTTCAAGATAAAGATTTAATAAACATTATGTATGCAGTTTCTACTGGGCCAATCACTTGACATAAGATTTGCAATCCTTCTGATAGCTATCTATCTATTCATGTATCTTTCTAGAAACCAAAGTACAGAGAGGTTAAATAATTTGTTAAAGATCAAAAATTAGTAAGTAAGACTGCTATGTAAACTCAGATTTATCTTGTGGGCTCAAAATATAAAAACTTTAATGTAAAATTGCTTTGCTATAAAACAGCTTGGATTATGTCAATTTCTGCCAATTTTCAAATGAATGGGAAGCGGGAAGACACCAGAAACTTTGAATATTCCATTAACCCATTAGCTGCAGTTATTTTGCCGATATTAATGGATAAATTTCAGAGTAACCAAACCGTGTGAGGGCAGCTTAGCTCCTCACACATGTGCTCACAAGGAAAGTTCATATCTTCAAGAGGCAAACAGTTTTTCTTTTTGGAATAGGACCTAGCATAGTGCTGGCATATGGTAACGGTGAGGAGAACCTATCACACAGCCAGACCAGAGCGAGTCAATTTACAACATGAATAAACTTCAAAAGCAAAGTTATAACTGTTATTTATTTTTCTCAAAGTAGGAAATAATGAAAAAGTTCTAAGAAACAAAGATTTACTCTAATGTTGAAATAGAGGAGATGCTTTCCTATACTTCATGTTTTTGTTCATATTATACATATCTGTTCCCTTGGAATTATATTTTAAAAATAAATTTTAGGTAAAAATTTCATTTTTGTATTTTGGATGTATTTCTTTTTGAATTTGGTGCAACTATTTTCAGAAAAGGAAGCATCCTGTAATGATATCATTTGAACTAAGCCAATTTCTTTTAGAAGCAACAAAAAATCTGCCAGATGTTGCTATTATGAAACAGGGATCTAGCATTTATAATTCATCCGACACCTGGATATACTGGCGTAAACAATGGCTTTTTATATGATGAGGCAGTTCTAATTTAAGATTGGTGCTTCATCTGTTTTCTTTGTAACTCTATTAGTACTAATGGACAAGTCTAGGCAAATTTCCATAGCCTTTTGGTATTTAGCATGTTAGAAATGGTTAATAAGCAGTGAACACATTCCACCTGGGAGTTTCGCTTGCTGCTGCGTAATTCTGCACATTTTTTTTTTTAATGTTGTTGTGCCTGGCTCTGCTTTGTGCCCCTGAGAGTCTGAGGACAGCAGTAATTCGAATTGTCTGGCAAAAGTTGGAGTCATGTAAAGCACTAGTGTTCACTTGAAAGGTATTCAAAGAAGGCGTTTTCTAATGCCTAAAACTAGTATGTAGGAGATGATGAAACACTACCTTATAATTAAGTCAGCAAGAGTCAGAAGCACTAGTTGTTAACTACAGTCTTCTATAGTCTTCTGTTTTTGAATGAATAAACAATCCCTTTTCAGCACAAAGTAATTTGCTTCACCAAAGCTGATACCTATCATAGCCAAGCATCCTTTAAATACTGCAATTAAGGTCATATGCTTGCTTTGCAATGACTCGCCTCCACTCAGGTTAGTACGTGTGACAGTATTAAGGCAAAAGAGGGTTCAGGCAAATATGTAAAAATTCATATTTTAATTTAAAAAATTTTAATGTTGGGGTGCCTGGGTGTCCAACTCTTGATTTTGGCTCAGGTCAGGATCTCAGGGTTGTAGGGTTGTGAGATCGAGCCCTGTGTCAGGCTCCATGCTCAGTGGGGAGTTTGCTTCTCTCTCTCTCTCCCTCTGACCCTCCCCGCTCCTTGCACTCTCGCTCTCTCTAAAATAAATAAATAAATCTTTAAAAAAAATCTATAAAAAATTTGAACGTGGTACAACCAGATTTAAATGAATACTAAAGGAGTCTTTAGACCCTGAACAATATTATTTTCTACAGTTTGTGAAGCATTCACCTACAAATAACTGAGCTGTCACTAAAGCTCAATTTATATAGAATATTTGAATTCTAACTCATTATTTAAAATACAAAGATACTAGAAAGTAAACATACACCCTAAAGAGGTTTTAGGTAACATTACATTGTTTTAGCATCTATTGTAATGTATTCTATTTTTTTTTTAAGATTTTATATATTTATTGGTCAGAGAGAGAGCACAAGCAGGGGGAGCGGCAGGCAGAGGGAGAAGCAGGCTCCCCCGCTGAGCAGGGAGCCCGACGCAGGACTCGATCCCAGGACGTTGGGATCATGACCTGAGCTGAAGGCAGATGCTTAACTGACTGAGCCACCCAAGCGTCCCTATTTTAATGTATTCTAAACACAAGAGGAATATAATTTATACTTCACTTTTGTTTATATTAAGTTACTTTGTTTATACTACTTAAGGGGTACTCACAAAATACAGGTTACTTTCCAATTCTGGACTTCTGACACTCCTACCTACCCCCAACAATAAAATATAAGTATTCATTGCAAGTTATTATTATTATACTTGGGGTAGAATGATGTTCTCATTTTCGAGGACAATATGTCTTCTATGAGAACCTCCCATCTCTCACTGATTGTGAGTGGATTCTTTTGCTGACTCTTAGTTTAGGTATGCAGAACTCTGCAACTTAAACATGGATATTTAACATATTTAATAGTGCAAAATTAGGCCATACACACTCAGCCCCCTGCAACTCTCCCTTAATTAAAGGAAAGGAATTTTTATAAGGTAAAAAATCTAAAAGGAGGTGGGGAGAATGGGAAGGAAGACAGTAGCAGGTCAAGAAAATTTAGTATATTTATGAACGATGGAAAATAAAAGGAAGAATAGCAATAAATGACAGAAGACGAGAAGCTACACTGGGACGCTTGTAGGATGAAAATGATTTGAGAAGGTAACAGCTTGCCCTATAAACCCAGAAAGGCTCAGGACTCAGAAGCCCAAGAGCTGAGTAACATATATAGGGGTGAAATGGGAGCCAAAAATGAGGACCAGGTGTAAGTCTACAGAGGAACTGGTGAGATCTCCAGGGTCCCTTCCTAACCCATGCAGTCATGGGATTGCCTCCTTGAAAGCAAGGGATTAGAAGTTTGTCCTCTGGAAGACTTGATGAGCTCTGGACTTGGGAACAGCAGGCACAACTGGGTTAGTGATGAGGCTTGCAACTGAAAATAGCATAGAAAAAATCTGCACACTTAAGAGGGATCTCCCTGGACCTGTTTCCTGCCCGATTTCTAAAGAGCAGGCAGCCAGGGTTATTATAAGCATTCTCTGGGCACCAGACTGACACATTTTTCTCTGGAGAAACCAGACAGCTGCTGTTTTATTTTTCTGGAACTTCAGTTAACTGAGATGTTGGACTTACTAATTGAAATTTTGTTTTTTCAGGTTCATTGATAGACAATTTACATATAATAAAATGTCCCTATTTACAGCATACAGGCTGATTGATTAGTTTTGGTTATTTGTGTAATGAACACCACAATTAGGACAGAATAGTTCCCTCATCCTAAAAAGTTTGGTCATGCCCCTTCATGGTCCCTGACCACTGGTGCCAAGCAACCACTGATCTGTTTTCTGTCACTACAGTTTTGCCTTTTGTAGAATTTTCTATAAATGAAATCCTATAGTGAGTACTGGCTTTTACCTGCCTCCCCATACCTCTGTCAGTTACACTGAGAAATAACTGGCATACATCACTGTATATGTTTAAGGTAGACAGCCTACTGCATCTGGTAAGCAATACAAGGTAATAAGCAAGATAATAAGAAGTGCTTCATGAAGAACTCATGTGCTTTCACCTATCTAGATGTGAGAAAAAGATGCTTGCTTCTCTCCCTTTGCCTCAGCGAAGCTTTCAGTTTCAGAGATAATGGGCTCCAAATGTCTCCCTCATTTATCTTCCAAAAGGAGTAAGAAATAAAAAGGCTCATATTCAAATAGTAAACAAATAAACCGTTTGCTGCAAAGATTTAAAATGTAAGCTCAACCTTGTGACCAGCTTCTCCAGATGTTGTTTGGACAGAATTAATTGAAATTATTCAATAGATCTTTTCTTTAAGAAGCTGATTACAGCAATCAAAAACCACCACCAGAGTGTGGGGGGGGGGGCGGCGGGGGGAGGAGGTGGGGGGATGGAAAGTCACTGCTAATGGGTATAGAGTTTCTTTTTGGAGTGGTGACATGTTCTAAAATTGACTGTGGCAATTACCCAACTCTGTAAATATACTAAAAACTATTGAATTGTATATACTTTAAATAAATGAAAAATTACGAAGTGAATTAATAAAGCTGATCAAACGATTTAACAGAGTACAAAACCAAACCAAAATAAAACCCATACACCAACTTGGCCTCTTTAGAAGACCTAATTTCAGTTCTGGTTCCTGAAAACATTTCCACCTCTCTTTCCAATAGGTACCCGAGGCCAATCTATTTCAAAGAGGCTCACTGTCCTGACAAATATGTTTGATATGCCAGAACCCATTCATTGTTGTGGTGCAGACGAAACAAAGCTGGAAATGTCAACCCTGCTTTTCTTAGGCCAATTTAGGAAACCGAGGGCCCTGCAATTCTCAAGCCCAATTCTGATTCAGACCCCATTAGGAAGTTTATATCTGATGTGCCTGAGAAGAGGGTAGGAGGGAGCCTAGAGCATTCACGTGTCCCCCATCCGCCTGCTCCCCCTGGGTCTGACTGGATTATACACCTGGGTTTCTGTCTGGTCTCTTGATTAGCCCTGATTAGGTCACTGAGTAGAACCGAGCCAGTGTTCTCAACCTCACAAGCTTGCTTGATTGGGCCTTGATTCTTTCTCAGGGGTTAGCCTCTACCTTCTATATTCCTAGGCACAAGCTTCCCAAATTGGGAAGACCACCTGCTGGATTTCAGGCCCTGCCATCACCTAGAGATTTTGGCTGTTCTACCATAGATCAAACCTTCCTGGACAACAAAGCCAGGTGTGCTCCTCTTCTTAGGAGATGATAATTTAGAGTGCTGGCCACTTCACATGGGGGCCAGCCCAATAGCCAACTCAGCTATCCTAGTTTTAGAAACCAACTAGTTCTTTTTCTTCTCTATTCCCAGGAATCCATGGCTAAGATTTCAGCAAGTCTTATGGCTGAGTCCATCCGAGTCATGACATGAAGATACCTGGCACAGCACTGCAATGAGCAATAAGTGCCTTTCTTTTCTTTCCTTCGTATCAAGTCAATTTAAGTTTGCTCTACTTACCTGGTGTACACAGTCTAAGAACTGCAGGAAGACTGGAGTAAAACCACTACCCTGACAGTTGAGGGTCAAGCTGCTCCGCTGACTGAATTTATGACCAAAAGAGAGCCATTCCTTTTCGACCAACATCCGGAAGCCTTCGAGTGTCCTATAAAAGGGATCACTGAGTAACTGCACCAGGGATGTCACCTACGGCACAAGCAGGATGAATACTTCATTACTTTCAGTCCTGAAAAAACTTTGTTACTAAGACAGGCGAAGTCACCTGAACAGCAAATTTGTTCACTAACTGCCCCAGGACAGCCAATCAAATTAATTCTGCAAACTTTCCAGTAAAAATGAAAACTCAAATTCGTTTTGGCCACATGTTTTCTCTCAGGGAATTACGATTTAAATCTTTACTGGCCAGTTTGTAACTGCAGCCCTCTCCTACAGGTTAATTAATAAGGCTAGAGGGTCAGTTCAAACCTATTATCTACTTTTTGGCAGGTATAGATTAATGTCTTACCTAGTTTATACTTATACTTTTCTTTTTTCACTCTGGAGTGGGTAAAAGAGGGGCTTACTGAAAGCCAGGGAAAGGACTGATAAAACCCAGGAAGGATGACCCATGTCCTACCCTCTGGTCGAGGGCTCTGTTTGTATCCTCCCGTGGTGTATCTGTCATGTGGCAGCCCGACGCCCTGGGCCAGAGCTCCAGGCTATGCAGTGCCTGGAAGCTCAGGGCACAGAGCTTTCTGATGGATACTAAGTGGTTTTTAACATAGGACTTTCTCTATCCATAAACACATTAGTCATTATATATAAGATTCATCTGTAGAATTTAAAAACAACTGAATTTAAATATAAATCTAAAACTAAGTATATAAAACTATGTTTTAGTAGTTTACTTGTGCAGTGATGTCCCAGCCTTCCTCCAAACAGACCAAAACTGAGGAACCATTCTCAAGTACTTCTGATACAACCACAGCCAGCTGCATTATCCTGTGAAGCTAAGAGATAGGAAAGGAGGCCACAATTAGACCAGGCGCTTTCTGAGCACCAAGAACAGACAGACTCATTATCAACCTTAGATAACGAAACAAGTTAGGGATAAAGTATTTGGACAAAAGAACCACGTAAGGTTTAAATGCTTAAAGTTCTTTGTCAAAATCAAGATGAAACTGACATGATTTAAAAGTAGACATATTTTAAAACAATGTGTTCAAATGATAGACAATGAAATAAACTGACCGTGCGTGATCCCCTCAAAGCAGAAGAGCTACAGAATTCCACACAATGGAAAAGACAAGAGATACTAAGTGGCCCTGACAACACAGTTACTGGACTTAAAATGTGTTTTTCTATGATGTAGTCAATTCTACTTCAGATACTCTTAATTTTTCTGTAATTACATAGGAGGATGGTTGCACAACTCTGTACTAAAAAGCACTGAACTGTACCCTTTAAAGGGCTGAATTTTATGACAAATGAATTTTATCTTTTAAAAAAGACTCTTATTTGTCTGCACCATGTATTCAATGGGAAGAAAACCTCTATTTGTGCTCAGCCTTTCAAGCCAAGTCAACAGACTCAAGTCCCTAATGGACAACTAGGTTGTTAGCGGAGCATAGAGATTCAAAACCAATTGTGTATTATAGTTTAAAACTATATTTCAAGCATCATTTGATATAATTTGTACAATGAATCCAACTGTCAACTAACATAAACTCCCCCCCCCCCCCGCCCCCTGTATTTTAAACAGAGCTGGGCTACTTTAAACCCAGGAACAAGGCGCATGTCTTCTCCAGCAACAGGAAGCTCCTCACGCACTGTTCGTATAACGCAGCTATTACCAGACCTGAATTCCCTTGGGCTTAGCAATTGCTCTGAGTTAACTTTGAAAATGCCGATGTCCCAAGCAGGGCAGTATTTTCCACTGTTTTTAGTCACCAACTTCTGGTATGGATCCACTTTGGAGTAAGAAGCAGCACACAGTATGTACCAGAAACAGATAGGCTGGGTGGTGGGAACAGTTTGGGGCTGGGGCTCATAGCTTAGGGACAGGTATTAACATATCCTGACCTAGATTTATAGCTAATTATATATGTGGCTGTTTTTTTTTTTTCTTTTAATAGATAGTTCAATTATCTTGAGAATAGTCACTGCCCTGGGTACTCCGTTATTTCCTGGCTTACGGAAAACAACTCTTCTTCCTCCTTAAGAGAGGCGGGAAGCTTGGAGGCAGATAGGAACAGGGGATTAGAGGGGCTGGGAACTCCTACGGGGGGCAAAGGAATAGCAGGCATAGCATCAGTGGCCTAAACCGAAGGCTGAGGGTATACTGCAGAGGTGGTCTTGGCCAAATGTCCGCATCAGTGTTTAAAACATGCATGTCATAAATACCTTTCTTCTGTGGTTTGGAAGAAATGAGGGTTATGTGTGCTGGCATACCTATTTGTCCCTAATTTCTCAATAAGAGTTTAATTAAAAACATCCCAAGCTTGACTAAGCTGAAGAAAGGATATGCAGTTTTTCCTAAACCTTAGGTAGGCTTTAGGGCATCCAATATGACCTTGGTGGCTGGTCTGAAGGTGAATCTAAAATCTAGACACATGGAAAAGGCAAAGACACATGAGAGGTGAGAAAGTAACAGGGAAAGGCTCTTGGAGTCATCTAGAAATCACATTCTGTCCTGGATCCTCACTCTGCTGACAACAGAGCAGGAGTCCTATAAATATTTGTTGATGAAATCTGTTGCATATCAAAAAGTTTCCATCTAACAATAAAGACCTCCTCCTTAGCATCCTATGAAGACAAAGTTCTCAGTGATAGAGAGATGAGAGCCCAGGGATGAAGAATTCTAGACCCATCTTCTAGCTCACATGGTTTCCTGGAACTGGAAAGCCTTTATGGAGGGCACACAATAAGGGGAGAGTGTCAGTTAGTGGGGGAACACAATATTTTTCCCCCTCAAATATCCATTCTGTATATCCAACTGGACTTCTCTTTCCTTGAGTTATACAACGAGCTGCTCCAGACATTACCTGTGGGAACCACTCAGAGTCTCCCAGGGCTTTCAGGAAGGTCACTTCTGAGTCAGTAGGGATGGTGCTCGGGACACATGCCCTCATCAATTTTTTAAAACTGGCTTTAACTTGTCGGATGTCATGAAATTCAACAGGAACAAACTCACAATTTAAAGCAAATTCTAACTTGAAGTTCTGTGGGTGAAGATGCAGAGAATTAGGCAGATGAAGTGCTACAGGTAAAAGAGCACAGTTTTTAACAGGGCCCATACTTGATGGCGTACGGTCAGTTGAGGCCAAGTAGCTACAGAGGTTGCAGAGGTCAAGAGAGTCGATCTTGTGTGGCTAATGTGTCAGTATTACTGGAAAGAGCCACTCGGTAAGCTCTTGTGGTTTGACTTGGATTGCTGTCATTCTGAGAATTTGGAGAGACTACTGGTAGTCTGGAACTGGATGGAATTTATAACACCATATATAAGCCAATTGTAAGGCCATGAACCTGGAAGTCTAAAGAGGAACCAATGACACGTGGACAGCGTGATTAATCCAAAACTGTAAACTAAGTCTCTCCAAGATATACACGGTAACGAAAAGGTAATATACTGTTGAGGTTCCAGAACTCTACAAATTGAAGTTTGTAGACATACACATATTTGTTTCTTATAATGCAAGTAAAACATAGTCATTGTAAAATGAAAAAAAAAAAAGTAGAGATGAACATTGAGAAGGAAATAAAAATCACTACCTCACTGCCCTAAGACTACTAACATTGCAGTTACTCTTTTAAAGTTAAAGATACAAAATTTTAGATATAGTAAAATCTGAAAGGTTTTGCCATTTCTAGCTTTGGGACATTTTTTCCGCTCAATATGACACATGTATCAATCTCTATTTATTTGAATACTTTTATCATTTACATCTTTAATCCATAAGAAATTTATTCCACATGAGATTGTATTTGTAATTTAAAAATGCTAAACTGATGGTCCTTTGGTCTATTTTGTTTTGATAATCTAGTTGCCTAGTTCTGAAGATTTAAAAGTTCTCAACTTTTTCATGCCAAAGAATGAATTAGTTTTCTCACATTCTTTATGCTTTCTTCACATTCTGCCAAAATTACTCTATTGTATTATTTGCTTTTCTAAGAGTAAAACTGCTTTCTGGAGATTGGGTGTATAACGATGTGAATGTACATAAAACTACTGAGCTGTACACAATAAGATGGTAAATTTATGTTACTTGTATTTTATCACAATTAAAAAAAAACGTTGCCAAGAACTTATGCATACGGTCTGTTTAACATTTTATATTGGTTATTTTAGAGCATTTTTTAAAGGTATAATAAAGTTTTAAAATAAAAAGCAAAAACTCCTAATTATTTTTTAAAAAATATCATTTCTAATATGTATTAAGAAAAAAAGTTTCAAAAAAAAAGAAAAAAACGTTTCTTTGTCTTAATAATTCCTCTTTTAAAAAGGAAGCTACCCTAAAGAAATAATCTAAAGCATAGAAACAAAACCCCACTAAACTGTATCTCAATAAAAAAATAAAAAACTATATGCTTGTAAATGGGACTGCAATTTTACATATAGAAGATAAATGTAAAAATCCAAAAAACTGGGACGCCACGTAGGGATTAAAGTGATTATGAAGACTATTCTACAATATGGAAGCATGTTCTTGAGATAAGAACTCAGTAGCATACATGAGTTCTTATCTGTTTGTATTTTTTTAAAACTTACAATAGATAAAAGATAGTTTACTTTCCAGGAAAACCAGGTTCCTTTCCATTTCTCAACCTTACACGAGCTAGGTACGCTTATCTTATGAACGAGGAACTATCAATCATTGTGTTGACATACACTAGGTCATAAGGAATTTGTTTCTAAGTATAAGGTAGTAAAGTATGTAAATTGAAAAAGGTAAATATGGGCCACTCAAGATTATTTAGAATAGGTCATTCTCTACTTATTTGCTTTCCTACATGTCTCCTTTGTGGGGAGAAGAAAGTGTTGGGCTGCAGCTAGACAGCACTGTGCTAGCCAGAATGTGGCATACATCAGACAAATATGGCCCTACACTCTACTTTATTGAATAAATAAAAAGGAAAGCTTGAATGGAATATATGGAAATCCTAATAATTACTGTACCGGGATGGTAGAATTATGTTTTTAAAATATAACACTTTAGGATAAAAGAAAGAAAAAGAAAGAAGGAAGGAGAGAGATGGGGGAAAGGGAAGGAGGGAGCAAAAGGAGGAAGAGTTGCAAGGAGTCAATCTTTCTTACTCATATATGCATGACCACACAGCTCATCTGACGACTGACGTGCAAAGGCAATGGCAGAGGTGAGAATTTAGGAGACAAAGCTTGGAGAGTGATTCAGGTCATGAATAAGTGGTGTGCTGAAGTGTGGAAAGTCTGTGCTCTGGGGAAGACACTGGTGCCAAAGAGGCTGTCCAGGCAGCCCTGGATTACTGTGAAAAGTGTTCCAACTATTTTCTGGATACAAAGTTTTCTGCTGCATCAGAAGACACGTGTGCATACTTAAAAATTGAGCATTACCCAGCAGTTTCATGCCCTCTCCCCTAAAGGTTGTGACTAAGTGATTGCAGCAGGCCTGGCAGTGGGAGAAGAGCGAGCAAAGCCCGCTTGCCATAGAAGAGATGACTCAGTCACTGGCATCTTGCAAAGCAAGCATGTGGGATCCTGCTCCCAGCTCCAGGTCCACAGTTCAACTGAAGGTCTGTCTAGATTGTCCAGTGCTGACTGGGCACTGGGCTAAACTTTGCGGGGATTTCTGAATTAACAAATACTTTTATTTCCCACAAACCTATCAGCGGTAATGAAATTTATTTTGTAATATATGAATTGCTAAAACAAACCCAAGGAATAGTTGCTCTTGGAGGTAGAGATAATCTTTACAATTTATAGGACCTAAAGCATCGTCTTCAGCTCCTCAGCACAATCATTTCAAATTAAGAATAAAGTTCATTAGCATCTGATATTTTGAAATTTCTGACTGGCCTTAGGACATGTGTTTCTGTATATATAGCCTTGCAAAGTTTTTAAAAAGTTTAGCTTAGGACCAGTCTTGGCCTTCCCTTGTCTCCATATGCAGTGCCGTGGTCTTCTTTTCACTCTCCTACCTTCCTGTAGCTTTCTTTATCAATAGGGATCTGTTTTGCCAGGGGCACAGATTCCTATGGAAGCTGAACTAAGACAATGGAAAAACAGCCTGAATGAGCCTTATTTCTTTTTTTGTACATACACTTTCTAATATTCCTGATGTTTGATTTTTTTAATGATTATGAGGTACTATATTTAGACATACATACATACATACGAGCTAAAAAATTTTTTGAGATTGATTATTAACTCCAGATTAAGAATCTATGCTATAAAACGAAATTCCTAGAAAAGCTGGTTTGAGGTAAGTTTTATAAACTGCCTTCGTCTATCCGTAAAGTTTCCAAGTGAGAAAAAGAAATCTTACCCTTAGTTGTGACTTTTCACCAAATATATAAAGGGCCGCTTGGCGTTTCGAGAGCTGGTTTTGCAGGTAGGTGCTGTTACTAAAGGGTGCCGAGTGGTCCCTGCCTGCCAGCCGGGCACCAACATCAATGAAGGATGTTGGAGAGCTGATCAGGCGAGTGCTAGAGCGAAGACTTGCCCATACACCTTCACAAAAGCCAAAATAATTGAGTGAGATCATTTGATGTGGGAAAGCCACTGAACAGGGAAAAAAGATGCATGCTCTGTCGGTACAGTTTTAGAGGTAACAGCAAGTTAATTCATCTAACTATTCATGGATCATATTGGTCATTTGTAGTTTATGTCTGCAACATATAAGCATTATTCAATACAGCATTTCCAAATCAAACAATCTTAGGGTTGGAGGGACCTAAGAAGTCACCCAAGTCAATCCTATTTTTGCATTTTGATGTAAAGTCAGTATTTATAAATGAATGCTGAGATCATAAATAGAAAGAGTGCATGACACAGGGAAACAAAAAATGTGGGCAGAAGGCAACAATGAGATAACATGGAGTGACTCGGTTTCTCAGGGTTTCATGAAAGAAGTAAGGGACACTCCTCTGCTTTAGCCAGTCAACACAACAAGAAATGTACGTTAAGTAATAAATTAGAACTTGACTACACCTACTAAAATCTGAGGCTGGATTTAGAATTCGTATTTGTGTGTCATGCCAAAATGACATAATTTTAAACCAGCAAAGACTATATTCTTATCTTTTTGTCCCAGTATCCATGAAAAATAGTAAGAAGTTATAAATTCAGTAATGTGCATTTCACTGATACTTAGGAGGGTTTATTTAAAACTTCAGTCAAAAGCAGATGTCTTCTAAGGGAAAGGCAAAGCTAAGCTGCTAGAAGAATCTCATGTTACAAATTGACCTTACTTATATTAATTAGAAAAATCAAGAATTTCTACATGCAAGTGAATAGTAAATATTCAATACCCAAACACAAAGGCGAATACTAAGCCTCAAACTTTGACTAACACTGTAGTACCTTCAAAACAACCCAGCCCCTTAGAAATGTCCGTGTGGTGTTCATGCTGGTGATGGGGTCATTGGGGTCACTACCACTGCTTCCCTAAAGTGAAGTTTCTTCTCTAGATTAAGAAAGTCTCTTTGAGAAGCTTTAATATTCGCCAAATGTTAAATTAATCCATGTTTCTAGGTGACTGGAAGTCACCATAATGTTTGTCTCATCTACTTCTCTCTCTATAAGCATTTATAGGGAGAGGAGACCAGTTCCCAAGAAAAGGTTTTGTAGGTGATTTCTACTTAACATAGATGAATCTTTCCACACAACCTATGAATTCGTCTTCGGTGTTATGGCAAGTGTTTATAAATGGAACCATAGAGCAAATTCAGAATGTGGATGAAAATAAAGGACATAATTTGACAAACAAATGTGAAAAAAGTCACTTGTAACAAATATGCTTTCATGTGAAGATGGTTAAAAAGAGTGACACATCAGGACAGATAATACAGTACCTTGATTATGGACTCTTCCCTTAGTTGAAGATTTGGGATTTGACTGAGTAAAACATTTATCTCTGTGCCCATGCACTGGTAAGTGAGATTAAAGACAGAAGGAGGAATGAAAGGCAGATAGCAGCAAACATCAGAGCAAATTGAGTAAGAGAAGAATAGGTTATTTAATTTTTGAAATTAAGTTAACATAGGGGGAAAATGTAAATATAATAAAAGTAGAAAATATGATTAACAAAAAGCTGCACAGTCACACAAAAAAGATGAACCGAGCGCCTGTTAAATGAAATTTCAGCACCTGATTATAAATCTTATAAGCACAATGAAACGGACAGCACAGCAGAGTGCCACTAACAAATTATACCAAATGGAGTAAGCTTTTGAAGATTGTCATTTGTGAGAAACAAATTTATCTAAGATTAAGGAACTGGGGGTGGGGCGTAAGTGTTGGGAATGCACTGGCCCTAGTACTTAAGGGGGCCGGCGGACTGGCAAATGCTACGGGTTGTGCAGCACGTCTGTTCTTTGAGTAAGGTCATCGCAGCAGGAATGAAGCTCTGGTAACCATTTGGAATAACTAAGGGCATATTTTTGCAGTACAGCATCAAGCATTGCCACACTATCTTCTTTTTTTCCTTTTGAATTACATTTATTTTTAATAGATAGTATGAGCAGCAAAAATTCATGATCCTGTGGCAATCCCCAATGCCACTAAAAAATACAGCTTGTGATGATTGAAGTAATGACTTCTCCTAAAATCACTTGCACCAAAATGATAGGCAGTATTAGAGATAATTCTTTTGTAATTTGAGTAATATTGTTTTTTCCCCGACAGGAGAACAGTGCTCTGTGACTGTGGCAAACTTCAGCTGGTAGTAACAACAGCGGTGGTTACAGTAGGTTACAGTTCTAACATTTCCTAACCAAAGGAACTGCTCAAGTCAATTAAGGAAAATGATTCTGTATTTATTCAGGATTGAAAATGTTAACAGCAGTATTATTAAGCTATATATTGCAAAACTGCATATGACATAATTTGATAAAAATCATTAGTGGTTTTTTTTTTTTTCCCCCCTGCCTCTCTCCTTTAGAAGCAGAAAATGAAGAGCATTAATGGCTTTAGTGGCCAAAGGCATTCAGAAAGCTAAGGGCTGTGGAGGCGCTGGCTGATTGCACACAAGGAATTCTACAAGACAGAACAAAGACCATGGGACACCATGGTAAAAGCACAGGGCCTCCTGCGTGCTGGCCGGCTCCTCTCCTTTCTGCTGAGGTTTTGAGCTTTCCCAAAGGAATATGGGATCCTAAATGCTATGGTGAAGTCGGACTGGTTGGTTCCTGATTCTGAGATACCGTTTGCTGAACATCTACCACTTTTGTATGTTAGTCCCTTTGCCTGGAACTAATTCTCACATTTCTTTACCTGAAAACTCCTTCTCCCTCAAGATCCAGGAACAACGTGAGCTGCTCTGGAAAGCATTGCTCACTGTCCCCGGGGTTGTAGAGGCTCTGTCTGCACTGGGAGCACACTGCACGTTTATTCTACTGGATCTTGTGCCCAAAGGGCAGGGCCCTAACATATTTATTCGTGCATCCATGCCGGGAGCCTATATAGGAACTAAAAACAGTCAATTATTTTTTTTTGAAAACTGATACATATGGAGTTGTTGTGGTCCTTCTACTGTATCTTCAACTCTGATTATTTGCCCTGAGAGAATGAAAAGAGGAGTATTAACTAATAAAAAAAAATTAAGCACTTCCCCAAATAGAGGCTCATTAATGAAAAACTGCCAAGTGTTCATCATATAGCAGAAAATCAGCAATGAGCAAATGGCCTGTACCGATATGGGCCCGCAGAGGGCTTGGAGAGCTGTAGTCCCATCTGTCAGTCATGTTAACCAAAGGCATTGCACTCCGCCGTAGTGGTTTTTGTACTCACTTTAGTAGGTCAAGTCAGCATTTTCAAAGAAGTGAAATAGATTAGAATTTGAAAATACTATGTACATTGCATGTGGTACAGATACATATTATTTCATGAAACTTCTGTTTTAGTAAATTTACATTTTGCATTGTGACTTAGTGTTACCTGATATAATGCCTTCTATATTGTGATACAATATAGAATGTATTTTAACTATGAATCACGATGAAAGAAGTTTGTAAGTTGCTGGCCTAGACCTAGAGCAGATGCCTTCTATCTTCTTGCCTTAGGCCTGTGAGGAGCAGCCTGATTTAAGGTAATTTAAATGCAGAGGTAGACTTTCTGCCAGTTCAGTGGAGTCCTAGGCAACCATAACTAATAACCACCACAACAATCATGGAACTAACATTTACTGAGTTCCTATTATGAACCAGTTACTAAGCTAAGTGCTTTACATATCTTATTTCATTTATTCCTCATAACTACTCTAAAGATAGATACTATTTATTATCTGTGCTTTATAGATGAGGACACTGAGCATTAAAAGGTTTCCTAAATTGCTTAATGAACACACAATAAGTGGTAGCACTGTGGTTTGAATCAAACTCTCAGTGTCTTGTCATGTAAGCAACCATGTGGCCCTGAAACCGTCCAGCAGGGTTTGGCTAAGTGGACTGCTTCAGGGAAGAAGTGGTGCAGCTCACCCCACCCGTGGGAAGGCCCTGGTGTCCAAAACGTGAGTGTTTCCTAAGCACTGGTATTGTTCCCTCCACTCTGTTCAGGCCAAAGGAGAAGAGGAAAGAGATGCTTGGGTTGGATGTGGGGATGGGACTGACTCTATCGAGGTGGCCTTATGCCTAGCACAGTGCATGGGGTACACGCTATATTCAGTGACGGCTGCGCTGAAATGGACTGAACCAATCCCAGTACCAGTTATGCTATTTGCTAAGTGATCTTGGCCAAGTTACTTCATTTCTCAGAGCCTCTTAAAATATGTATCCTAGAGATTATTATAAGGATAAACTATCACATGTAGAGAAACTTAAAGGGCCATGGAAATATAAAGATGAAAAATTAAAAGGCTGCCTCCAAGTGGCTACTTCTCAAATACACTGAGCTATTATATTTTTGTATTTAAGAGGCAGTATCCATTTTCTTTTTTAAAATTAATTAATCAATTTAAAGTGGGCTCCACACTAGGTAGGGCTTGAACTGACGACCCTGAGATTGAGGATGAGCTGAAATCAAGGTTTGGACACTTAACTAGTTGACTGAGCCACCAGATGCCCCTTTCATGACATTTTTCTAGTCAACAAAATAATTTATCCAAGTTATATGTGCTTTCTCCATAGGGCTCAAAAGTGATTTTAATTTTAAATGAAAAGCAATGTGCTTTGTTCACATCTTCATTTTTTCTTAACTGGTTGTTGTGTAAAAGAGGTTGCTTCCCCTGCCTTAGGAACTCATCAACAGGCACACAGGATGTGAAGTGATCCCCCTGACTGAAAAAAGGGTGATGGAGAAGGTGGAGGTCAATCTAACTCTGGCTCATCGTGAAGATGACGTGAGAAAGGCACAGAGTGAAAATAATCTAAGAAGAAAACCAGGACCCAAGACTATACAATGAAAGGGATGAAAAGACAGTAAAAATACATAGAAGAGGAAAAAAGGAGAAGGTTAGGAGGAAGATTTAGAGATAGGAGGCTCTTCCCACACAGGATAGATGAGGAACTTCTGGAGAAGTGGTGCCTCGCTATCTGGAAAAATGAAGAGACTCTCATTGAGGGGAGGTACAAGGAAATGAACTATTTACAGGGTGTGCAAGTGTCTACACCTCGTCCTGCCCTGGCCCATCTGACTGTGTGTCTGCCTGTCGCGGTCACGTTAATAGGGAATCTTGTAAGACTTCCCGAACTTGCTTGCCCCAGTCCATTCCTGCTCTTCTGTGTGAGGAGGAATGACACTGTTGGAGAGACAAAGGAAGCAGCCCTAGGGGTCAGAGAAGTCGAAGGTGCTAGGAAAGAGCAGTATGCCATCTTCCAGTTAACCACTGGGACCCTGCAAGATCTGGGAAGCTTTGGGAGAAAAGAATTAAGAGATGGGATAAAAAAAAAAAAAAGATTTATGTTTCTGGATCTTAGTTTAAGATATCAGAATGATGGGCAAAAGACTGTCATAAGGAAACACACTAAGTTCACAGTAATTTTCTGAAGAAAATATTTGGGAAGGGTGTCAGAAATAATAATTATGGCCTCATTATGCATAGAATGGGTCAGAAACAAATTAAATAGGAGATTTTAACCTTAACAGGTGAATATAGCCTTTTAGGTACCTTTCATGAGAATGAACTCATGACTAGAATGTAACCACAAATGGGGATCCCCTTGCATGAAAAAGGCTGAGTCTGAGCCATAATATTAAAAAAGAGAAGCAAATGTAGGTGAATCGTGTTGGTGAATATACATGAGCCTCAGGTACTAAGATAGAAGAGATAATTCTGTACCTGAAATTTATATTACAAGTCATCTGGCCAAATGGAGGGAGAAATAATGTGTTCTTGATGAAGTTTACAAAGGCAAAACTCAAGAGCAGAGCGTGGAGAACTTGTTGACATGCCTTGCTGACAATATAAACTTTCAGATGGTAAACCAGACAATAACGGGAACTGCAACCTTGAGCCAGATTCTGATAGGAGCTCTTGGCAACAGGAATAGCAGGCAGGAAGCTTAGGAGACAGTCACTGTACTATTTTTTAGTTTAAATTCACTAAGAAATGATAAGAATGAAGTATGTATCTTAAACTTTAAAACAATGGTATTTTAAAAATTCAGAAGAAAGCTTTTTATGACTGTTATGGGTTAAACTATATGCCTCTGCTTCAACTCATATGTTGAGGTCCTAACCCCTGGTGCTTCAGAATGTTATCTTATTTGGAAATAGGGTTATTGCAGATGTACTTAGTTAAGATGAGGTCATACTGGAGGGGGATGGACCCCTAATTTTATATGATTAGTGTCCATATAAAAAGGGAAAATCTGGAGACAAACACCCAGGGAGAACATCATATAAAGATGAAGGCAGATATCTGGGTGATACTTCTACAAGCTAAGGAATGCCAAAGATGGCTAGCAAGCCACCAGAAGCAAGGGGAGAGGCATCGAACAGATTCTGCCTCATGGCCCTCAGAAGGAACCAATCCTCACAACATCCTGACTTTGACTTCTAGCATCCAGAGAACTGTGAGAAAATTGTTGTTTAAGACAACCAGTTTGTGGCACTTTGTTACAGTAGCCCTAGCAAACTGATACAATGACCTTCAGGCCTGAAACACTAATTCAGAAGATGAGTGAAGAAGGTTGAAAGCTATTAGGAAATCCTGCAATTGTAGAACATTCTGATGAGGGAGAAAAAAAGTATCTAAAGAACCAGTATGACTGTCAGGAGATATGCATAGTAATCTTGGTCTTCAAAAGGGGAAAAAAGTGAATTTTGTGAAATACAGCCTTCCATAATGTTGATTCTGAACCAAATTCTAGAATGGATTACTAATGGATAACTTATTACTTAAAAAAAAGCACTAATTCCTATAATGAGTCATGGTAAACTAACCATATAATCTTTTGTGATATAGTTAACAGCTGGAAAGAGTGGAAAATATCGAATTAAAAAGATTGGCAGAGATTTAGAAATATGGTTCAGGTGGGTTTTAGTAGGACTTCTAACTAGTATATATTAACAGATAATCTCTTTCTTCAGGGAGGCTTCTAAATTATTTTGATCAAGACTTCTGCCCTTAGGTCTGGCTTGTTCAATATTTTTTATTTTTTAAAAGATTTTATTTATTTATTCGACAGAGAGAGAGACAGCCAGCGAGAGAGGGAACACAAGCAGGGGGAGTGGGAGAGGAAGAAGCAGGCTCCCAGCGGAGAAGCCTGATGTGGGGCTCGATCCCAGAACACCAGAATCACGCCCTGAGCCGAAGGCAGACGCTTAACCGCTGTGCCACCCAGGCGCCCCTGTTCAGTATTTTTTAAAAACAAATTACATTATAGCAGAAATCAGACTGATGCATGACAAGAGGCTAATACACAGGTAGACAGAATCAGGATCCAAAGTCTAAAACAACAGTCCATATAAGAAAAGACCGAATTTTGTAGGTAGAGTACATAGCATATTTAGGTTCAAAAATCAACCCTCAAGGCTAGTACTATATATTGTTAAGAACAACAGCACATGGGAAGAGATTTCAAGTGATATTAATGTCAGTACGGTCAACCTAGTGATGGGGCCATCCTCATATCTAACGTAATCTGAGGCTGCACGAGTTCAAATCTGTGGAGTTCACTGAGTGACAAAGACGGCTAAAAGAAAGCAACCGTTCGAATCTGGGTATTTGGAGCTAATGAAAGTTCTCAGAGTGAAAAGATGATATCAGCTTTTAAATCTGAAGGTCTGTAGTATGGAGATTAAGATTTAGAATTTTCTAGGTTTAGAGGGCAGAGCTAGGGCCAATATGTAAAAGTTACATAGTGGCAGGTTTTTAGATCAATATGAGAAAGAATTTTCTAACAAAGAGTTGCTTACAAATTGAAGGGACTACTTTTAGGGAGAAATGAGTTTCCCATTATTGATGATGTTCAAGTAACTTGGATAATTCCCTTGGTATGTTTTCAAGGGGATTCAGCATTGCATGGGAGTGAGAAGAAAAGCCCAAGATTCTATGAATCCAGTATGAAGTAGGAGATTTTACAATCAAGATACTTGTTTTGGAATTTCCTCTGAAAAGTAAAAGAATCTCACATAATCTCCAGAGACCAAAGTGGGCCACCTGTGGAGCTAGAAGAGCAAATGCAGGCCTTTCTCTACTTGCTTATGCCAGCAGCAAAAGTCCAGAGGAAAGAAAGGGTAACCTGAATATCAATCTCTTCTGTTCCCTAACCTAGTATTTCAGAGAATAGGAGTAAAAATTACAGGCGCTGGAGAGGCACAACTCTTTGGATCTCGAATTACTTCTCTCTAGCTGCTTATGCTCTGTGATCAGCTTTTCTACCCTGAAAACCTGAAGCATTCTAGGGTATTCACAGGGCTGACCATTTAGATATGTTCCCCTTACCTCCCGTGGCTTCCAAACTCATCAACATCTAAGATTTCAGCAATTATTATGCCTCTTGTTCCAGGAGGCTAAACTCATCTGTCATGACACCAGTAACAAATTAGGTAATTTATTTAGAAAAGGGTACTTAAGAACAATTTGAACCATAATTAGTTGATTTAAAATATCACTATCTAGAGTAAAGTTTTCTGATTTTAAGGTCGTATCAGTGCTCAGTTATAAAATCAATCTTACTAACCTCCTCGAGCAAAGCTATTGGATGGGTTTACATCCAAATGTCCTGGCACTACCTGCTTAAGCACAGTGGACATTCTTGACGTCCTCCTTTCAGTCCCTGAAAGTCAGCCAAAAAGAAGAACAAAACCATGTCGTTCAGGTTAACATTACTCAAATGACAAAAAGTTATCTTTGTGTATAGCAGGTCTAATTGCTGCCAAACATTGTACTTTTTAAGTACCCGCAGCTTTACTAGAGATAACAAGGCACTGTTACTATTCCTCAGAGATACACACATTTGCAGGATTATAGAGAGTTAGGTTTGGCAAGTGCAATCAGAGAATTTAATGATAACTGAAGCGAGGCATGCATGGTGTTACTTTACAAGAAAAGCCACTTTCTGCTTATGTTGAGCTGCTTCAAATAGCTGATGAAGCCAAAGAGACCAACTCTTCAAGTCACATGCTCCTGTGTCCTACACACTAGGGTTACCTCTACGTGAACCCTTTGGGTTCCATCACATGATAACTGAAACAGAATAGTAGTACAAGTCTTAATGGCTTCCTCCAAATCTAGTGAAAACAAACTGCACTACAAATTCTCAGGAATTCCAAACTTATATATGATGATTTACTACATATGCATTTAACAATCAGGTGTTCAACCCGTACATTCAACTTTGTAATAATATGTTAAAGTCTATGTAAAACAGATTCTAGGAAAAAAGATGACTTTATTTATGTTCCCCACCCTTATTATTCTTTTAGAAAGGAAATAATTGAATCCCCACATTTGGTTACTGTTCGTAGACATTAACAGTGGTATGCTGATTTTTAAATAAAAGGAGCTAAAGTTATAGCCCCACAGGGTAAAGCTTTAAGGGGTCATACGGAAGTAACAGTGCAAATAACTAAAGAGACTAACCCTGGGAATGAATCTGACCTTTCATAGTTGTCAAGAAGAAAAATATTATCAGATCTTACCTGGAGACAGAGCAAGTGCTGGCCTGACAGTAAGGGTGTTACTGCCACTGAGTTTCTGATGCACAGAAACTGCATTCAGTAAGGCTTGCAGGTATTTTTCTTGTTCTATGCTACTGGAAGATTCTAAAGAGGAGGTAGGAGCTATAAAAGAAAAAGTGAATAAAACAAACTGTGTCTATGTTAATAAAAGAGATATCTACCTACGTATCTTATTCTTTCTCTTTATAATCTTCAAGTTACCACACCCAAACATAGAAACCAGACCCACTTTAAGCTGTAAACTCTTAGACGGCTATCCTCCTTTGATACTGGTTTCACCACACCCACTTCTCGGTTGACTCATCATCCTCCCAGAAAGAGCCCAGGTCTGGAAAACCAGCACAGGGCTGTCCTTCCAAGCACAGCTGTAGCTTCTCATTGTACAAGTAATGTATAGAAATGAAGAGTCACAAAGGGCCACATCTCCTTGATGATTTCCCCCAATTATCCTGTCCTTGCTACTGTCTGGGAGCAGAGGATGAAGTGGGTTCCCCTGGCATCCCGGAATGGGCAGAGGTGAGAATTCCCCATATTAGCAGCTTTCTTCTAATTCTGCCACACGGGTCTAACAGGGCACACAAACTTGTAGGGGTTTGTTGCAGGAAGAGTGGAGGAAGATGGGGAGAAGGTAGCAACAGCTACTGCCAGATCCCCTGGTCCTTCAAAGAGAGGGACAGAGGGTATGCACAGAGGGAAACAAATGTGAGAGCAATTCCAGTTTGCAGGTAGTCTGAGTCTCGTTTGTGTGGAGCAAAGAATCACTGAAATTGGTCCAGGCATTTTAAAGGGCATCATTCTGGACTCATTAGAAGGACAACAGATATTGACAAATTTTCTTACATCTTGAATTAAAAAAAATAATTAGCAAAATTGTATTTTATGAACTTTAAGATGCCATTATTATATTTTGTAAACCTAAGATGTCATCAATTATAAGATGTACCATTATTTTACGTACTAAGAATTAAAAATTCTACCATGTAAACTATGACAATTTTTTCTGATCACATAAATTTTAAGATGCATCCCAATTTCAAAGATATTAAAATGTAAACATATGTGTGAGCTCAAAAGTATGAAATATTTTTATATTAGATTAAAAAAATCAGAAACCAGTAGAATAAAACAATTTCAATTTTTTTCCCAATGAAAAGCTCAGTGATGTATTTCTCAGGGCTCCTGAAATGATACCCTCACTTTACGTAACTTACGTATGCTGTGTTCTATTATATTTACTATGTGGCTTGGGAGGGTTCCCCAGCGTCAAAAATAGTTCAAAGCCAATTGCCTTTAATTATACCAACGCTGAGACTCCAAGACAGGTGGGATGATGATGATGATGATGATGTGTTGTGTGTGTGCTGCCCTCAGTCAAGTGAATTTTCAGGAGGAAAATGGATGAGCATAAAAAGGAGGTGTCAAAGGCGCATGGTTTTACCTGCTGAACCACAGAACCTGACTTACGTTACTTCTGAAGAGTTAAGATCACAGCCAAGACTACACTGGATCTGATCTCTTGGTGGGCTAGTGCTTAACTTCATTGAGCATCTACTATAAGCTAGACGTTATGGGAAAGGTCAACAAAATATAGTCCTGACTGACTTCCAGACCTCAAGCACAGTGCTTAAAAATAACCTCAGAAAAAAGGACAGCAGTATTATCTGCTTTCTGAAGTTGGCCTCCCTCTAGCTCCCTAAAATATCCTTTGCTTGAGAGCTTCTTTGAAGGCAGCATTTTGGTCATTAGTTTGCTGACTTGTTTGTGTGTGTGCATGTGACCTGCAGGAATGAGATAAAATATCTCCTATTACACGGGACAGAGAATCCCTACTTGCCTCTGAAGCTGTTAAATATATTTGGATGTTTCCCAGAAGGAAAGAGAAAGATTAGCATAATCTGGTTTCCATCTGTGAATACTTGGTTTGCTGAAATGAAAACAGCCCAGAACCAAAGACTTTATGATGATAATTTCTATTAAAACCCAAATATAGACAGACATATTAAGCAAGACGTCAAGTAGTACATGTGTTATATTGCGCAGTGGGAAGCCTGTGTGTGAGAGAAGGCTCGATACAAGGGCAGAGTCGGCATTTCCAGATATTACTTCCTTTATTTTTAGGAATTCTCTCAAGTGACATGATCATTACTGTGCCGTAGAGATGCTTACCTGCCTGAGGGGAGTTCTGAGATTTGAAAAGCCCGACTACTCCCTTCCCGTGGAATCCTCCCGATCGGAGAAGCAGGGTACTGCTCCTTGAGTTCTTCCAACATACAACAGGCAGGCGGTTGTGCCGATAGCAGCGGGCGACTCTTGGTAAACTACTGTCTTGTACAGCTTGTGGCACAACTAAAAGGCCAGGATAGCTTCAGGCACGTGGGAAGGAGAGAGAGAATATGAGAACATGAGTATCATCATATCCCGTAATTTTCTAAGGCCCAGAAACATACTGGTTGAGGGGTAAGATAGTTTTTAAACATGGAACTTAGTTTCAACTCAGTTCTTCTGGGGTTGAGAAGAAACAGCAGAGATGGTGAAAACGGCTAAATAAATCCATTAATCTGTAGTCTTTTTTGAAATAAGCCCCCTTTAGTGATACTGCAGATTCCTGAGGAATAACCTAAACTTAAAAAATAAAAATGCTCTGTAGAATTACTAAAAAGGGCTCTGTTAAACTGATGATTCCGTTTGCCTTATGCACTACTTTCTGTCAACTTGAAATAAAGATTGTAAGATTCCTGGATTAATATCAACTTTATGAGAATGACAAGTCAAACTGTCAACTCATTAGTCTGCTGAGATGACAACTGAGCACAGAGTACACTAATATTAGCCTGCGGAGATGGTGAAAGAACTAAAAATCAAAACCAAATGATTTTTGGTATGAGAACAGTACGTTCAAATGTCAAAATAAGTTTAAATATTAACACTACATGCTGATAATTTTTTTAAAAAGATTAGCTCATAAAGTTACAGGATATGACGCTGGGAAAATACAAAACAGACAGGAGTACCTTGTTTTTATAGATTAGGAAACACAAGAAGATAGGCAGGCTTCAGAGTCATTTCCTTTAGTTTATTTAGAAATATTATACTAAAAAGATTTCATATTAGTAACCTCCCAACCTCTAATCCCATATATTTGTGTGTGAGTATGTTTGCTGTTCTTCCTCTTTTTTTTTTTCTTTTAAATGTAGGCTCCACGCCCGGTGTAGAGACCAATGTGGAGCTTGAACTCATGACCCTGAGATCAAGACCTGAGCTGAGATCCAGAGTTGGATGCTAACCGGCTGAGCTGCCCAGGCGCCCCAGGATAACTGCACTCGCAATCCCTAGCACCTACTTCATCCATCCCTCCATCTATCTCCCTCTGGTAACAATCTGTCTGTTCTTTATAGTTAAGAGGCTGTTTTTTGGTTTGCCTCTCTCCTTTTTTTTCTCTTTTTTTCATTTGTTTTGTTTCTTAAATTCCACATATAAGTGAAATCATATGGTATTTGTCTTTCTCTGACTGTTTATTTTGCTTAGCATAATACTCTCTAGCTCCATCCATGTTGTTGCAAGTGGCAAGATTTCATTCTTTTTGATGGCTGAGTAATATTCAGTAATATTCAATATTGGAATGTTATATGTATATACCACATCTTCTTTATGCATTCATCAATTGGCCTGCTTTCATAATTTTGTTACTGTAAATAAGGCTGCTGTAAACACAGGGATGCACATATTCTTTTGAATTAGTGTTTTCCTATTCTTTGGGTATATACCCAGGAGTGTGATTACTGGATCACAGGGTAGCTCTATTTTTAACTTTTTGAGGAACCTCCATACTGTTTTCCACAGTGGCTGCACCAGTTTGCATTCTAATCAACAGTGCACGACGGTTTCTTCACATCCTCACCACCACCTGTTGTTTCTTGTGTTTTTGACTTTAGCCATTCTGACAGGTATGAGGTGATACCTCATTGTGGTTTTGATGTGCATTTCCCTGATGATGAGTGATGTTGAGCACCTTTCCATGTGTCTGCCGGGCAGGTATTTGTAAATTTAAACTGTCATTTAAAATAAGATATCTATGGCTCTTTAGGAACAGAGGGGTTGAAACGAATAGTAACGTTAAGACAACTTTCTAAAATAGGTACAAGCCTTGCAATATACAAAGTACTTTCATAGCCTTATTCTATTCAAACTGGGAATTTATGAATGCAAAGGAAACAACTTACCTGCAGATGAAAATGATTAAACTTGTGGATGGCAGAAATGTAGTTTTAATAAATATAAATAGAAAGCATGAAACAGAACTTAACTGATACAGGAAACAGTGAGAGATGACAAGAATAGAAGAAAACATGTGCAATTACATTCTCTAATATCCCTCGAAAATATTCTAATTAGCATAAGAAAACCCTGCCTACACTTGGGTCAACAAATACAGTGTGGGCCAAACCAGGCTCTGCCCATTCATTTATTTACCATCTGCGGCTGCTTTTGAGGCAGAGAAGCTGCAATGAGGAGCTACAATGAGACCATATGGTCTACAAAACTGAAAATGCGTACTATCTGGCCCTTTAAAGAGAGGGAAAATCCTATTTTTATTTCAAGTTATCTTCAGGCATGATAGAAAAGATGCAAATGGGAAGAGAAAGACAAATTAAAAAAAATCATAAAGGAGACAAAAACTCTTACCTTTCACCTTTTGCTCTAATCTAGGCACTACTCACTGATACAGTTACACTTCTGAGAATGCCAAGGAGATGCTTGCTCGTGCTGCTAGACAGTGTGCCTTAGACACACATATTCCTGCAGAGCTTGCTCCTTATTTTCTGATATTTTTCTCTCTCTGGGTTATGGTGACAAATAGCCCATTCAAGACAAAATAGAAGAAAGGAAAGGTGTTTTTTGGAGCCCACTAACAGACTTACCTCCGGCAGAGTGAATACATCCTGTTGGAGGCAGTGATTCGAAAATACTCTGGTTTTGAGCGAGAAGAGCTGCCACTTATGGTTCCCAGACCCAAACGCTGATAGTCTCTGAAACAAGCTTTTTCCACTAACTGCTCCATCGTAGACTTCTCTGAGGCCTTCAGAGTGGTACTTGTGGGGAGTTCACTATCATCTGAAACTGTGGAGGCAGAAACAGATTTTGAAAAAATGGTATGGCTCAAAGTAGAGGATTAGAAGCTTCCTTTTGAAGAAGATTCTTAAACCAAGAGAGGTTTATATTAGGGTTACGGGCATTACATATATCATAAATTAAATCCTGTTAATTCTTTGAAGAATCATTATGTTCAAACATAAAACAGTAATGGATAGTCAGGAAATAAAATATCAGGAGCTCAAAATGTCAGGAAAATGAACTCAAAATGCCAGGGAAGGGGCGTGCTTGGCTGGTTCAGCTGGAAGAGGATGTGACTCTTGATCTTGCGGTTGTGAGTTTGAGCCCCGCACTGGGTATAGAGATTACTTAAATAAGCAAACAAATAGATAGATAAATGTAAAAAAACAACCAGGGAAATTAATTCAAAATTTCTAAAAATAATATAATTTTGAATTCATTACCTATATTTTTCTGTTTCACTCAGGCTTGCTTATTAATGCCAAAGTATAGTTATTTCTATTTAGAACTCTATAAAACAAACATTCAAACTTTGTCAGAGGCTAACCCATCAGTAAAATTAATCTTTAATATGATCATTATACAAACTTCATCATCCAGGCTTCAGTTAACTTTTCAGAACATAAACTTTTATTAGAAATTTCTAGATTAAGCAGAAGTTCACTCGTGGGAAAAGACCTTTCTTAGAGAGGTATCAAGAAGTTACACTTTTTTGTGGAAAATATTTTTCTCAGAGGATGTGGTGTACATGGGAAACTCCCTCATAATTTTGCAATCGCAGGTTACAGAATCCCTGAAGATTTTAGCTGTGGAAGGATTTACCCAATAATCAAGCATTTTAGGGAGGATTTAAGAAAACCCCCAACATTCCTAATTGGTACTGCATGTTCTAACTTAAAAAAAAAAAAAATCCATGTTAAAAACTGTCCTAATTTACTTTCTTATTTATTTCTACAGTGAGAGAAGTCAAATTAAGGTTTCAGAATTTTTGGATATGTACTCAAAGTTCTGATGTCAAAGGGAATGCTATGGCTCTCTTCCATTTAAAGAAAAAAAAAAAAACAACCCGAAACAGCTTATCCGTACAAACACAGGAACTTCACAATGCAAATATACTACCAGGTATCAGTTTTGTGTTGGCTTTTTATTTTCAGAGGAGCAAAGAGTATTACATAATTTTGCCTTTTGGTGGAATAAATATCATAGAATAATAGTTTTTCTTCTGTGTAATCATAAAAACTTAAAATTAGAAGAGTCAAATACCAATGGGTAATGTTTTTATGGCTTTCCATGTGACTGCAAGGAGGCCAGGGATCCAACCAGTGGTCATTCCAGTAATGCAATGGTGGGTCTTTTCACTGCTCTCGGAGTACGTAGGTACACATACTGAAATGGACACCTTTAGCCAGTGATCTCTCTAAACATGAGGTCTTTTTCTTCAAAATGTCCTTATTGTTATTATTATTAGAAGTAGTAGTAGTGTCATAGTCACCGGTGATTGACTCTAAGATCCTGAAAGGAAAAGGGGGCAAAGGCACCCTGCCTCCCATTAGATCAGATTCTCCCTGGTGCTAATTCCATAAACATACTCCACAGTGGGTTAAGGAACAGAAAACAGTCAATAGGACATTTTGTGACCTTTCCTGCCTCTATTTTCCCAACCAAGAGGTATCTCAGCTTCTCAGATTCTGTCCTTTTAAATATTTACTAGGCATTTTTTCCCTTCCCATCTAAGAATTCCTTCATCTTTGGTCCCTCACTTTGATTCAGAGTACCCACAATGTTCTTACCCCACACCCAAATCTTTAATTTTGAATATCCAGTGTTCTCGTTTCCTTATTCTTACTGCATAACAATCAGGTACAGGGGATTACTTTCTACCTAAATTTCCCATGCACTGGGGTGTCTTTCTTTCTCCCTTTGATGACACCCATGTAACAATGGCCAACAAGCTCTGTGGACTTAGTAAAAGAGAAGTATAATTTAGCAAAATCTTATCTGAACAATGGAATATTGGGAAAATAATATTTTCTTTCCAATTCTGAGAAGCTGGTAAGTGCCTCCAATCTTTTTATGAGATCTAGGTTCTTGTGAGTCAAAGTAAGGGCAACTACATCTGAGTCTCTTATTCTTACTCATATAAGAAGAAAGAATAAAACCAATTCATGAAGGAAAAAGGAGTTCTCACATACCTGATATATCATCTTCTTCATTCCATCCAGGACGATTCACTCTCTCTTCCACAATTGTCCCTGTCCTCCTCTTCAATAAATACTGCCGCCCAATTGTCATTTTCCCTGCCCTTTTGGCACCTTTCACAATTGTTTTTGAGAAGGTGCTGTAAGTCATAAAACCAAAGAGACCATCAATTTAATATGAGGACACCATTTATATTTTTTGATACCTACACAACTCAACTTGTTTCTTTTCCATACCCACAGCTACTAGGATTGCCAGTAAGCCTCTCCTTCTTTGTATCATTTTGTATATACCAGTAGACTTCCTGTACAACACTCTTGTTATCAGGACAGTTGTAGGCGAAAAGTGCAAGAACCTAGAGTGGCACATAAGCTACTTATTCCAAATCTAAACGCAGTTTGGCTTTTTGGCCAAACATGCCCCTTAACACACTCTGGTTATCCGTGCCACTGTCTCCACCAGCTCCCACAAACTATGCTGGTAGAAGTTCCCCTGCATGGAAGCCCATCTGCTCCCCTCTCTACTAATTCAAACTCTTCCTACTAACTCGTAGGCTTTTCTTTGAGATCATATGACAGTTATGGTTAGCCATGTTTAAGTGTATATATGCGGTGTCCTGCCTCTGACACTGTAAACCTTTACACACTCAAGACAATTCTAAGGTGCTTTAAATCTTAAAATTGCTATATCTCTCTTGCAGCTGGATAGATTAAGCTTGTTACAAAAAGGTTGATTTTGCATGTGTGTGTATGTGTGTGTGTGTGTGTGTGTGTGTGTGTATTTCCTACCAGAGTTCACAGATTCTAAACACAAAACACCATACAAAGCTTCGTATCTTCCCTAGAGTGCTGGAATAATAGATGTCACAGCTCCTCTGTGACTCCACGGCACTAAGACAAGACACTTGGCTCCCTGCTATAAATACCTAGGAAGCTGCTCATGGTTCAGTGTATCATTTCTGGATCCGCATGGTCCCTTTCACTTACCAGGTAACAGTGGTACAGGTGGTCAGCTATGCAATTTAGTAATGACACACTGTCTGGAACCTCAACTCTTCTATAATCTCCAGCCTACCCCACTTTTAGGCAAAGAAAAGGGCTCTTCTCCAAAGTCTTCAGAGTACTCCCTAATATGTGATTTGTACTGGCAAATGTCCAAATTCTAAGCGATTAATGATAAATGAACTGAACTTTTGGCCCTATATTTTATCACTAATTGAAAATAAATTTTAAGCAACTGTTATTTTGTAATAACCAAAATGTAAAAGTTTCAATATAAATTACTAAAAATTTTCATCAGAAAATAAGGGGTCCTACGAAGAAACCTGACCACTAATGCAATGCCTGATCCTGGGGTGGATCCTGTAGCAGGCAGGAAAAGAAAGTAGCTGTAAAGGGTCACCAGCGATTTGAATAGGACTCTGGGTAGGACAAAAGCTTTCTAGCAATTCAATTTCATGGTTATACACCATGGTTTGTTCTTAGAAAATATGTACTGATATATTTAAGGGTAAAGGGGTGTTATGTATATCACTCAAATGGTTTAGAAAAAAATATATATGAGAGAGAATGACAAAGAAATGGAGCAAAACATAAACAACTGAAATCTGGATAAATGGTATATAGGAATTCTTTGTGCTATGTTATGACCTTTCTGCAAATCTGAGACTGTACCAAAACAAGAAGTTATAGAAAAGAAAAAATAAAGGCTGGACCTCTAGATCCAAGTAAAACTGTCTCCTAGGTCTGGAAACCAAAGAAAACTACAGGGCCAGCTCAAAGGCAGTTAGAACGGGTTCAATATGAGAAAAAGGGGGAGCGGAATTCCACATTCTACAACTATATCATGAGCAACGGTCAAAACGTCTTGTAGCATTTAGTTTTTAAAGCTTGTTCCATACATCAGTGTTACCGTCCCATAACGTTCTGAGTGAGGTCCAACGGGCTTGACAGAATGGCAGACAAAAGAGCAGTCACGTACATACTGACACAGAGGACAAGTCACTTCCCCTGACAGGGAGCTATGAAAAGGCTGAAATAAAGAAACTTGACTGTCTTCTTACCGGAAGGAAGTGTTCTTTTCCTTCTGTTTGGGTAAAATTATTTGGGGGGTAGTTTGTCCAGCAGCAAAAGCAAAGGTGGTGAAAATGGACTGAGGATAACGGAACTTCATTAGCTGTTTCTTAAAGATCTCTACTACTTCTGGACTCACTTCTTCATCAAACGCTACTTTAATCAACTAGAAACAAAAGAGAGGAAATACATCAGAAGGGTTACTTAAGGATTTCCAGACAATTTCCCCCAAGTTACTGAAATAACAGAAAATAATACTAAATGGCAGAAGTCCAGAGGTTGAGGGGACCTTGGATGTCATGTAATATAATTTTTTATTAAAAAAAAAGGCTCGGAAAGGTTTACTTGTCATAGATGGTTTGCTGGCAAGGGGAATTTGGCCTAAGGAAGCCTCTTCTTACCCAGAGACAGAAATCTAGCAAGAAAAAGCCTGTTTCACTAGAATCCTAACCGATATAGCCAGGCAACATCCCAGTTTAGAGTCCTTTGGCAGGTGGAACAGTGATGAGATCCCTAGGAGGCCCCTGACCCCAGGTGATGGGAGAAGGTCTGGAGCCTAGAGATCAGCAGCCTCACATTTCACACAATGAGCACATGGTGGTCCACGGCGTCCTGGCTAGAAAGAACGAGGCAAGAACCGGTGCCCTCAGAAATCTGAGAAGTCAGAGTCAAGGCATAAAAACAGGAAGAACAAAATATCACAGACTGAGAACTGTAAAAAGGAAAAACTAAGGGAAGATCACTCGAGCAGTGTCTGCTTTGTATCAGTAATTCCACAAGTTCTGATACGCTTAAAGCCCCCTAGAAAAACCTCTGCTTAATTAAAGGTTCTTTAGTTGGTACCAATAGCACTTTAGCCCTGACTATAATTCTTAGAGTTTTATCTCTTCCACAGAAGGGCCATAGGGCATTTCCTTCTGAAACAGGTGCCGAGAGAATTGCTTTCTATCTAAAGCCTTTATCAAACACAAAGGTATGATTTGGCAGAGAACAAGAGTCAATTGTATGCGTCTGAATTCCTAAGATCACTAAATATTGACAGATAATCTGTTGGTACTCAGTTGGCCAAGGGGTTCAGGAAGTGAGGGATTAAATACAGAATGATTCAGGGGTTTACTCAGTTGAAGATTTACCCTCTCAGACCCTCTGACCCTCCTCATCCTCTAACTTCTGACCCCATTACCACAGGAAGTAGCCTCAGGATTTGCAGAAAACTTTTAGATAGTAGTAGAGGAATGGCTCTCTTTCTTAATACCTGAAAAGATGCTGATGTAATCTGTAGTCCCTCTTGCATGTTCTGCTGTAGCTGGTTCTGCATTGTAATCTTCTTCTCCTTGGTGATGGAGGCAATGGGAAAACTCCGCACAACTGTCTGCTCACCAACTACAGGAAAACAGGACACAGACTCAGCAACAGCACTTTACTGCTTATTTATAGAGTCTGTGCTTCTCATTTTATCAACCTCTGCTAAAGAAATTTAACAGGAGAGGACAATGCCCAGGAATGCAGTGAGAGAAAATGCCATGATTCTAGAATCGCATTCATTGATTTTATTGCATGGCAATTCACTCCTGAGACTTGATCCTTTCCTGGAGTGAATGAACCGGCACAGTCTGCCTGCCTTCCTTCTCTCTATCTCCCCGACCTGCTGGGTGCCACACAAGATCACCTGGTTTAAGGCAATCTTAAAGGTTCTTAATCTTAAGGAATCCATGATATTTCATGTAAGTATAAAGCAAAAGAGAAAAGATTTTTAAAATGTGTTTCCATACGTGGTAAAAGGTGTTGTACCCTGTATTTGTGCCTTCAGAAGATACACGGCTAAGCTTAGGCTGAAGAGTTTTAGGAATTTAAATATTAAAGCAAAGAAGGAAAAATATAAATAATTATTTACCAACTACTAGAGGTTGTAAAGACTTACGCACACAGCCTCTCTTAGAGAGTTCAAAGTTTCCCCTGGGAGAGGAGAGTCACACGCCAAATATAACATGTCATTAGCTCCTAGGTTTGAGCGAACAGGGCTGTAAATATTTCAGAAAAGAAGATTTTTGCATGTTAGATGGCTTGAGAATGATTCCTGGAGGAAGTGAGAGGGGAGGTGAGCTTTGAAGAGAGCGTAGGATTGGATTTGCAGCAGGAAAGAGGAGGGAAATTCAGGCAGTGGTGCAAGTGAAAGAACAGGAGTGGCAATGGGCAAGGCACGTTGGCTGGTCAGCCAGAGGGGGGAACGGAACTCGGCTCAAGAGCTCGTACACACATCCACTTACCAGCACCAGAATTCCTCATTCCCTGGTTCTGTCAACCCCTAACCTGGAAAACTCTGATCATCCTCTTACGTTGAGCTCATATCCAGAGACTAAGCAAAATTAGGGTGTATGTAGACTTTAAGTCCTAGGATGTACTAAACAACGTATACTTATATAACACATATAAAATTATCAGATTCCTATGTGTCACTAAAGGAGATATTTTAAATTAGAAATTTAAAAAGAGAAATAAAATAAAAGAGGCAATAAGAAGGCTTTCAGTGACGAAAATATATTCCCTAAAATACAAAATTAACCCAAAAACTGACAGGAAGAAACAAGAGAATAATACAAGCCTTTACACTAAGTATGGTTTTGACTTTTTAAAAAAAGAAATAAATTAAAACAACTTAAGTGACCAAGTATCTCATATATTTTTATCCCCAGAATGTGTGTTTGTGGCCACTGAACTCACAAGTCACAGTACAAAAGAAACCGTAAGTACTGCGTATTTAGTTTCTTTTAAAATTACATTTGCTTTCAAATACAAATATAATTTAATGCATGGTGATATGACAGGAGAGAGCTGAAAAATTTTGCTCCATTTTCACTCTTTTTCAAATGAATACAACTATTCCTACAGATTCACTTTGTTTATTGAATCTTATGATGCTTTTTGTTATTATATGGTAAGTACTCTTTTATGAACAAGACAAACCATCTTGATTCTATCTAAGCAAGGAATTAGACAACTGTGAGATTTTATAGATACTAAATTTTATACACCTAAAGCCCACTGTCTAACAAAATGTGCAGCACATAAATTACATCTCATCAAATGTTACCGAATCAATAATTGCAGATGAGGAGGGAACTTTAGTGACCATTTATCCCAGGGGTTCTCAATCCTTACTATGCATCATAATCACTTCTGGGGCTTAAAAATGCACAGATGCCTGGGTCTTTCCATTCCTAGAATCCTATTCTAGGTATTAATTCAACTGTGTGAGGGTTGGGCCCAGATGGGTAGGTGTTTTTAAAGCTTCCCAGATAATTCAAATATGCAGTCAAGGTTGAAAACCACTGAATTATCACCAACCAAGCCCAATTCCCTAATTTTATAAAAGGGGAAACTGAAACTCAGAGGTCAGGGAATTTTCCTTAAGATATCAAGATTGGTCAACAACAATCGAAATCTGAGCTTCTTATTTGGAGACCAACAGTTTTAGTCCAAATCTTATATGCTTTTCCCATCAACCAGAAGAGTTTAGATGGAGATGATAGTGATTTTAAAAAGATAATTCAAACTTGCTAGGGCATGCTATTCCTTTCTAATATGGAAGACAGCATAGAGTAATAGAAAACAGAAATAGATTCGAGGGAGTTTAGTGAATGGAAGTTGTCTGCCAAGAGGGAAATGGCGTTAGTTGACGTGTGATGAGAGCCAAGTGGGGTGAGTTAGTGCTGTACAACCCTGTGATGCTTAGTACATCCTTCCACAAAAGGGATCACGTGTCTGGAAGACCTGAGCCTTACGGTTAACTACAGGACTCAGAAAGGTGGGACAAATGAGCAGGAGACATTGTTAGCAGCTATGTATTATAAATATCCCTAAGTCACCATATATTGCCTCATGAAATTATGATTGTTCTGGTGAATGAAGCCTTGACTGACTGTTCAGAAGATACCTTTGGTTCTTTAAGTAGGACTCTAAAATCCAAATTATCATTAGCTTTTTTTTTTTTTTTTAAAGATTTTATTTATGTATTTGACAGAGATAGAGAGAGACAGCCAGCAAGAAAGGGAACACAAGCAGGGGGAGTGGGAGAGGAAGAAGCAGGCTCCCAGCGGAGGAGCCTGACGTGGGGCTCCGTCCTGGGATCACGCCCTGGGCCGAAGGCAGACGCTTAGCGACTGAGCCACCCAGGCGCCCCCAAATTATCATTAGCTTTGACAGATAAAGGATTCTAAAAAATACTTGGTGACAAAAGGCTTACTTTGAATCTGAAATGATCTGCAAATGACTGCACACAAATGGAATGAAAGCCTCAAGCAGCACATGGATAGCTGTACTCTGACGGCATATTAGCTGTTATACCTAGCTGATCATGGGGAGTCCCCCTGAAAAGAATTCTATATGTGGTGAGGAACAAGGCTCCTTCTGCTGGCAGGAGCTGAGGGCCTCCAAGAAGGCCTCCAGTAGCTTCTTCTCTTCCATCAGGGTCTAGCAGGACTCGAAGACCTTCACAAATGATTTCTTCTCCTGGCAGCAGAGCAGGCCTAAGAATCTTGGGCTAACAACAGAGAAAGTATTTTAAACACAAATCTTGTGGGGTTTCCAACACTTAGACCAAAGTTATCTTTTCAGTTGCAGATCTAAAAAACCTGAGTCAGACTGCTTAGGTAGCCAAAATGAGAAAACAGATTTGGGAAGAGGCAGAAATTATGTTTTTGCATCCAAATGTGAAAAAATTCCTTGCTTATTAGCAGTAAAGTCATTGGAAATTACTAAGATGTTTAAAATATCTATTCAGTGGAACATTTTGCAACCATTAAAAAATGACCTAGATCTAGCATAGAAAGATACCAAGGATACATTGGTAGGTAAAAAAAGCAAGCTGTAACCAGTATGTATGCTATAATTCCCTCTTTTTGGAAAAAGGAAAAATTGTGAGAATATGGACCAAACTGTTAAAGGTGGTCCTATCATAGTTAAGGGCAGAGGTGAGGTGGGGTTGGAAAGACCATGGAGGACTTTCATTTTGTATAATGTGTATTTTTAATAGTCAATTTTATACAAAAAGCATTGTTACTTCTGTAAACTTAAAAAACAAATACTTAGAAAAATAGATGCATCTTTAAAAGGATCTGCCCTTCTTGGCCTTTATTGAAGATTAACACAATAAATGGCCAAATAATGAACATTTATTGTTAATTAACACATGATACACTCCTCTGAAGATATCAGTGCTAGGGAAAAAAACCAAAAACTCTTCTGAAGATCTAATACGCTAATTTTCCCCAGTACTATTCTTTTTGTTGGCTCTAGGAAGCTCAGAGCTCAATGTAAAGCTGAACTTGTAATGATCATCGTGTCTCAGACTTCTCATAGAAATATCTTTCCTATCCATCTGGCTTCTGATTTTTCCTTTGAATTTATTTTTAGTAATTCTGGTATATAGGTAAGAGCATCCTGACCCTAGTCCACAGACTGGTGCCAGACTAGCTGCAAAATAATCATCTGGGAGGCTTGTACTCAAAAGTATAGATTCCCAGACCAAGTCTCAGGGAACTCCAATTCAGGAGGCTGGGGTGGGGTTCGGGACACTCAATTTTTAATAGACTTCCCAGATTTCCAGATGCTTGTGATGTATGCTTATAATGTAAACAGATTCCAGAACCTGGTATTTTTACGGTAACTGCCTTAAGTCCTTTTTTTCTGGAAGTAGGCAGGGCATAAAATCTTGGCTTGGGTTTGAGAGTTAGAATGTTCATAATTTATGCCCTGCCCATAAAAATAGACTCAACAAGAGGCTATTACTGTTCCTTGTTGAATCTACTATTCTACTTCAGTATCTGCTTTGTGAGGAGCTACACGACACACTGAAAGTTTAATGTATCATTAAACTGGAGTCTCTGTAAAAGGTTAGGAGAAGGTACTTTCTGGGACACAAAAGTCTATTGTTGCTGTTGTTAAGAAGAGATGTTATACCCTGAAAGCATGTAGTCTGGAATAATTACCTTCTGTATAGGCGGGAGTCTTCTACTCTCTCGATGTACTGCTTCTAGGGTCTCAATGTGCATAGCTACAATTCCTAGGATAAGTCAGAGTATTCAAAATAAAAGAGCACAAAACACGCAGAATTAATACAAATTCTGAATATTTTAGAATTAAAAACTAATCACAGTTTGGTGGTTCCTTAAAAAGTTAAACACAGAATTACCATATGACGCAGCAATTCCACTCCTAGGTATATGCCCAAAAGATCAAAAATAAGGACTCAAACAAATACTTATATGTGAATATTCATAGTAGCCAGAAGGCAGAAACAACCCAGATGTCCATCAGTAGATGAATGGATAAACAAAACGTGGTATATCCATACAATGGAATAGTATTCGGCCATAAAAAGGAATGGCATTTTGATACCTGCTACAACATGAAAGAACCTTGAAAACATTACGCTAAGTGAAAGAAGCCAGACACAAAAGGAGAAATATTATACGATTTAACTTAGATGCAATATCTAGAACAGGCAAATTCATAGAGATATAGAGCCTACCAGGGGCTACAGAGATGGAGAATGGGGAGTTACTGCTTAATGGGTACAGAGTGTGTGTTTCAGTGATGAAAAAGTTTTTGGTAATAGATAGTGGTGATGATTCCAGAACACTGTAAATGTGATTACCATCAGTGAATTTTACACTTAAAATAGTTTAAAGTGGCAAATTTTATGTTATATAGATTTTACCATAATTTAGAAATATTAGAAAATTAATCAGAACATAAATAAACAGCATGACTAAACTACATGGAAGACAAGTATTATAAGTGTTATGCTGAAAAAAAATAGACCCCTAAAAACAATTCTTACTCAATTATCTCCAATATTCTTGTTCTCTAATATCTATAAATTGATTACCTGGTATCATGCAATGAAGGCTCTTGATGTGATCCTGGGTAACTCCACTTTCTGTGCAAACCTTGTCAATAAATCGGGTAATGAATCGCACAACAGAATTGGCGACATCATTATTCTCTGAATCTTCAAACCCACTTTCTGTATCATAGCTCTCAGCTACACTTCCTGCAATACTGAGAAAATCAAGGAAAGAAATCATGGTCAGTACTCAAATGTAACAAATAACTATTCTATCACAGTTTTTTTTTTTAAGATTTTATTTATTTATTCGACAGAGATAGAGACAGCCAGCGAGAGAGGGAACACAAGCAGGGGGAGTGGGAGAGGAAGAAGCAGGCTCCCAGTGGACGAGCCTGACGTGGGGCTCGATCCCAGGACCCTGGGATCACGCCCTGAGCCAAAGGCAGATGCTTAACGACTGCGCCACCCAGGCCCCCATATCACAGTCAGTTTTGATAAAGTTTAAATTTGTCCACATTATGATATCCTACTTGCCTATATTTGAAAGCTACTGTCGGGTATTGTCCTTTGGACCCAGATTTGTTTTTGTAAGAAACACTTCTGTCATTCTCCTAAAAAGGAACTCAGGAACCACAGAAACTAAAGCAAAAATAGACTCTTTCATTTATTATCTGATACTTGAACCTTCTAAAAAAAACCAAAAACCTGTTCTCTCAAGTTAATTACCACATAGAGCCAGACAAAGTAATATTGCTATCTTTGGCCTTTGACAACTGGGAGACCTATTCTCTGGTAGGCAAAGTAAAATAACTTTTCCCAGAAAATAGATATTTTTCCAAATGGAAGAACCAAACTGTCCTGTGAACCTTTCTGTTGCCAATAGTTGTCTCTTTGAGTGAACCACAACACTTTTAGTCACTTTGAAGCCATCCATCTTCTGTAGGTGATAAAATCATGCAACAGAAGGGAATGAATTTGAAACAGTGGATGTGAAAGCTCAATCCCTGTCCTTGCTGCTCATTCAGTCCCACTGTTCAACAAATACTCCTGTCTCCTATGCCTTCTTTTACACTGCTAATCATGGAAAAGACTCATTTGTCTGTTCCAACCTACTTAGTTCTCTCTCCTCCAAATCCAACCACGTTAGCTGAAACAGTTTTAAGGTAAAGCTGAACAGTGAACATGGCCTCGCATCATCCCAAAGCATTAAAGAACCTGAATGCCTCAGCCACTCACTAGGTAGGTTTCAAGGAGCATGGTCACCTATAGTTTGAAGTGATGAAGGCCTAGGCTATATTGTTCACATAAAATAACTCTGTAGGAAGAAATAAGAGGCCCGTTCAGTTGACTGCATGGTGTAAAAGGATGACTTCAAAACAAAAAAAGTTGTCTAGCCTGAAGGACTAGAAGCTCTCAGGTGTTCTTGACAAATATGAAGTACCTGGGATAGGGAAATTGGGAGGTTGGGGTCAGAGATGTGGGCTTGTGGATAAGTTTCTAAGAAAGTACAAAGAGCGTGGAAGAGGGATTGAGAATGGGAGAGAAGAGAAGCTGCCTGAAAGAGTCTGAGGAGGATTTACAAGAGTTAGAAGAACTACCAGCATGTCAGAGCGTCATGGAAGACCGTCACTACAACAGCAGAACGTCACTACTGTTGGGTAAGCAGTCCATGTATTCATTCATTTGATCACACGGTCAACCAAATATTTATTGAGCATGTACTGCACGCAAAGACCTGTAGGTACAGCAATGAATGAGGCATACAATAGGCAAATAAATGAAAATAAATCAAGTTGTAGAAAGTGTCATGAAAGAAAAAAAAATGCAAGGTAGGAGAAAGAGTGATGTCTGTGCTACTTAACATAAAGTCGGGAAGCCCTCTCTAGGTAGATGGCATTTGAGCAGAGAATTAGATGAAGTGAGGGAGCGTTCTTGTGACTATTTCAGGGAGAGTATTCCAGATTGTGGGAACAAATACAAAGACCCCGAGACAGTGTCATGCTTAGAGTGTATGAGGATTAGCATTATTAGCAGGGAGACCAGTTTTCTTGACAGAAGAATGACAGGAAATAAAGTCAGAGCAGTCGTCAAGAGCCAAATTCTGTTAGGTCTTTTAGTCCATGGGTTTATTCTCAGTGGTACTGGAAGTCAATGTCGGGTTGGGAGCAAGGCATGGTTGAAGACACAATTACAGAAAAATGCAATGGATACACTGAAAAAAGGAGGGCCGAGAAACAAATAATAACTTTGGCAAGAAGTTCAATAGTAATTTTCCAGAGTGCTTTCTGTAAATTGTTATGGCAGAAAGTAACTGAAAGGCTTGGTCAGTGGTGGGTGAGACAGTTGAAAAATTGGGTCATGAAAGAAAAGAGACTGTGGGAGGTGGTTACGAACAGTGAGATGAAGTGAAGGTCTTCTGATGTAGCAGAGTTGAAAAGAAGAGCTGAGCAAGTCTGAAGGTAAGGATAATGCTTAAAATTTTGAAATACGTACAGCAGTATTTGCCCCAAATACTTTATTTTGTCTGCTAAGCCAAGAATAGGCGGGTCTCTGGATGTGCACATCTTGGTACCTGTTTGTGACAATGCTGTTGCTTCCGCTCTCCCAGTCGCCCGGCGCTGATGCTCTTAGGAGCTTGTTTTTACTTGTATCCAGTGGAACTAGCAGGTTGACCATGAGGTTTGCAAAATGAATGGCCTGACTGAAGACAGTGCTTTCCTCACGTTGCACCAGCTCCTGTTGAGCTGCTTTGCTCAGAGAAGGCCAGAGGCGCAGCTGCCCCGCCGCCAGGTCCATCGCTGTCTTCTCCTGGTACTGGTCATCTGGACGCTTATCCTACAAAAATGAAGAAAACAATGCAAATCCATGACACGAGCTTCAAAAAACATGGAACATGTTTCAATTATCCATCTATTAAATATCTATGTCACCAAAAAAAGAAAACATATAAATAAATTATAACAACAAAAGCAACCACAAAACAAAATCAACTCTGTTTTTTCTGCCAGCTCCAGCCGGTCTTGAGCAGAACAATGTGATAAACCCAAGAGAGCAGCAGCAAAGCACAGATGGCTACACTTCTCACTGCTGACATTTCATTGCATTGATTCCTCTCTGTGGCCCCGTCCCTTTCAAAGTGCCAGTTATAACAAATTGTTGACGTGAAATATGTATAAAGGAATGACTGTCCAGTAGCATTTACTAATATTCTGATATGTTTCGTCTCTTCTGCTCTTTGGGAGGAGACAGAATGATGAAAGTCACAAAAAACAGAGCTAGAATTCCTTGTAAATGTGGGAGTCAAATATTATCAGGACATAGGTTATAACAATGGGAGTTTATTTTATTTTTTTATCAGTTCTTAATTTTATTTATATTTATTTGGCCAATAATTTTATTTTTGTGCATATTTTAAAAATTTATCTATTTTTATTTAAATTCAATTAACATATAATGTATTATTGGTTTCAGAGGTACAGGTCAGTGATTCATCAGTCTTATATAACACTCAGTGCTCATTACATCACGTGCCCTCCTTATGTCCATCACCCAGTTACCCCACCCTCCCACCCTCTCCCCTCCAGCAACCTTCAGTTTGTTTCCTGTGGTTAAGAGTCTCTTATGGTTTGTCTCCCTCTCTGATTTTGTCTTGTTTTATTTTTTTCTCTCTGCCCCTAGGATCCTGTTTTGTTTCTTAAATGCCACATAGGAGTGAGATCGTATGATAATTGTCTTTCTCTGACTGAGTTAATTCATTTAGCATAATACCCTCTAGTTCCATCCACATCGTTGCAAGTGGCAAGATTTCATTTTCTGATGGCTGTGTAATATTCCATTGTGTGTATATATACATACACGCACACTCCACATCTTCTTTATCCATTCATCTGTTGATGGACATCTGGGCTCCTTCCATAGTTTGGCTATTGAAGCCCACTGACCTTTAAAACTCCAGGTTTTAAGCCCTACTGGTTGCAAGAACTCATGAAATCTGGGCCCCCTTCCGTTCTAAGCCGATTGCTGTGGGCATTTGTTTTCCCCGTGCGCTCCCCTGTGTGCTAGTTTGTCTCTCCCTCTCCTTTGCAACTGTGGCTCCCTCCCTACTGCCGTGGCCATGAACTGTTTCTCTCTCAAGCTGCATCTCTGCACTTCCTACCTTCTTTGATGTGGCCTTTTCTCTACCTTCAGTTGTGGAGTTTGTTTTGCCAGTCCTCAGACTGATTTCTGGGGTATTTAGGGTGACTGGACAGTTACCAGCTGTACTTGTGGGAGAAGGCAAGCCTATGATCTCCCTACTCAGCTGCCATCTGCTCAAACTCTTTTTTTTTTTTTTTTGAGTCTGACAATAGGATTTTAAAGAGGAGCTTCCTAGTAGGCTTAAAAGTTAAAAAAAAAAGCTAGTATATCTAGTCTCACTGGTATCTAATCTAGGTATCATAGAGAGACTTCTTTAGAAGGAAGGACACAGAAGCAGTGACACGTGTTTGCTCTACAAATGCTTTTGAGATATACCAATGTGAGCTTTATATTGGCTTAAAAAAACTATCAAAAGCACCACAACAGCCCAAATATTTCTGGAACATGACCTCAAACTAATTTGCATCCGTTAAAATTACCCTTTACCCAAGTGTATTTGGTGTTTTGAAAGAAAAATCTGAGTTTTACGTTAAATTAAGTAAACAATTCACACTAACAGTATATAATAATATGGAATATGAGATATATGTTAGATAGTGCTATTCTTTATTAAAGTTTTTATTTTTATCATACTCAAGAATAGACAATGTTTAAAATTACATGAGACACAGCAATATTTGAATAGTACTATATAGTTCCTGTTAGAAATCTAAATTCATTTATCTCACATAATGTAACGTCAATTTAAAATGGAGATGTAAGACGCTTCACTGACTGAGTCACCCAGGCGTCCTGCAATTTTCTTACCTTAAAATATTTTCTTGATATTTTTCTCAAGTATAATTTATGGTGAAAAAATAGATGGAAACATATAGAATATTCCTAAAAGGAGAACTAGATTTATTGCTGACATACTTTCAAGAACTATTGAATTTTATATTTATTTCAGCGTCATTTTTTTGTTTATTTTATATAAATTCAATTAATTAACATATGGTATATTATTAGTTTCAGAGGTAGAGTTTAGTGATTCATCAGTTGTATATAACACCAGAGCTCATTATATAAAGTGCCCTCATTAATGCCCATCACCCAATTACTCCATTTCCCCACCCTCCTTCCCTCCAGCAACACTCAGTTTGTTTCCTGTAGTTAAGAGTCTCTTATGGTTTGTCTCTCTCATTTCATCTTTTTTATTTTTCCCTCCCTTCCCCTATGATACTCTGTCTTGTTTCTTAAATTCCACAGATGAGTGAAAACATATGATAACTGTCTTTCTGTGATTGACTTATTTTGCTTAGCATATACCCTCTAGTTCCATCCAAGTCATTACAAATGGTAAAGATTTCATTTTTTTGATGGCTAAGTAATATTCTATTGTGTATATATATCATGTCTTCTTTATCCATTCATCTGTTGATGGACATCTGGGCTCTTTCCATATTTGTGGACACTACTGCTATAAACACTGGGGTGCAGGTGCCCCTTTGGATCAGTATGTTTGTATCCTTTGGGTAAATACCTAGTAGTGCAATTGCTGGGTCATAGGGTAGCTCTATTTTAACTTTTTGAGGAACCTCCATACTGGTTTCCAGAGTGGTTGTACCAGCTTGCATTCCCACCAGCAGTTCCCCTTTCTCCACATTGTCACCAACATGTCATTTCCTGACTTGTTAATTTTAACCATTCTGACTGGTGTGAGGTGGTATCTCATTGTCCTTTTGATTTGTATTTCCCTGATGCTGAGTGATGTTGAGCATTTTTTCATGTGTCTGTTGGCCATTTGGATGTCTTCTTTGGAGAAATGTCTGTTCATGTTTCTGCCCATTTCTTGATTGGATTATTTGTTTGTTGGTGTTGAGTTTTTTAAGTTCTTTATAGATTTTAGATACTAGCCCTCCATCTGATTAGACATTTGCAAGTATCTTCTCCCATTCCATAGGTTGTCTTTTGGTTTTGTCAACTGTTTCCTCTGCTGTGCAAAAGCTTTTTATTAGAGTCATTTAACTTTAATTTGACATTTCTTCAAAAAGTTAATTACACAAAGACATCTGCTCAGGTATTTTCATTTTCTTTTTTCTGTTCAACTTCCTATAATTGTTTCCAAAGAATTACTATTTATTAACATGTAGTAAAACAATTCCACTGCTAAAGAACTATATTAAGAAGTTATTATGGAAAAATATAGTATCAGAAATCAAGAGAAGAAAGATGCTCACCACAGGACTCCCTAAGATGAACCTCAAATACACTAGAAGAAAGCGGCTAGATTTCCTTTTGTCCTGGGAATACCTGAATAAGTTTTCCTTGAAGCCAGGATGCTAGTCTCAGACTAGTATCTTTCTTCTCTTACCTTTTGCTTGAAATATGGGGCATGATTGTCTTCCTGGGCTGAGAGATACAGGGAGCGCACCTGTTCCTGCACTGCATTGTAGAAGGTTGTCTCCCAAAATTGCTGATTCGTCCAAATGGGGTGGTCCTGAACACAGGTGTAAGCAAACTGGCTGACTCCAGGGGCCAGTTTCTGTGAAAACACACAGTACACATCACCACAGGGCTAAAAGAGTCATGACAATTCAGAAAATTACAGGGGTCATGGTTAACCACAAATATCATCAAAGAGCTTATCTAAATAATATCTTACGGCAGTACAAGCTTAGCAATCAAAAACTTACTCATTTTTAACTGGCGACTTTGGGCTTGCTATCAAATCCTCTAGGGTCTCAGTCACTTAATGGACATTTAAGAACAGCTAGAAATCAATGTTATCATATGAATTAGAGAATGTATGAACAGTACCTGGCACCGTACTGTGCACACTGTAGGGCTGGTAGCTCTTACTACAATCGGGATATGTAAATGAAATCCAGCACAACCTAAACATAAAACTTCAGAGAATTTAAAATTTTTTCTACAGTACATTTTTGGGGGCACTAACTGAAATGTGAGTGAGCCTACAGCTTGGCCTTACACACAGAATGAGGGCATATCATGCATTTGAGACTCAAGAAGCATCACACCCTCCCTACCCTATCCCTTTACATCCCCAGCAAGGCTGCTGTCTGCCTCACATACTCCCTAGCAGACTGCCCTGGGCTTCAAGGGCATTTTCTGGTAACCAAGTCTGGTCATGGAAGGGAAATCTCAAACCAAATCTCCCTTTCCAGGACTTCCTGCTGGGCTTCAAAGTAAGAGTAAACCTCACTCTGTGATTTACAATAGAGAGAAGGAAAACTAACTCTGCAAGCTTTTGGGGCACTTCATAAATATTTACCTATCTCATTTAATACTAAAGATAAGATGCACATTATTATTGCCAATTTAAAGAAGAGGAAACTGAAGTTCAGGGAGGTTTAAGTGATTGCCTAAAGTCAGATAACAAGTTACATAAGTAGTAAAACTGGTTTTTAAGCCCAAAGTTTGTTTGGCTCCAAAGCCCCTGCTCTTTTTTCTATACCAAATTGTCTTGTAAAAGAACATCATAAAATAATTAGCACTGCTGTCTGTTTTTTCCTGCATCTTAGGATTTTGTGTCCCAAAGTAATATTCTGCCTTGAAGATTTGATATGATTTTAATTAACATTGTATTTTTACTTTTACATATGATTCATATTGTCAAGTTTCAGTTAATGATTTAAACCATCTTTCCACAGCTCTTGCTTTCATTTCTAAAGGTTAAAGATGTTTCAAAAACTTTCTTAATGCATCATTTCTCAGCAAACAGCAGGTAACATTCTCAATAGACAATTTTTTTGTCCATCTTATTTTTTTGTAATTGAGTAGAACTAAATTTTCTGATATGTCTTCTTTTAAAGCAATTTAATAAACCGACTTCTCTCCACTTGATCTTAGCCAGAAGGCTGAGAAGTGATTAAACTGACTTCTCTCGGAATATCGACACTGAAGATTACTATTAAGGTTACATATGTAACAGTTACATAGCAAAAGTTCATTTCTTAGGGATGCATAACAGATGAATAAGATACTTGGTAAAAACGGTAGCCTCAATACATGCTAATTTCCTCTTTGGTCTAGAGCAGACTAAACCTAGAACTGAAAATAGGCGCCACACATACCATGAAATGTAGTACTTCTGTGTAAGTGGGATGGCTATGATTTTGCCTATGAGGGTCTGTGTATTTCTGCATCCCATGTGTAAATCCCTTTTAAGACAGGACTACGTATTGCTGCTGAGGTGACTGACTGTAACTCCTATCAGGTGGCTGTAAGTTGGGACTGACAGTGAAACAAAAATCAGGAGCTCCCCAAGGGTAAGCTGCATGAGGATCACTGATGAGACCTTCATAATGCCTATAGACTCGTTTAAAATACAGTTCCTATCTACCAGTGGGAAATCATACACAAACTGTGGTTCTGTGAGTACGTAAGCAGAAGCCACAAAGTGAATCACATGTTCCTCCAATACTCTGCTTGTAGATACTTGGGATGTAGGTTGCATGGGTTTTTTGTGTTTGTTTGTTTGTTTGCTCTGCAGAAATCTAAGGACTACCAGTGATCTTAGTAGCAGTGCACAGACCTATTTTGAAAGGGATTTTAAAGGCATGAAATTCAAACAAGACAAAAGCATAATTCTCAGTTGCCTTTCCTGTAAGTATAGTCAGAGGCAGCACTATTTCTTACAAATGTGATGTAATAAATAGCAGCTCTTAAAATTTTGGGAGTTCTGAAATTAATATAGATGGGTTCAGAAAACCAGAGTTTTTAACAAATCCTTATCAGTTTCTCACATAAAGTACTTTTAGGATCATCAACACACCAAAAAAGCTATTATTAATCACAGACCTCTTATTACAAACTGACAGAGCTGCACACGTTTGAGAGTATAATGAAGGCCTGCCTTTCTTTTTCAGCATTTTTCTTACTGATGTTGCATATTCACTTTCCTTGGCGCTTATCAATTATTATCTTATTTTTTGACAAACTAAAAATGAATATGCAAAAACTCCCCTAAATCTTCCCAAAAAAGTGGACTATATATGTTCCAAGGCAGAAAGATGGTGTAAAACAATGACAGTGGCTCAAACGGTCAGAACCCACAATGTGTTTACCAAGAGAGAAACTGTAGCAGGGGGAAAAGTGACTACAGGATAAATGCTTTTTTGTGATAAGGCAGTCGGTCATGGTTATGGGATCTGATATATGCATAAGAAATCATTAACTTCCAAATACTTCAAATATAATTATTTTTCAAAACATGAAATCCACCTCCCATTTTTGTGGTTTCCTGCTATGTCTTCCAACCGCAAGCAAGGGACACTGTGTCCCTCACTGTTGGGATGGGCCTGTCCACTGCACTGATGGGCAGTGTGTTCCTACAACCAGCAGAGGGCACCTTATTCCGCCTACATGCCATCAGGGCTTAGATGGGAGTTACAACAATGGAGCTTAGGGGTCTGGCTGGTCTTGAAAGTAGGTGGTAAGGTGAATACTGCATGTCTTCACTGTATATTTGGGAGACCCTACGAAGAAAATGGATTTACCCAAGGTCATATAGCAAGATGGGTAGAAGAGAAAGGAATAGAAATAGGTTTTCTATTATTCAACATCATTTCTGTAAGATATAAAAATAAAGATATTCCACAAAAGAAATATATTATAATTATCTATAGAAAGATGTGATGAGACTGTTCAGGGTTTCCAATTCTCCATATCCTATGCTAGTAGTATTAGTTGTACACAAAGAAAATAAGCACCTGTCTATAAAACTATCTCCTGATTCTAATCACTTCTTTGGTTTGAAGAAAAAACTTTCCTAAAATGGTTTCTCAAACTGGCCCATATGCCAACTTCATGACCTTTTGTTTTGCACAAAGATGAGACTCAGTCCCCGATGAAGGTCAAAGGGTGGTGGTGGTGGTGGTGGTAGGGAATGCTGTTGTCAAATGACATTTCTTTCTTTCCCTCCAGTTTTGGCAACACTATTTATTTTACACTTCCTAATAATTCTTATGATTCTTACCTAAAGAAACAAGTGATATTTTGGCATGCAATTTTACAAGATGTTAAAAAATATGTTGACTGCCTTCCTTACCTAGAAAAAAATAGCCCTGATGGTACTAGATGAAGCAATGCTATTCATTTTCCACAAAGCATTCAAAGGCAACCTCAGCATGAGACAGGATATGCAGAATAACTTCATGAGGCTCACCAATCAGCAGGCCAGATTCAAACCCAAATGAATGGACACGAATCATCTCAGAGATGAGTTGGTCAAGGGAAAGGTTAAGATATCAGTATGAGGGGCCTGTCTAAGGTCTGTCTGGCTAGACATGTTTGTTCTCCAGGCCCAAGGCCCCAATTAGGGAGCTCAGAGGGAAACCAGATTTCAGGGAAAAAAGTCAGCTGGTAGGACCGATTCCATAAATATGTAATGGTCTTAAAGAATAATGCACAATAAAGATTCACTGTTTAAGTTGCTGGTATTTCCTATCCAGCTCTGGATACTAGAATACAAGTGCACCTCTTTGCACAGTTTGGGGACGGTGCCTGACCAAGTCCAGATATTAAGTCACTTAAAGAATTTGAATATTTTTTTGTTTTAATTTTTATTTAAATTCCAGTTAGTTAACATAGAGTGTCATATTAGTTTCAGAAGTAGAATTTAGTGATTTATCACTTACATATAACACCCAGTGCTCACCACAAATGTCCTCCTTAATACCCATCACCCATTTAACCCACCCAGCACCTCCCACCTTCCTCCAGCAATCCTATTTGTTCTCTGTAGTTAAGAGTCTGTCTTATGGTTTGCCTTTCTTGCCCCAAACCCCAAGTGCTTAGTCTTGAGAGACAAACAAAAGGAAGACAGGAATAAGAAAAATGTGAATCAAAAACCTGTATTTATCAAATCTTAATCAAACTTTAAACATACTTGCTTCATGTATTTTTTTTAAACAAAGGACATTCAACATTATAGATTTGATTGAAGCCCACCATGTACCTCTCTTGATCCCATTTGCCTCCGAATCCAGAGGTAACAATGATCCTGAATTAGGTATTTTTCATTCCCATTTATATGGCTTTTATACCTGTATATGTCCACAAAGAATATACAGGATTATATTGCAGGTTTCATTTTATCCCTTATTGGTGATACTTCTCAAAGTGTACAACTTATATTTCATTGCTTTATGTAATATTTAACTATGTAATTAACTGAGACAAAACATAACAAACTCTTTGTAAACATACAACTCAAAAGGAGCAGAAAGAAAGTGGCCTGCAAGCAAGGAGTATATAGGATTCTGTGTGCGTTAGTCAGCGGAATTTACAGTATGGCAAATAACCCAAATAGTTAAAAAAAAAAAAGGTGACTGTGCGCATCTACTATAGTTTTTTCTGTTCTACTACCTGATACTCTTAAGACTGAACAATGAAAGTAAGCTCAAATTCGTAATGGTCTAACCTTCTCCTGGGTTATTTAGAAAACCCAGGCACACAATTCCTGCACACGTAGTATATCGTTTACCAGCACTGCCCAGCAGTCATTTGATGTGCCAATTTCAGCAGCTGGAACGACAGGGTTGAAGTCCTTAAACTACGCATCCTTCTAAGGATTCTTTGTATTAAGTTGTTTAGTAAATATTAAGAGATCAGATGACAAATCAATTTTTTTCCTTTGTGGTCCAAAAATTAGCAGAATCAAATACAAGCTTGTTGTCAAGTCCTCTGCCTGTTTTTTTTTTTTTAAAGATTTTATTTATTTTTAAAGATTTTATTTATTTTAGAGAGAGCGAGAGTGAGTGAGTGAGTAGGGGGAGGGGCAGACGGAGAGGGAAAGCAGACTCCCCGTGAGTGTGGAGCCTGGAGCCCTGAAAGGACCAGCGGCTTGATCCAGTGTCCCTGAGACCATGACCTGGGCCAAAACCAAGAGTCAGTTGCCCAACTGGTGGAGCTGCCCAGGTGTCCCCCTGGGTTTGGCATTCTTAAAAATACAAGATAGGACTCAAATTTCCTCCCTCCCCCACTTTCTGCAGGTTTTTAAACTTTACATAAATGATACCACATTGTGTTTTCTTCTGGAACTTGGCTTTTGACATATTATGATGCTAGACTTATTCAGGTAATAATAATAAATAATAATAATTATTAAAACTAACCAAACTGAGCTTTCACTATGTATATTTATCAACGTACTTAGTCCTATGCAACCTTGTGATCCCTGAGGTAAGTACTATTATTTACTCCTGTTTTAAAGGTAAAAGACCTGAGGCACAGAGAAGTTAAGTAACTTGTCCTAGAGAAAACTGCCAGGAAGTGGTGGAACTAGAGTTGGACTCAAACTCAGGTAGGTTAGCTACAGAATCTAGTTTCTTAATTACTGCATAATTTACTGTATGAAATTCCATCACATGAACATATAGCATTTCCTTGTTCCTGCTGATGGACATTTGTATTGTTCTCAACTCTCTGCTATTACAAACAAAGGGGTATGAGCATTATCAACACATTTCAACTGTCAGTTCTGATTACTGGCACCACTTAGTAGTGCCTGGAAATGCTTGAGAGGAGCCTAAGAAAAAGATAATTCCCATTGTTTCTTGTACCAATAAACATTTTTGGGTCATTGATTCATTGACTATATTGCCAATAAGAAATTATTTCATGCAGATTTTTTGCAAATCCACTGTTTAAAAAAATTAAAAATTCTTTAATATCAAATATCTAGTCAGTGTTTGAGTTTTTAATTATCTTATAAATGTTGAACGTTTTTCTTCATTTTTTGTTTTTGTTCTGTCACAGTTTGTTTGAATCAGGAAGGACCCAAATATGACCCTACAGTACCGTTAGTTTGTATGTCTCTGAGGTCAGTGTAAGCAACAGGTTCCTCTACCGTCTGTCTGTCTCTTTCTCTCTCATTTCCCTCCCACTTGCGATCTATTTGTTGAAGAAACTGGCTCATTTATCCAATAGTTTCCGTTAGTCTGGTGGTTGCTGACTGCATCCCAGTGGTACCGCACGACATATTCTTTTGTCCTTTGTATTTCCTGCAAATTGCCAGTTGGATCTAGAAGCTTGATCGTTTTCAGGCTTGATTGTTTGGCAAGAATACTTCATGGATGGTACTACTATATACGGCTGTCTCTCTTCTGTGATGTTAAAGGTTACTGACCATCAATGCTTAGATTCATTAATTATTAGGAATAATAAAATAGTGATATTCTCAGTCTAGCATTATTTCCTCACTTATTAGGTAGAATGTTTCTATAAAGAGAAACTTCCCCTCATCAACTGTCTGGTGACCCGAACATGTAACCTGTACCAGATAAATACATGAGATTATCCCTTCATTTATCAGTTTTAAAAACAATGCATTGTTGGGGCACCTGGGTGGCTCAGTCGTTAAGCGTCTGCCTTCGGGTCAGGACTCTGGGATCAAGCCCCACATCAGGCTCCTCTGCTGGGAGCCTGCTTCTTCCTCTCCCACTCCCCCTGCCTGTGTTCCCTCTCTCTCTGGCTGTCTCTCTGTCAAATAAATAAATAAAATCTTAAAAACAACAACAACAACAAAACAAAACAAACAAAAAAACCAATGCATTGTTTTCTAGCATTCATCAGAGATGACCAGTGTTTCTTTTTTTATTCATATTTTTATGAGTTCATGGATTTTAAACCATATTTAACTCTTCTTAAACCTGTTTTGGATGAAAACAAAAAAAGTCTATCCATAAATGTTTACTGGAAGCTTGCACTTTTCACTAAATCAATGCCAGGCATTATGGGACCTCTGTCTACAAAATGCTTGTAATCTATGTGGAGAGACAAGAATTCCACATGTGATAACTGATGAACCTAATAATGTCATATATAACAGCACTGTAAACTGGTAAGACTGAGGGTCTGATTGGGAAAACACCATCATCAAAGAGGCTAGTAAGTACATAACAAGGTGTCTTCTCTGAGATGTAACTACAAAGAAGAAAGGCATCAGTGGGTCCTGGCACAGGAAATGGGGGAATTTGGTGAGTCACAGCTCTCACTGTGTGTACTTGCAAATGGCCCCAAAGCTCTACAAAAATGCTTATTATGGCATTATTTTTAATAGCTATACCCCCTCCAAAGTTAGCAATTTTAATATCTAACCATAGAGAGAAAGGTTAGGCAAATGACAGAACATTATTAACACAAAAAGATATTATGCTGCCATTAAAGTGGTTAATATGATGATGTGCTTATGAATGAAGTAATTATGCTACATTTAAGAAAATTGGCCAAATATGCTATGATTATGTCCATAAGTACACAAAGACTAGGAGAAAAAGGCAAAATGAAAATAAAGCAAAAGTAACAGAATTTTGACAATTTGCTTTCCTAATTTGAAAATAATTTTAAGGGATCTTTTTATTAAATGTGGCAGATTGAATACTGTTTCGCCCCCAAACTCCATTGAAATGACAACAAAAGAGAAAAATGGCAAAACATACAAGAGTAAAGAGAATGAGAAAAAAGACAACACCATCAGTGATGTTAATACAATTTTAGAAGTCATAAAGTGGACTTATAAGCATTAGCAAATTTTGAAGATTTTAAAGTTGAAACTTCATACTAGAGAAGGAAAAGCCCTTTACACACTTTAAAAAAGTGAATTTTATGGTACATGAATGATATCTCAGTACAAAAATGGAAACAATTCAAATGTTCATCAGCTGATGAATAAAATGTGGCACATACATGCAATGTAATATTACGTGGCAATAAAAAGATACGAAGTGCTGATACATGCTACACCATGGACGAACACTGAAAACATTATGCTAAGTGAAAGAAGTCAGTCATGAAAGATCACATGTTGTAAAATTTCATTCATGTGAATGAAACGTCCAGAACAGGCAGAAAGTACCCTGCTTAACTTTAACAGCACAATAGCAAAACAGCCATGCTTTTCAAGTACATACAAAACATTTACCAAGAAAATCTGAATTGTGGGTGATAAGTCTTATGTAATAGCTTTTACTTTTTAAAGATTTTAAAAATTTATTTGAGAGAGAGAGCGCGCACAGGTGGGGGGAGGGGCAGGGGGAGGGGGAGAATCAGACTCCCCACTGAGCAGGGATCCTGACACCGAGCTCAATCCCAGGACAGTGGGGTCATCATCTGAGCCAAAGGCAGACGCTTAACCAACTGAGCCACCCAGGCGCTCCTGTCTTAATATATTTTAAAGGGATTCAAACCATACAAATATATTCTCTGACCAAAATGGCATTAAATTAGAAATCAATAACAGAAAGTTATCTGGAAAATCCTCAAATTTGGAAGCTAATGAACTCATGGATCAAAAAAGAAATAAAAAGGGAAATTAGAAAGTACTTTGCACTAAATGAAAGTGAAAACATATCAGAATTTGTGGGATGCCACTAACCCATTTCTTTGAGGGAGATTTATAGCATTAAATGCCTGTGTTAGGAAAGAAAAATGGTTTCAAATCAATGACCTCAGCTTCCACACAGAAAAATTAGGGGGAAAAAAGCAAATTAAAGTCAAAGCAAGCAAAAGAAGGGTATTAAGATTAAGACAATCATCGATGAGATAGAAACAGAAAAACAAAAAAAAATCAATAAAACCCAAAGCTGGTTCTTTGAGATTAACAAAACTAATAAATTTTTAGCCAGACTGGTTAGAAATAAAAAGACAAAATTACAAATGTCACAAATGAGAGGTAACAGTACTAAAGTTTCTACAGATATTTAAAAAAATCATAAAGAAATACGAACAACTTTATGTCAACAATATTGACTAGTTAGATGAAATGGACAAATTCCTTAAAAGATACAAACTACTAACCCTTACGAGGAAACATAACTTGAATTCACCCATATCTATTAGAGAGATTGAAACTGTAGTGAAAAGTCTTCTCACAAAGAAAGCCCCCAACACAAATGGCTCCACTAAAAACTCTCTTAAACATTTAAGAAATAACTTATACCAATTCAACACAAACTCTTCCAAAGAATTAACAACAGAATACATCTCAACTCATTCTATGAGTGTGTCATCTCTGATTACAAAACTAGAAGACATTACAAAATTAGACCAATATGCTTCATGAATATAGATGCAAAAATTCTAAACACAATTTTAGCAAATCACATCTAGCATACATTAAAAGGATAATACATTATAACCAAGCACATGGGACAGCTGCAAATTCAAAACAAGGCAATGGCCTAATGAGTGAGGGTGGAAGAGGCACTGACAACTAATGGTTCCAATGCCCAGGCCCTCTTGGCTTGGCCGATTCCAGAGATGAAGAGACAAATACAAAGAGGCTATATATTTACCCCAAATAGCACATGTTCTCAAGTAACCTTTATTCATCCACTGATGAAAATGAATATTGTTCCAAGATAAAAATAATAGATTAGCCACTCTAAAAATAGCTTATGTTTCTTGGATTCCACTTAATCAGAGATTAAGGGAAAACTGCCTTTTTAGGATTTAGGCCATGTTTTCAGTGACCTGAAGTGATCACTGTAAAGCAATTTTACAGTGTGTCACAAAGGTCTAAAGAGGTGGGAATTAGTACAGTATAAAAATATTATAACATCGGATTTGGCAACGATTTCTTGGATATGATATTAAAGGCATCATAACAAAAGAAAGAGAGACAAATTGTACCTCATGAAAAGTAAAAATTCTGTGCATCAAGATACTATCTGCAGAGTAAAAAGGCAACCCACAGAATGGGAGAAAATATTTGCAAATCGTACATATGGTAACCACACTCTGATAAATATTACAAATCATGTATCTGATTAATATTCAGAATATACAGAGAACTTCTAAAACTCAAAAATAATGGCAACAAGAAAAACACCTCTGATTAAAAAATAGTTAAACAACTTGAAAGGACATTTCTCCCCTGAAGATAAAAAATGGCCCATAAGCACGTGAAAAGATGCTCAACATCACTAGTCATAAGGGAAGTGCACAAATACCACCTCCTACCCATTAGGGTAGGTACTATCCAAACCAAACAAACAAACAAACAAACCCCCCCAGAAAATAGGGTAGGGGCAATGGGTAAAATGGGTGAAGGGGAGTGGGAGATAGATACAGGCTTCCAGTTATGGAATGAATAAGTCACGGGGATAAAATGAACAGCACAGGGAACACAGTCAATGGTATTGTTTTTTTTTTTTTTAAGATTTTATTTATTTATTTGACAGAGAGAGACAGCTTCAAGAGACGGAACACAAGCAGGGGGAGTGGGAGAGGAAGAAGCAGGCTCCCAGTGGAGGAGCCCGATGTGGGGCTCGATCCCAGAACGCCGGGATCACGCCCTGAGCCGAAGGCAGACGCTTAACGACTGAGCCACCCAGGCGCCCCCAGTCAATGGTATTGTAATCGCAGTGTCTGGTAACAGATGGTAGCCACACTTGTGGTGAGCACAGAATAGTGTATAGACTTGTTGAATCACCATGTTGTACACCTGAAACTAATGTAACACTGTGTGTCTGCTATACTTCAATTAAAAAATACTTTAAAAAAATGCATAAATAAAAAAAATCATGCCATATACCTTAAACTTATAATAGTTATGTCAATTATTTCTCAATAAACCTGGAAAAAAGCCCCCAGAAAAAACAAGGGCTGGTGAGGATGTGAAGAAGAGGGAAGATTTGTGCATTGCTGTTGGGAATGTAAAAAGGTGCAGCTGCTGTGGAAAACAGTATTGTGGATCTTCAAAAAATCAGAAAAAGCATTTCCATATGATCTAGCGCCTCCACTTCAAAAGAACTGAAAGCAGTCTCAAAAAGATATCTGTACACCCATGTTCATAGCAGCATTACTGACAATGGCTAAAATGTGGAAGCAACCCAAGTGTCCATCAACTGATAAATGGATAAGCAAAATGTGATATACATATACTAATGGAATATCACTCAGCCTGAAAAAGGAAGGAAATTCTGCAATACGCTATAACACGGATGAACTTTGAGGATACTGTGCTAAGTGAAATGAGTCAGTTACAGAAAGACAGATACTGTATGATTTCACTTACATGGGGTACTTAGGGTAGTCAAATCATAAAGACAGAAAGTGTAATGGTGGTTTCCAGGGGCTGGGGGTTAGAAGAATGGGGAATTATTGTTTAATAGGTACAGAGTTTCAGTTTTACAAGTTGAAAAGAGTTATGGGGACGCATGGTGGCAGTGACTGCACAGTGATGTGAATGTATTTAATACCACTGAACTGTACACTGAAGAATGGTCACGGAGCACCTGGGTGGCTCAGTCAGTTAAGTGTCCAACTCTTGATTTTGACTTGGGTTATGATCTCAGAGTCATGGGATCGAGCCCCACATCAGGCTCCGCACGAGGCAGGGAGTCTACTTGAGATCTCTCTCCCTCTCCCTCTGCCCCTACTGCCGCTCACATGTGCGTTCTCTCCCTCTCTCTAAAATAATTAAATAAATCTTTTTAAAAAATGGTCAAGATGGTAAATTCTATGTTATGTGTGTTTAACAATAATAAAAAAGAAAAAACTAAGCTCACAGTCATGAATGGTAGTTGTAGTCATTCACCACAGTCTGATAATTCAGAAGATATATTATGGAAGTAAAGTTAAGAAGATTCTGTTATACTATGCTAACTTCATTTCAGGGTAGCTCTGCCCCATGGAAGTGGGAAGATGTAAAATACTCACCATAGTACCTGGCACTTAATATGTATTTAGTAAACAGTAGCAGTAGCCAGGGGCTCACGGAGATAGTGTGGATAGTGGCATAGTTGTACAGGTCAGAGTACAACAGGTGAAAGCCTATGTGGGAAGTCATGGATATCTTGGAAAAATATGAGCGCCTGCCTGGGTAGACAATAAGCAGTTTTAGCGGTCTGCAGAGGCAGCAAGGCAGGCCAGGCACCTAGAAAACTGCCTATGGCCATTCACCTCTAAATAACCTGCATGTAATTGGTCACTACTATATTAGGATAAAAAGACAAAGGTGTATTCTCTGGAAGCACACATTTCATTCCTTGTGTCATTAAACTTTACAGTTAAATCTTCTGATTAAATTTGGATATTATCACTACTTGAGAGACTATTCTGATGACGAAGAGAATCCAGAGGAAAAAAACAATTCGCAAGCTCTGATTTTTAACTTGAACTTTATTACTAATAATCTAAGAAAAATGAACTCCTTCCTTATACTATTTTCTGCTTTTTATTAGATGAAAGCAGAAACCACAGTACTATTGGATTACAATTTTGTAGTACATCTTTTCCTTTCATAGTTTCCATCTACTCAACTTTTCCAGAGACAAAGAAAAAAAAACAAAAAAACCCAAAACATTAAAATTATTTTGTTAGAACTATGAAAAGCTAAGTAAGTCTTGAAAGCATTTCCTATAAACAACAGAATCATCATCTTGGGGCCTACATTTCTGAATTTCACCAAAGTTTTGACTCAAAAATTCACGGCCTTTGTCAATGACCAAATAAAGACTCAAATTGTAGGTTGCGTCCATGGTACAGTCAACCGTGGGTGAAGTAACTGCAACTGTTACTTCAGTGCCTACATTTTCTAAGGGTTTTATTTTGAAACTGTGGTCTTCAGAGAATGAGTGACGGATAGCCAGTGTGATTCACTAAGGTGGTGCCTACGCAAAGTGGAGGCCACAGAGCAGTAAATACTGGGGTTGGACCTTGGGCAGTTTCTGACTGACAGAATATTCTCAGATGAGTCACCTCAGCTGTAGCTTAAGTTCATTATGAAGATAACACCGTCTTGACCTGGATGTGTATCTGAAAGAGGCAGAACAACCTATTTTTGAGAGGAAAAACTTAGTATTATAAGCTGACTATATATAGTGGGGAAAGAAAATATATTTCTTAAAAAGAAATATGCTCCTGTTTTTGAGGAAAACAATTCTTCTTCAACTTTAGTTCTACTGCTTATTATTTAAGTTGGAAAGATTCATTAAAACAAAGCCTCTACAATGCGGAACAAGCTGTTAACCCAGGAGCCACTTTGCAGGAAGAAGAATCATCTACTGAATCGTATAGATTGGGTCAAAGTCACCCAAGTGTTTGCACAGGTAAGCCCCAACTATACCTAGAATTCTAGAAAATAAGTAAATAGTAGTCATTATTTTGCTAAAAACAACCAAGACAGCTGCAGGGTTAAGAATAAATAGTTGTAAAGTATATTAGACTGTTCTTGAACTGAAGATGGTCTTCAAGTTCCAGTGGATCATTTCCCACTTCGAAGGTTTTTAGGAACACCACAAAATTCACCTCCTCACCCCTATCCCTGGGCTTTATGTCCACTAATTGTCTAGAATTTTACTGTCTATGCTTCATTCCTGTAGCTTAAGGCCTAGTTCCTACCAAAAAGGAAATATCCCTTGGAGCCTATGGATTCCTCACCCACGTGCCTACAACTATGAAAGAAGGCTTTGAGATTAAGTTACCTTAACAGGGTAGAAAAAGCAGTCATGAAAGAATCAGAAGTCTAAAGCAGGAGAAAATAAAAGAGCCAATGAAGTTGGAAAAGAAGATGGAACAAGGCTGGGGAAACAATGTATTTCCCCAGTGTGCCTGGTCAACTCTCCCTGGGAAGTCCAGTTTGAGTCACTGGAATACGCAGAAAAAGGTTCCCAATTCATGCAGAGGTGGGAGGAGTGCAATTCAACATTGGTTAAGTGGCAGCAGATTTTTCCACCTATATTTAAACATTTGCAGAAGTGAGCACATCTACCGGTGTGAGAGCACAAATGTGAAAGTATATGGGCACACACAAACACGTAATACTTGTGAACTGAAATCACTTACTTGTTTTGAGGTACACTCGTTAAATAAAACGAAACCCTAGAGACAATTTTTTCATTGACACATGGGATGCTGAGACACACAGAAGTAGAGGGGAGTAACCAAGGTCACAGAGCTAGTTATAGCAGTGTTGAAACCAGAAAATGCTGTTTCATAAGGTACAAAATAATCTGGCCACATCCTTTCCACATCCTCTTGACTTTCTGAGTACTGTTCACTTGTGTAGATGTCATCCTGCAGGTGAAACAGCTGACTCCCTGTGTGCTAAATATACTCTTTGCTTTCTCTCTGCCATGACACTGGTTAAGCTATTTCTTCCACTTGGAATCTCTCCTTCCAATCTCTAATGGTTAAATAACTTCTGTAATAACTTCTGTAATTCAGCAGCTCCTCCACAAGTCTCCGTCAAATCTATGATTTCTCAAAAATGCCAACAATGCTGACTAATAAGAAGGAAACAATGCTACCTAAGCAAAATTAAGCTAAATGAGCAATCTATTTATAAAATGCTCTTTAGGGACAAGTTGTTAATAAAATCTTGGCTTTGCTACTCATAAAGAGAGTCATGAGTTTTGCATTTTTCCATTCTTTTCTCAATTATGTTATCAGGCCGTACTTCACCAGAAATTTTCTAATGCCTGTCCTTAGGTCTTTTCCCTACTACACTACACATTCTCCAAGAGCCTATTCAAATGCCATCTTTTCCAAAATGTCTTTCCTGATTGCTTCCTCTGTTTCCAATCTGTTATAAACTGACTGCTTATGTTCCCCTAAAATTCATATGTTGAAGCCCTAGCTGCCAGTATAGTGTATTTGAAAGAAGTAATTAAGATTAAATGGGGTCTTAAGGGTGGGGCCCTAATCTGATAGGATTAGCGTCCTTCTAAGAAGAGATACCAGAGAGTGTTCTCTCTCTCTCCCCCTTTCCCTTCTTCCTTCCCTTTCTCACTGCATGTAGGCACTGAGGAAAGGTCATGTAAAGACATAGCAAGAAGGCAGCTGCAAGTCAGAAAGAGAGTCCTTGGGACGTCTGAGTGGTTCAGTTGGGTAAGTGTCTGCCTCCAGCTCAGGTCATGATCCCAGCGTCCTGGGATGCAGTCCCACATCAGGCTCCTTACTCAGTGGGGAGCCTGCTTCTCCCTCTGCCTGCTGCTCCTCCTGCTTGTGCTGTCTCTCTCTCTGACAAATAAATAAATAAAATCTTACAAAAAAAAAAAAAAAAAAAAGAGTCCTTAAGCAGAAACTGAATTGGCTAGAAACTTGATCTTAAATATCTAGCCTCCAGAAGCATGAGAAAATAAATGTCTGTTGTTTAAGCCATAGCCCAAGCAGACTAAGACACTGTCTTATACAGAATTTTGTTTATACTTCTCTAATAATTATTTCATTCTATTTTTACATTTAGGACATTTTTGCTCAAGCCTGTGCTGAAATGACATGTTAGAACCTCAGAATTACACAAGATGGAAGAGCTTTTGACAGATTTTTATTGCCATTATGCTTTACTTAGTAGCAAGGAGTATTAGTATTTTTATTACAAAAATAATCAAGATACAGAGGGTTTTTAAAAAATAATTGTGTTATAAGATGTATTATATGAAATCAGTTCCTACACTGTTCTGTTTTTACATGCTCATGAAGAGATGATAAATATTTATTAAAAGAACAACAATTTACTAGGTTTCATAAACAAAGTACTGAAATATTAGTCAATTAAACATAAATAATTTTAAAATTTTGTGTACATATAGTCTCTCTCCTAATAGCCTTTGAAGGCAGAAACCATTTCTGGCACATCTTGGCATTGACCCAAATGTCTGGTTAAAGCATCTTCAATATGAGTATTAGAGATACATAGAATGCTTGCTGAATTCTAAAGAAGTTAATTACATATTTTCCAGGGGTTTGCTTCTAACACTACAATTTTTATTCTAATTTTATTAGTTGGAAATGTCACCTAAGAGTATAATAAAACTATCTGGTTTCTCATAGCCATTCCAGATGGTTCTCTGATTTTTTTTCCTCATAATCCCCTGCCATCAGTATAAAAGCACTCCAATGACTGAGGATCCCCCCACCGCTTTCATTTCTCCAATACTTAAATCTTCGTCTGAATGTGGTCTCTCTTTATCTTTATGTCTCTCACATCATGTAAAAATCTATCAGTGACAAACAGGTACAACTGCAAAGCTGAAGAAATTAAAAACAGACCTCATAAGTTAGGTACAGCATGTTTCCCTTTGGACATAAAGGGAATTTGCTGAGTCACTGAGCCAAGTATTTATAGCACCACATAATTTATTTTCTGCTGTAATAACTTCTGTAATTCAGCAGCTCCTCCACAAGTCTCCGTCAAATCTATGATTTCTCAAAAATGCCAACAATGCTGACTAATAAGAAGGAAACAATGCTACCTAAGCAAAATTAAGCTAAATGAGCAATCTATTTATAAAATGCTCTTTAGGGACAAGTTGTTAATAAAATCTTGGCTTTGCTACTCATAAAGAGAGTCATGAGTTTTGCATTTTTCCATTCTTTTCTCAATTATGTTATCAGGCCGTACTTCACCAGAAATTTTCTAATGCCTGTCCTTAGGTCTTTTCCCTACTACACTACACAATAAAAATTCACAGCCAGAGAAGCTAAAAGCTACAGGTTGTGAAAGCTGGCATCCTACTAGCCGCAGATGTGGGCTTTTTTGTTTTTGTATTTTTTTAGCTGTCCAGAGGTGTTTTTTTTTTTTAAATTAAGCTAACATTTACAAATGAAGAGATTTTATTTAAAGGCTAAATTTTCAGCTTCTCTCGAAAATTTGAAAAACGTGGTTAACAACTGTTTCTGCATTCCTACATGGTGACAACTGATGGAGCCCAGTCGTGGCTGCCCTCATTAGACTTGTTCTTTCTTTGACCTGCTTAACTCATTTGCATTATTTTTTGGCCTATGTGGTTTGTAGCCCCTGCTAAAAGCAAACCACACTATAGAGAACCTTCCATGTGGATCTCTCCCTAGCATTCGTCTGTCATACCAGCCTGCTACGTGGCCTCTGTTCCTGCAACTGCTAAGCCCTCCTGAACCTCTTCCACACCGGTGTAAGTTTCTGAAACACTATCTTGTCACTGCTTTGTTCAAGAGTATGCTGTTGGATACTTCTTGGTGACTAGAGAATAATATTAGTCTAAACTCTTTAATATGACATTCTGAAACTGGTAACAGAAAAGTAAAGATGGATGGAAATTAAAACGGACACACAAACTCTTCAGCAAGACTTGACTTTAAACTGAACAAAGCTCTCTTCCTCATTCTCGAAGCCTCCTCCTCCCCTTCACTTGTCTTTCTGTAGAATCTTTTGTTCCAGGAACTTATATCAATATTGACATCTCGCTGACCTCAATGCATACTTAGTAACGAGATTCGATTTTTGGGTGGTCAGAGCCAGCACTAGTCATGCAACCACCTTGAAGACATAATGAGTGTGGCTGGCAGCATGTACCAGATTCCTGTGGAAAATGCCCAGATTTTGTGCTTTCCTGTAACACCTCCCGGTCTTTTACCCTGGAGGGTCTGCAGTTTTGAAGGCATTAGCCTGCTGCAACCTCCTTTGCCTGGCAAAATAATAAAACTATCACTCCTCTTTATCCCCAAACTCTCTTTGGGCTGTCTTTTGGCTCCAGAGCAGAGTTTGGTTTTTGACAATTCTAGGCATTCTGTGATTTAATTCCAGATTATTTTACCCATCACATTTTTCACATCTAATGACTAAGTGGAGTGACACCACCCTAAAAGGAAGTGTCACGTAGCCCGCTATGAAGTTCTGCCCTGTCCAACATCTTTATCAATGACTGAGATAATAAGAAGTATGATTTTCGAATTTAAGTAGGAGAAGGAATAAAAAATATTTGTAGTTATTTACATCAATCCTATGAGTTTACGTGCCTTAATCCTGCTGCCTTTGGCAAGTACTCATCATGGAAACAAAAAGATCTGCAGTCAATGGTATTTTAAGATTACATGCATGTCAATCATAAATGTAAAGATACTAATACTTCTTTGCCTTTTATAGTGCAGTAAGCATTCCTAAAGAATTTCTGGATTAGAATCTCATTTTTTCAGGACCCAAAAGAAAAACATGATGACAGACAAAAGAATTAAGCCATCATTAAAAAAATAAGATTTGCATTTGGATAGAAGGCTCTCTGCACAGCCATAGGTACCTAAGGATAAATTATATTACAACTATGAACATTTTTCAGAGCACCAAGATGTGGTTAGCATTCTGCTGGGGGCTACGATGATAATTCTAAAACGTACTGTCATGTATAAGGTTTAAAACATTGGGATGAAGCCACTGGAACAGTATATGGTTACGTTAGGAAGAACAAGTAACTGACAATTGTGACACAGCATGGCACGAACAGAGAGAATTGTGCTGTAAAAATGTAAAGTTTATTAATTCCGAAAAAGGTAATATAGTCCAGATAATTTTTTTTACTCAATCCTTTGAGAGGATTCAAATTCCATTCCTGGAGGACCAATCTCTCATGATAACACTTTGGTATGGGGCACACCCAGATGTCAGCTACAATGCACTTCCCAGAAATCATGTCAGCTTCAGTTAATTTTCTTGGATGGAGAAGACAACAGATTTGGCCAAGTGTAGTCTCTGCAATCCCCTCCACCCCCAATTAAATAAATGAATTTATTTTGTAAGAAAAAAACCAGTAAAGCAAAATGTGTTGTTTTTCCACAGCCTTCCTTGTGATACCATAGATCTTTATAACACAATGAGCCAAGCCATCAAACATGCAATTGGGAAATCAATTATTCAGTAAATAGATAAAAATTCTGGTCTAATACAAATGCCTTCTTAACTTGAGACATAGCAAAAATGCAAACAGCAGCCAGAGAGCCTTTCAGAAACAGTATTCTAAGGCTTGCTTAAACAAAAACAAATCTCTTCATTATTTGTTAAACTGGGAATTATGAATTAGCAGTTTCATTGTTATTCTATAGAAAATCTGCTATCAAATTTCACAGGTATCGGGATGAAGCCAGTAAAATTTTAACTTAACCACAAGGAAGACCCAGAATTATTAATGGTGACATGATTTCCTAAATCATAGAAAGTACACAATTGCTTACTTCAGCAGGTATCTGTAATATGAAGTAATTTAGCATGATGAGACCACAGATGAGCACTTCAACAGATGGTGTTTGACTTTTGTGAAACGTCCAAAACAGTTCTTAAAAATATCTTCTCTTGGGGCACCAAATGGCTCAGTCAGGTAAGCATCCCCCTCTTGGTTTCAGCTCACCTAGTAATCTCAGGGTCGTAAGACTGAGCCCCATGTCGAACTCCATGCTCAACACAGAGTCTGCTTAAGATTCTCTCTGCTTTCCCTCTTCCCCTCCTGCTTGTGTGCTCTTAAATAAATAAATAAATAAATAAATAAATAAATCTTTAAAAAAATCTTCTCTTGCACTAATCAATAGGACGTTGAAGCCACAATCCACTGTAAAGTTAGTAAAATATTGTTTAATTAATGTTCCCTCACCCAAGCACCTCTAATAGCCCCTCACTGATCATGTCTGGGTGTCAGAAGGATCTAGGTAGTGATAATGCTGACATCAGCTAACAGTTACACAGCACTTGCTATGTTCCAGTATCTCTGCTATCTGCTGCTGTGTAAAAGTAACAGCCCAAAAGTTAGCGGCTTAAAAGCAAACATTTCATTATCTCTTACTACTTAATAGGTTGACTGATGATTAAGGAGAATGGGCTCCGGACTCAGCATTACCTGCGTTTAAATAACTTTGGCTAAGTTAATTTTTCTGTGCTTTCTTTTCCTCATCTGTTAAATAAAGATAAAAGTAGGGCTTTTAGGGGTGCCTGGGTGGCGCAGTCGTTAGTGTCTGCCTTTGGCTCAGGGCGTGATCCCGGCGTTCTGGGATCAAGCCCCACATCAGGCTCCTCTGCTGGAAGCCTGCTTCTTCCTCTCCCACTCCCCCTGCTTGTGTTCCCTCTCTCGCTGGCTGTCTCTCTGTCAAATAAATAAATAAAATCTTTAAAAAAAAAGTAAGGTTTTTAATCTCACACTTCTCAAGGTTATGATTGTGAGGATTAAATAGCATGTACATGTAAGATGCTTCCTACAGTGTTTGGTAGCCAGCAAATGTTCAATCAATGCTAGCTATTATGATGATGATGATGATTGCATTTTAGAAGTTCTTTTTCTCCAACTCAATGATAATAAATCACAAGTTCCTCAAAGAGAGAGGCTAGCTCTTCTATGTTAATGTTTCTCATTTAGCTTACCAAAGGGTTCTGAACATACAGAGCTGAATATAGACTTTTTGATTTAAAACAACAGGTGCAATGAATTAAAACAGGAATCTTTCATTTTTCATTAATCTTTTAGAATTTTAAACTTATAGATCTGAAAAAAGGCATGGAGTTATTTTTTGGGCCCTACATCACCATTCCCTCTCCCCACCGACCCTGGAGAGTACTATCTTTACAACAATGTCTATTGGTGAAGTATGTTATTAAGCTATAGGAGACAGCATCAGCATTTTCACAAAAGGTAATGACAGACTCTCTGGGTTTTAGGACCCTTAACGACTTTTGAGTCCAACTGAGCCAACTTTTAAGACACTGATGTCCAAAGCTTAGCCCCAAAGATTTTGGTTTCAACTGGCTTTTGATGGGCGTTTTGCACCTGCTGTCTTTAAAATCACTCAGGTGACTAATGTGTAGCAAGGATGAGAGTCATGGTCCAGGCCAAAGGATTAAAGCTCATATGGAGCAAAGAGTTGACTGGGAATCAGGGGACTTGGGCTCTTGTACTGAACACTGGATAATCAATTCAATACAACAAAATGTTTGGTGATATGCTCTGGACCACTTAAAGATGGGAGTGGGTTTCAGACCTTTTTGTGAAAGTGGACTTTAAGCTTCAAATGAAACCTTATTTGTAAGTTCAGTGGGTGTAAAAGACACACAAGATACGTGGGCTGGGTTCGGCGTCTCTGCTATGTTGCACCAGCCTCCCCACTGCTCTTCTACGTAGGAGGCTGACTCTCTAGCCCTGCATTCTCCTCGTGCAGCTTTGGTAGCGCGAGGCTGCAGGTTTTCTGGGGCACAACTGAAATGAGGGTTAGCAACGGTCACAGAGCTCTGGGTGGACAGAATACTTGTGCTCACAAGAATCCTGGCCCAGGAGGGTCCATATCGGCTCAAGCCCTGTAGAAGGTACTGCACTACGTGTCCAGCTTCTGACTTCTCACTTAAGACGGTCACATGTATCTTCTGAACTAAATTAAGAATTAGCCACTTTTCTCCAATTGTTCTCTGTGATATTGAAAGAAAACCTAACAAAATAAGTTATGTATTCAAATGTATTCAATCATATAAACACATTCCCAACATCATGGAAACACCCTAAGGCAGTAAATATAAAAACCAAAGCTTTTTGGGACCTAGATATTCAAAGAGTATAACATTTTCCCATTACTACACATCATGTCAACACTCCCAAGTGGCTCATGTACTTTCAATTGCATTATTTAAACAATTTGAAATACTCTCTAAATAATTTAAAATCTACACTTTAATATTTTCTTCCAACCCTCATGTTGCCCATGAGCAAAATCCTGTCTAGTCTAGGCCTGTATAATTCACAATCATCTCCTGTACCACAGCCCCCTTCCCCGCCCAGTTTTGCAAAAGGTGAAACAGTGGGTAGAAACAGCAGAGATATTACTGGTTCTAAGCAAAATCAGAGTGGACATTAAGACTGGCTAGTTCTTTTCTCAATTTGGGTGACATAAACATTTTATTTTTTAAAAATTTACTTATTTTTATTTAAATTAAATTAATTAACATATAATATATTATTGGTTTCAGAGGTAGAGGTCAGTGATTCATCAGTCTTATATAATAGCAGTGTTCATTACATCACATGCCTTCCTTAATGTCCATCACCGAGTTACCCCATCCCCTCACCCCTGCCCCTACAGCAACCCTCAATTTGTTTCCTATGCTTAAGAGTCTCTAACGGTTTGTCTCCTTCTCTGATTTTGTCTTATTTGTTTTTCTCTCCCTTCCCCTATGATCCTCTGTTTTGCTTCTTAAATTCCAGATATGAGTGAGATCATATGGTAATTGTCTTTCTCTGATTGACTTATTTTGCTTAGCATGGACATAAACATTTTATACTGTATTCTACACATAAGAGCAAAGTAAGAAGAGAGATACTTTTGCAAGAAGTCCATTTTCTCTAAAAGATGGAGACATTCAAACAAATTTTCATGTTTTGATTAAGTTATTCTGCTGTAAAATTTTATTTTTATTTTTAAAAAAGATTTTATTTATTTATTTATTTATTTGAGAGAGAATGCGAGCACAAGCAGGGGGAGAGGCAGGCGGAGGGAGAGGGAGAAGCAGGCTCCTCGCTGAGCAGGGAGCCCAGTGTGGGACTCAGTCCCAGGACCCTGGGATCATGACCTGAGCAGAAGGCAGATGCTCAACTGACTGAGTCACCCAGGCGCCCCCAAACTTTTACTTTTAAATCAAAACATCAGAAATTATTTGACTGCCCTGTAGTCTGGCAACAGGATCCAGGATGCTAGGTATACTAAGTCTGAGGCAGAATCAGAAACATACTTACAGAGGACGCACCTCTGCAGCCCTGCCCCCATCTTCCTGTGTGACTTTTCAGCAGATGGGATGCGCCTCCCTTCAGTGCATTTTCTTTTTACAGAAAATACACTTGGAGGGGCCAATAGAATACATCAAATTCCATGCTCCTGTGGAATAAATTAGAGCCTAGCTTCAGCTCATAACCATATTTCCTTTCTCATTGTTGTCTTGTGAAATAGATGATTAGTTGATTTTAACGGCACTACATAACCTACTAAAAGACTGCTCAAATTAGCAACTTTCTTTTAACTTCTATTCCAAAGTAGGAATTTAGCAATTTCTTTTGATCTCCTGTATGTGAGCCTCTGGTGCTGTCTCATTCTTTGGCTTTTCTTCCCTTTCTCATTCCACAGATTTTTTCTAAGTTTCTGACCTCTATTATTTTCTCTTCTCTCTCCTCCCAACTGGGCTTGGGAGTCATCTCTCTGTACAAGACTCTCAAAGTCATGTTTTTAGCCAGAACTATCTTTCAAGTTAAAATTCTGCAATTCTCATTGTTTCCTACACAGCTCCACACAGAAGTTCTACAGCAGTGGCTACAGACTGGCAGCTTATACTTCTTTTGCTTTGAATTTTATTATTAATAATTAGGAAAAATTGTAAAAGTGGATGTCTTCTTTGAAAAGTGTGGGACCTAGTGACACTGTGTCCACATTTTTGCCTGACAAGAACTGACTGGAACGAAATAGATGTTCCTTTAACATGAAACAAGCATTCTCCAGTTCTGCACAATTTCCCCTTCAATCATTCACATCACTCGTCTGCCTTCTTCAAGCATTTGAGTTTGTAATCTTGTAAGAGAGGATAGGAAGAACAGATAGCAGGCTTGAATAACATTTAGGTTCCTTCTACCCCAAAGTTTCAAATGTTTAGTGACAGACTGCTTCTAAACACATATCTATGACATGATACCATTGGGAAGTTAGTCAGCTATCTTGTTTGTTTTCAGTTCAAGTAATCAGCATATGACCCTTTAGCAGGGAGTGTACAGGCTGATAAGTAGAGTGGGGTATGTGTGTATGGGGGGAGGGCTGTTATGGAGCTTTTGGAGGTTTATCCCCAAGTTCTCTTGATCCAAGAGCAATACACAAACCATGTCCTCCATTCTTCAACTCCACCCTTTCCCCATATTATTGATCTGTTCTTGCCATCAAATCCCAGCACAGAGCCAATGAGAATTAACTGCAGTAGGTTTGAGTGTTGATTCTTGTGTTAAGACACCCAGGGTGTCCACCTATAGGACTTTTCATTGGCTTTTACCACATTCGTAAGACCTCCTGGGATAACTGAGTTAACTCGACAAGAGGAAGGGAAGAGGAGCAAGAAGAGCAAAAGGTATAATAACAACAACAAAATCAGTAGCAGTCATTAACATTTACTAAAGGCTTATCATTTGCTGAGCAGGAAGCACTTTACATGTGCTATTGCATCTAAGGCTCATAATAACCCTACAAGGTAGATACTATTATCATCCTTATTTGTAGTTAATGACACTGAGGCACAAAGAAGTAAAATAACATGCCCAAGGTCACAAAGCCAGTAAGGCCTTGTCAGTGTGACTCTGATATCCAATTACTATATAGTAAATATTTGTGAAGGTGGAAGGAAGCTGTATTTTGGAAGCGGTGTACTGTGTAGTGGTTAAAGGGATGGATTCTGCAGTTAGATAAAATGGAGTTTGAAGTCTAGTTTTATTCTTCAAAAAAACCTTCAGGCTTTGTTGTTCTTCTTTACTATATTTTTGTTTTCGCATTTCATTAATTTCCTTCAGTCATTAGGAAGGACCAATTATGCACCAGATACAATCCAGGAGATGAGGATATACCAGTGAACAAATGAAACTTCCTGCTTTCCTGGAGCCTACATTCACATGGCAAGACACAGAAAATAAATATAATAAATATATGTGATACACACACACACACACACACATAAGAGCAGGGAAGGGAGAATAAGAGCATTGGAGAGGGATGGGTAGAATTTCAAATAGGGTTGTCAGGATAGGCCTCATTGAGAAAGTAACATGTAGGGAAAGACATGAGGAAACTGAGGGACAAAATCATGGAGTTAATTTAGGAAAGTGCTTCTGAGCAGGCTGAGAAGCCAATGGCAGGTTTTGAGCGGAAGAATGACATGATTTGACTTATGTTTTAAAAGGGTAACGCTGGCAGCCATGTTGAAAATGGAATGTAAAGGGCGAAGGTGAAGGCTGGGAAACCAGTAAGGATAATAATTTAGGTGAGAGATTACCATGCCTGGAAATTGTTTCCTTAAATTATAAACATGTTTACGATTTCAGTCTCCCCACCCCAAACTGAAGGCTCTATTGCTAGACGTCTTCAGGTGAGTTGTAGCTTAAACTGCAGCAGATCACCTCAGATTCCTGCCTCCTTTTCATCTGTCACTCTAGACGATTTCCCTTACTTTCTTGTGCTGAGTTATAAGAAAATATCTGTATTTTATCTTACACTTTTAGTGTCTTCTTGCTGGTGGTGGTGGTGTTGGGGGGAGGGTGTCTCAGAATATTGAGTATGCCATATTGCTAGACCGGAGTCCCTAGGTTTGAATTCTACCCTTTCCCATTTACTAGTTGTATGACCATCGCAAGGTCTTTACATTTATCTAGACCCAGTTTTCTCAAAGATGAAATTGACAGAGTAATTCTTGGACCATGGGGTTGTCGTAAAGATTATGATCTAATTACTGCACATAAAGTACTTACCACAATGCATGGCACATAAGGAAATGCTTAATACCTTAAACTATCCTACCATCATCATCACCATCTTTGCAGCACCTCATACGTAGTAGGTACTCAATAAACAATTACTGAAGTGATCTACTGAAAACGAATTACAAATGGCAGTGTGGTTGGTGGGAAAGAGGTTCGTCTTTCCCACTGGATCTTCTCTAAGTGTATACCATAACCAGAGCCAACTGCATAAACATGTTACAAGAAGTCTTGCTACCCACTCCCTTTAAGAAAGTGGACGGGGGCTATACTCATACAGCTGTGGTTCATTAAATGTCTCCGTTAAACACCCATGCTACGTTTACTGCCACCTCCCACTACTTCAGGACCAGAAGCGAAGGGGGAGGTGACCAGTCAAATATCAGATTTAACAATCTCATGCCTCCAAGAATAGTCAGTTTATGCAAACAGAGGGAAAGAACGTCGAATCTCTCCTCTGTAACTGGTGGGTCCCACGGAGATGCTCGTTTTTTTCTTCTTCTAGGCAATGTTTCCTCAGGAGCTCTGCAGTTGACTGGTGGCAGTGGGTAAGCTGTTCACTAGGTTCCCTGGAGGAAGCTCAGGGCTTCCTCTTCCCATGAGACTATTATACTCATTAGCTATTTAAATAAGATATTACCAGACAAAAGTTTAATTGATCTCTACCTTAAAGTGAGTATAATTAAATTTTTTTCCATAAAATATATGTTTCTTAAGTGTAACTCAATGTTATTTGACTTGTGAATCACGTACAGCCTGGGCTGGTCAATGCCAGTAATTCTAGAGAAGTGGCTGGAAATTTGATCTCACTAAGAGCACTTGGCTTTCCATTAAAAGGAAAATTTTATTTAATAACCTGAACTAATCATGAAGGGAATCTAGCATAAAACAACAGATGGCTCAGAGCTAACTCAATTCCTCTCCTGAAATCACCTCTTAGTCCTTGCTATTTATGGTGGCTGGGTATTATCCATTGTCCCACCATTCCCTACAAATGACTAGCCCAGCACATGTTAATAATATAACAGATGATTAAATATCATATCATATATATTACACATAATATATAATATTAGTATATTGTTAAAATAACAAAAATATTTTTCTGAGGTTTAAGAAGTTAAAATGGCTTTGAATATGGCTTATTTTTGACTCTGAGAATATCTTTGTGGGTAAATTATTTTTTTTTAAAGATTTTATTTATTTATTCGACAGAGATAGAGACAGCCAGCGAGAGAGGGAACACAAGCAGGGGGAGTGGGAGAGGAAGAAGCAGGCTCATAGCAGAGGAGCCTGATGTGGGGCTCGATCCCATAACGCCGGGGTCACACCCTGAGCCAAAGGCAGACGCTTAACCGCTGTGCCACCCAGGCACCCCTGTGGGTAAATATTTTTTATTTCATAGTGAATTCTGTACATAAATTAGAAAATTATTTCATGAGCTTACACCCTGTTTTCTAAAACCTAGATATGAGCTTTAGATAAGCCCAGACTATAGATGACAGGAAGTCAGACCATGTCTTAAGGAAGAATTTAAAAGTAGCACATTTGGAGCACCTGGCTGGCTCAGTTGGTTAAGTGACTCTTGATTTCAGCTCAGGTCTTGATCTCAGGGTTGTGAGTGCAAGCTCTGTGTTGGGCTCCATGCTGGGCGTGGAGCCTACTTAAAAAAAAAAAAAGCAACACAATTATACCTAAAACATGGAGTCCTGGGGGCTTGGAGAGCTTCTGGGTTGGTGAACACATGGAGATCTGGGGAGAGAGGCACACCTAGAGAGGGCACAGAAGCTACACACCCTTTCCCCATACCTGGTCCTTTGCATGTTTTCCATCTGGTTGTTCCTGAGTTATATCCTTTCATAATAAGCTGGTGATCCAGCAAGTAACATGTTTCTCTGAGTTCTTTCAGCTGCTCAAACAGACTAATAGAACCCAAGGAGGTGGTCAGAAGCACAGTAATTTTGTCCTATGCATACAACTAGATAACTATCAAATAATCCTAAATACTGCAGAAATTGCCTGAAGACTGGCAGAACAAACCCCACAACTAAAGGCAGAGAAGAGGCCACATCAAAGAAGGTAGGAAGTATGGAGACATGGTTTAGGGGAGAAACAGATCCTGGCTGCTACAGAGGGGAGGGATGGAGCTGTGGTCATGGAGAAGGGCAAGAGAGAGGGGCACACAGGGGAACAGAGATGGAGAACATTTCCCCATGGCCACTGGCTTGGAAAGCGAGAATTTTTTAATTCTTTGAATTTTGTAAATTCTTACAACCAGAGAGACTTAACATCTGAAGTTTTAAGCTGTCAGTGAGCTGGACATTGGGAGAGTCCAGAGGCATCAGGGCTACTCCTGGAGAGAAGGAAGGCAAACAACCAGGGGGCAGACGGTGTGAAAATTGTGAGCTGAAGAACACCTGGGACACAATGGAGAGATTATTTGCTCTTCATGGAGCATGTCCCTGAGAGGCAGTATTCACTGAGACTGCTCCAGGAACAAAGGAGCATCCCTACCCTTCAGCATTACCATGTTCCACCTGCAGGAACCAGCACAGTGCACACACTGGCTGCCTAACTTGCTTTTACACTAAGGTGCTGGTTGGGACTGTCTGCGCTCTGGTGGGACTGCCCTTCTCAGTCACACTTGCCTTAGTCCCAGTGTGGGATGCCACTCTCTCAGAAGACCAGCACAAACCCTGCCCACGCCATGTCTCTGACCAAACAGTTCTGTAGGGACTCATGGAAGTGGTGTCAGGTCTTACTTCACAAGGAGACCAAAGCACACTTAGTTAAAATTGCCACATTCAGGCCAGGGACCACACACTGCCCACAACAGGCAAGGAGAGCCTCTGCAGCTGACTGGACTGAAGGACAGAGCATCCAGAACACAACAACAGAGTGTACACAGCACACTCTGGAGACACTCCCTGAAGCTCTAGGCCCTGGGCACTACATGACCTCTTCCTTATAAGACCATTACTTTTTTAAAAAAGATTTTATTTATTTGAGAGAGAGAGTGAGTGTGAAAGAGAGAAAGTGAGAGCGAGAGAGCAAGAGAGAGAGAACAAGCAGCGGGCAAGAGCAGAGGGAGAGGGACAAGCAGACTCCCTGCTGAGCAGGGGGCCCAACATGGGGGCCCATTCCAGGGCTCTGGGATCATGACCTGAGCCGAATGCAGATGCTTAACCAACTGAGCCACCGAAGCACCCCACAAGGCCATTATTTTCAGAAGCAGGAGACATAACTGGCTTTTCTAAGACAGAGAAGCAGGCAGAGACTTAAACAACATGAGAAGACAGGAATTTATCCCAAATGAAAGAACAAGATAAGGCCACAGCCATAGATCTAAGCAAAACATGCCTGATTTAAATCAATGAGCATAAGGATACTCACTGGACTTGAGGAAAGAGTGGAGGACATTAGTGAGACCTTTAACACAGAGATAGGGAACAATATAGCAAAGATAAAGGGGTCAATAAATGAAATGAGAAACACACTTGATGGAATAAGCAGCAGGATGGAAGAAGCAGAGGAACAAATTAGTGACCTAGAAGACGAAGTAATAGAAAGCTGAAGCTCAACAAAAGAGAAAGAAGAACCATGCAAAGAAGACTAGACTCAGAGATCTCAGTGACTCCATCTAACGTAAAAATACTCGTATTATGGGAGTGCCAGAAGAAGAGAGAGAAAAGGGGACAGAAAATTTACTTGAAGGAACAATAAATAGCTGGAAACTTCCCTAATCTGGGGAAGGAAACAGATATCCAGATCCAGGAGGCAAGGGGACCCCGAAAAAAATCAAGAAAAGCAAATCCACACCAAGACATCTTGTCATTAAAATGGCAAAATACAGAGATAAAGAAAAAATATTAAAAGATACAAGACAAAGGAAGACTGTTAAATACAAAGGAAACTCCATAAGGCCATCAGCAGATTTTTCAGCAGTAACTTCCCAACCCAGAAAGGAGTGGCATGATATTCAGAGTACTGAGTGGGAAAAATCTGTAGCCAAGAATACTTTACCAGAAAGGCTAATATTCAAAATAGAAGGAGAAATAAAGAGATCTGCAGACAACCAGTGATTAAAGGAGTTCTGGCCACTAAACCAGTCCTGCAAGAAATACTAAAGGGGACTCTGTGAGTGGAAGAGACAAACCAAAAGTGACAGTATGAAAGTAGGAGTCACAGAAGCAGTTGAAATGCATATTTCTATAAAATATTGTTCAAGGAACTCATAAAATAAAAGGATGTAAAATATGACACCATATACTTAAAACATGGGGAGGACAGAGTGAAGAATGGGTTCAAATCTGAATGACCCATCAACTTAATATATGCAGAAGAGGTTATATACAAACCTAATGGTGACCACAAATCAAAAACCACTAATAAATATGCAAAGAATAAAGAGAAAGAAATCCAAATACATTACTAAAGAAAACTAGCAAACCATGAAAGAAAGATAAGAAAGGATCAGAGAAAATCTCCAGAAACAACAATAAAACCAGCAATAAAATGGCAATAAATAGATATCTGTCAATAATTACTTTGAATGTAAATGGACTAAATGCTCCAATCAAAAGACACAGGGTGACAGAATGGATAAAACAAGACAACCCAACAATATGCTGCCCACAGAGACTTACTTTATTTATTTATTTTAAAAGATTTATTTGAGAAAGAGAGAGAGAGACAGAAAGAAAGAGAGGGAATGACTGCAAGCAGGGGAGGGGCAGTGGGAGAGGGGAAGAATCTCAAGCAGGCTCTCCGCAGAGTGCGGAGCCCAATGTGGGGCTCGATCTCACAACCCTGAGACCATGACCTGAGGTGAAATCAAGAGTTGACACTTAATCAACTGAGCCACCCAGGCAACCCTACAAAGACTCATTTTAGATCTAAAGATACCTGCAGATTGAAAGTGAGGGGGGTGGAGAAAAATTTTTCATGCAAATGGATGTCAAAAGAAAGCCAGAATAGCAATACTTGTGTCAGACAAACTAGACTGTAAAACAAAGACTGTACCAAGAGACAAAGAAGGGCACTATATAATAATAAAGGGATAATCCAGCAAGAAGAGATAACAATTATTGAGGTTGAAGGGTTATTATTGGTAACAAATTATCCTTTGTGAATAAATCTCTCTATAACATTAATAAAAGTGTCTTGATTAGTGTGGCTTCCATATATATATATATATATATATATATATATATATATATATACACACACACACACACACACATACACACACACAGACATATATATATATTTAAAGATTTTATTTATTTGAGAGAGAGAGGGAAGGAGAGAACACATGAGTTGGGGGGAGGGGCAGAAGGAGAGGGAGAAGCAGACTCCTCACTGAGCAGGGAGCCTGCCTCAGGGCTTGATCCCAGGACCATGGAATCATGACCTGAGCTGAAGGCAGACGCTTAACCAATTAAGCCACCCAGGCGCCCCAGCTTTCATGTATATTAATGTTGAAGGATGCTCTAAGACTGGCTGCAACAGAAGAGGATTCTTAAAAGGAAAAGAGGAGAGAATGAGGAATAAGCCCAGAAAAGTATGGAGAGTTGATTAGAAAGCCTGACAGAGAAGGCCCTCAAGTGAGGGAGGGGACAAAACTCACACATGTCAAGGCCTGAAACCAGAGGGAAGCAGACGAAGGGGAACCAGTTACCATAAATCACAGTGTCATTATGTAAGGGAGACTACAGGGTATGAGGGATTTAAATAAAAAAGGCTGGTCTCCTGCATCGTTGTCACATTCTTCAGTACAACAGTTCACTGTGTTCCCTCCTATTTTGCTTACTACTAGTGATTTTCATGCCTGTCTACCCTACAAGACACTCAAGTACTGGAGAGCAGAAACCATGTCTTACGCATGACTGCAAGTCATCCAGTGCCTCGTACAGAGTTTTACACAAACGAGATACTCAGCAACTTTGTTGAAATACAATTTTCAATCAGGTGGTTAATGTAATTTTACATTTATAAGTAACCATGTTCCTTCAAATCTTCAAACTCCATAGTTGCCTTATATTACTAGTTTAAACAGTGAAGATAAACTAATATTAATAAGAATTCTAAAGTATTATAATAATTCAGTTTCTCAGAAGCAGAGGTTTTCTAGGACTAGGAGAAAAGGAGAAGCCACCCAAAACTGGAGAGAAACACTGGGAGAGGCAAGAAGAGGTTGTGTTGAGAAGGGAGGAGGAAAGAATGCTAAGTTGTCTGAGAGAACAAGAAAATAAAGGGAGGAAATAAAAGCAAGACACGATCTCTGGCCATCCTAAAATTCTGCTGTGCTGGAGGTATCTGCTGTAATAAGCACATTCATATCTTTCCCAGGCTAAATCTGGGTTCAGCCCACTGCTGATGCCTGTCTTCGCTCTCAAATGTTTTCCTGTTAATTCATTTTTAAGCTTAGTACTTTATTTTACAGCAAAAAAAAAAAAAAAGAATAAAGACCCTTCATCACCACCCCCTGCCATTTTTTGCCAAAAATGTAATCCTTTGAGACCTGTTGTAGGAAATGCAATGTATCCAGATTATGAAGTTCAAGAAAAACAAAATTCTTTTCCTATTTTGTAGATTTTTAAGAACCTCTCTTGTCATTTACCAATAGGGGGAGAAAGGACTGATAAAGTATCTTTTTTATATATTATTATAAGATTTTTCTTCCAGTAATAATCTTAATAACATGAATGTGGGTTCATCTGGACTCCATTGGTTAGAATTATCTATAAGCTGTCATATCTATAATAGGACAAATAGGGTCCATATTAATGACTAAAGGGCAAAACCATTTATTATTCAAGGAACTTCTAAATCATCTGAGAAGTACAAAAGTATATCTGGTGTGATTCTGAGTACTTAGTATGTTTTCTATTAGAAATATGTGGAAGTTAGAGATTTACATATAATGATACGTGACAATTATTTATTAGCTGTAACATTCACTTAATCAGCATTTTCTGACTTTCCCACTCTAAGCCAAAGCTTGATGAAGTATTCTTGCTGGATATATGGATAACACTGGCTGGAGAAAGAGGGGGCGGGAGTGATGTCAGTTCAGTACCTCTAAGCAAAAAGATGAAAAGCTCCCAGAATTATGGTGTATAAATTGGGACTCACTTGGGGAATCTTATTACAGTTAAAGAATATGAACTTTGGAGTCAGACAGAACTGAGTTTGAGTCCTGGCCCTGCTACGTACTAGCTAAGTAGCAGAGATCCCTTCATCTGAAACGGGAGTAATGCTCACTGATCTGGGTTGGGTACTGCAGGTCAAATGCAGCATCTTGTGCCAGGCGGTACAAAGTAGCTGTCTTTATTACTGCTCTCACTTCCCTCTGGATTTCTGCTCTGTATCATGTTCTCTTTGATACATAGGCTTACACAAGAAATACCAGGTTTGACACCAAAGACGCAGATCACAGATTTTGATTTGCCCATTTTGGGGGTCAGGGATTGGGAGGAGAAATACTTCTAATATGGTGCAGGAAGGTCATCACTCAGGAGGTGGCTCAGGGAATTCGGTGTTTCTCCACACTCTAATGCTCATTCTTGCTTCTCTGACAGATTAGGTAAAAGCTAGATTTACACAAATGACTTTTTCAGGTAGTAATCAACAGATTTTCCTATCACACCACCCCGAATACATCTACCTGCCTTTGGTTTTTATATTTTGAAGTGGAAAAATACCTAGATCTCAAATTTATTTACAATCAGATAAGTATACGTTCATTCAGACTGTATAAGCAAAAGTTACAATTCAGCAATAGAAAAATTAAAGAACTATAAAATTAGGTTCTACATCTCACATTTTTCCTGATATATTTATTAAAAGAAAATTAGTTTAATTATACATTACATCTTGAATTAGGTACAATTTGACACAATACAGAAGGTGATCTAAGCACTCTGGGTGTGGAGAATTCTTAATTAATAATTAACAGTCCTAAAGAAATCTTCTAACAAAATGGGTGAACTTCAAATATACTTTACGCAGTGAGAGAAGCCAGACATAAAGGAACATATATTATATGATTCCATTTATATGAAATGTTCAGAAAAGGCAAACTTACAGGGACAGGAAGTATATTAGTGGTTGCCTGGGAATAAGAAGTGACTGCAAAGGGGCATGACGTTTCTTTTTGGAGTGATGGAAATGTTCTAAGATTAGAGAGTGTGATACTTGTGCAAATCTGTCAATATATGAAAAATTGCAAAAATGTACACTTAAAATGAATGAATTTTACAGTATATAAATTATACCTCAACAAACCTGCTAGTAGGAATGAATCCTCTGTGTGTCTGGATACTAGAAAAGATTTTTTTACATGTTTAATGAAATGAGAATTTTAAAGAGGAAATAAATCCATTTCTATTGAGAATGAGAGCCTGAATAATGCTCTTATGAAGTAAGACCTATCTTTTTTTTTTTTTTAAGATTTTATTTATTTATTTGACAGAGAGAGAGACAGCCAGTGAGAGAGGGAACACAAGCAGTGGGAGTGGGGGAGGAAGAAGCAGGCTCATAGCGGAGGAGCCTGATGTGGGGCTCGATCCCAGGACTCTGGGATCACGCCCTGAGCCGAAGGCAGACGCTTAACGACTGAGCCACACAGGTGCCCTGAAGTAAGACCTATCTTGGACAATAAATCATCCACGAAGTGCCACCTGTGTATGGGGGGATTCTCTGGAATCTGGGAAGGGAATGCATCACTTCAAGGTGCTTGAATTTAACTGACTGAGCCACCCAGGTGCCCCCGTAACCCTTAACAATTTAAACCTGGCTGTTAAAATACCACTTGCAAGAAAGGCTTCATAAGTTAAAGCATGAATTGCATATAACTCATTAAAAGTAGAGACAAGTGATAGAACTGTAAGGGGAAAAAAATCCCTCAAATTTGTGGTGGTTGTGGCATAAAAAATTCCCAAAAATCTAAGATATATAATGTTACAAATGAAACCACCTGGCATATTTTTACACAAAGGAAAATGCAAAAGATGAACAGCACATTTCATCTGGGTCAATGAAATAGTCTGCTCTTATGCTTACAGTAAATATATATACACACACAGATACTATCTTTTCATTAAGAAGAAAATATATATGCAGTCATTAAAAATAATTAGGTATTAGTGTTATATACCTAATTGGGTATATGGAAATATCTCCAAGATACTCAACCAAGTGAAAAAAGCAAGGCGAGAAAACAGTGTGAATAGTTTGATTAGTTTAAAAAAAGTAATATTATCTGTATTTTATCTGCTGGCAATAACGAGTGACTTTTTTTCCTCAAGAAGTCAACTGTCAGAGGATATGCGCAGAGGTGGGAAAGTGAGCTTTTGTTTTGCATTTTATATGTTTCTGTAGTATTTGAATTTTCTAACCACACATACATATTTTAGTTAAGGAAATGTCCATCCAGTTGTACAACTGTGGAACAGTTTGATTTCTTGTTTATTATGGTACTAGAAAGACTAACACAGCTCCTAGTGGCCATGTCGGTGTCACTCATGAGGCTGCCCATGATATCATGTTGCACAGTAACTTTGTATATTGAGATGTTCAATAAAACTTTCGTTCCACTGAAAAAAAAAGACTAATAAATAATATTAAAAATATTTTCAAATGAGTTAAAATAAGACACAAACAGCTGAGTCCATTCCCTGAAGCACGCTGAGCAAGGCCCAGGAGTTTATATTGGCTGAACACTACGAGCATGGCTCATTTGCAATCTATGGCCAGGATAATGCAATTTACATCTACAAAATTTTCCAGAATTATACACCAGAAATAATTTCCCATAAGTTAGAAATTAATAAAGTATCTAAGGATTGGTATGATCTACCCTCACCCCTCACCCTCCTTAACCCCACTGTGTCAGTTACCAATGCAATGTCTCTTCCTCCAAACTGACCTTTCTTTGCCCTGTTTTGTGGGACTGGAGCTGGACACGTAAATGTTTCTCCTTTAGCAGCTGGCACGATATTAAGTTTTGTCAGTATAAAGTGCTGAAGGGACACACGGCAGTAGAAAGTGGTTTCTTTTCCTGGTTCTGGTGTGCTTTTTCCTTCTAGCTCCTATGGCATGCACCTGCTGGTGGTGTCTGGGAAACCCCAAAATGCTTGCCATTTACGGAGTTTCAGTAGTACTCCAGACAGTGGCTTCCTATTAAGTTTCACTGGCTTTCTACCGAGGGGGATTCCCAGCAAGTCTTGCCAGAACCCCAGGAGGTAGTTTCCTGCTTGCCAGCTCTGCTCTGTGGCACCTCGGTGAATTTCTGTGCCATCCAGCGGCCAAATCAACACTGCTCCAGCAAGGTCTGAATCACAAGTCTTGTTGGGGAGGAGCCCTCTTCCAAGTTTGCTCCTTTCTTGGGTACTCTGGCTAAGCCCAAGAGGTAGGAGCTGCTCTCTGTTTCTGATATTCCTCTATTCTTAAGAATTCTCTTTACTTCTTAGCAGTTAATCCCCTATTAGTACTTAATAACTTATTAAATTTTTCCTGCTCATATTACTGGTGTGGTTTCTGGCTCTTACTTCATGCCCAAACCAAATCAAATCAAACGAAGCCAACAAGAAAGAATTAAATTCATAAACCCACCCCTAAAATATAAGTTTGAATTCTTGTTTGATAACACAGAGAAACAGTATGGCATTTAGCCCAACTTATTAACTACTTAAAAACTCGCACAAAACTAAAGCCAGTATGAAGGTTTTGCGCTGTGTCAACTGAGCTGAGCTAGGACAACACTTCCCAGAATCTTCTTTCATCTCTGATTCTAGGGCTCGGGTTGGCCACAAGAGAAGTTTCTCTAAGATCTGGACAGAAATGCAGCAGCAGTCATTAACTCTGAGGGCAACACCGGACGCCCTGCTAAAGCTCGTGCACTCTGTCACTGATCTGCTGGCTCACGCTGATGTGGGGAAGGGGCTGAGCTCACAGTTCCTGCAGTCCTGCCACATCTCCGTCAGCTTCTCCGAGCCCAGGGCCAGTGCCCGCGTAGCTCGATGGCTAACGGCGCTGCTCCCTTTGCCCGTCATTTGTATTGTTGAGGTTAGAAGAAGCAAGAGATATACACAGATTCCAGTTTGTTCTTGTTCTTCCCTGTGTCATGACCTACAGAGGATTCACGCCCACAAATAGAGCCTAATTCAAAGCCTTCCATGAACTTTCCCCCCAGTTTCTATAACAATATAAGGGCTGGTCCCTTATAATAAGTTATTTAATTATATCGCTCATGGTGCTTCTACTATCATGATCAAATGCTCACTAATATACACTATAAGATGGTTAAATGATTCTCCCTAAAAAACATCATAAGCAATGGGTCACTTAAGCATTTGAGTTTCTATTGTCAATTCTTATTTTCCCTATGTTTCTTATTTATTTCTACATAACATTTAAGTTTAAAAAATATTTTAGACGTTGAAAATGGGAAAGATTTATTTACTTAATTTTTTAAAAAAGATTTTATCTATTTATTTGACAGAGAGAGAGACAGCCAGCGAGAGAGGGAACACAAGCAAGGGGAGTGGGAGAGGAAGAAGCAGGCTCATAGCGGAGGAGCCTGATGTGGGGCTCGATCCCAGAACGCCAGGATCACGCCCTGAGCCGAAGGCAGACGCTTAATGACTGAGCCACCCAGGCGCCCCTGAAAGTGGGAAAGATTTAAAATGCCATTTTCTTTAACAAATGCCAGGTGAGGGCCTATATGAAGGCTAGTTAGACAGCAGACCCAGTTTTCTAGCTGCACTGAGATATAGAGACAGATTTCTTAGACAGCCTGGCCAATTTTTGTTAAGTGTTCTCCATGCCAGCAGGGGAATGAGACGAAGGGATCAGGAAGTTGGGAAGGTTAGTACGTGTGCACTGAAGAGAAATGGAGTCGGCATGGAGCTAGGGTTAAGCTGGGGGGGGGGAGACCAAAAGATGGTGCTCAAGCTCCAGTTAGTTGTCATCAGCTTCTAAACTTAAAATTCATTTGTTTGACAGTTTTGAGATTTGTTCTGTTTCCTGAGCATGGTCAGTATGACTTGCCAGTTCTTAGAAGTATGAACATCATAAATTCTACTTTCTGTTTTAAAAAAGGGAGGGAGGGTAAGTAGGAAGAGAGAGGGATATGCAGGGACTTAGCAGAGAAAGAGCTCCTGATTATGGAGAACTTTTGGGTTAAGACCTTTAACTGCAGACTGTTTGAAGTAAAGTTCAAAAAAAAAAAAACCAAAACTGGCTGTATCAACAAATATTTATGAGAAAATATCCTAGCCTCATGGAATTTACTTTCTGTGGTAGGGGAAAATACTCAAATGTAAAGAAACGAACACATAATTTCAGGTGTTACAAAATGCTATAAAGAAAAATAAAGCAAAAAAAGAAAAAAGAAAAAGCAGGGATGGGATGGGTGGGGTTCTATCTTAAGAGATGATCTAATATTATATATTAAATTTTCTACACACAGTACAGTTGGCTCTTGAACAATGAGGGGGTTAGGCGCACTGACCCCCTGTGTGGTCAATAATCTGTGTATAACTGTTACTCCCTCAAAACTTAGCTATTCCTAGCTTAGAGTTGACTGGAAGCCTTACTGATAACATGAACAACTGATTAACACATATTTTGTATGTTGTACGTATCACAGACTGTATTTTTACAATAAACTAGAGAAAATGCTATTGAGAAAATCATAAGGAAGAGAAAGTACATTTGCAGTACGGTACTGGAAAAAAGCCACAAATAAGTGGATCCGTACAGTTCAAATCTGTGTTGTTCAAGGGTCAACTGTATGCAATAAATATTATAATAAATATAACCAGAGATATATCTTAGATATACAAGGAAAAGATTCATTAGTTCCATGATGGATCAAACTGCATATATTTATACAAATCATAATAAGCTTATGTATAGACCACTGAAACTCACCCTGTAGAAAGCACTGGTCAAAGGGAGCAATGCTGCAGCAATGTTATATTCATCTAAACTGGAACAATCCTTAAACAAAACAAAGAGAAACGAGCATAATTAGGATATATACCAGAAATCACAAATACATGGAAACAAGAATCTAGGATACACTGTTTACTGTCTTATGGGGTTTTTACTTTTATTCCAAATTGTCACTAAGTCTTACTTAGGGAAATTTGAAAAAAAAAAAACTGTCCTTGAAGCACATTATTTTAGAAATGAGATAAAAATACATTTGAGAAAGACTTTTTTAAAGTTTTTATTTAAATTCCAGTTAGTTAACTTACAGTGCAATATTAGCTTCAGGTGTACAATACAGCGTGTACACACACACACTTCTTTATCCATTCATCAGCCAACGGACATTTGGGTTCCTTCCATAATTTTGTTATTATAAATAATGCTGCTGTAAATATCGGGTGCATGTATTCCTTTGAATTAGTCTTTGTGTATTCTTTGGATAAAGAATTATCCATTTCTTGGGATATCCAATTCTTTGGATAAATACTTATGTATTCTTTGGATAAATACCTAAGTAGTGCAAATGCTGGATCACAGGGCAGTTCTATTTTTAACTTTTTGAGGAAACTCCATACTGTTTTCCAGAGTGGCTGCACCAGTTGGCATTCCCACCAACAGTGCAAGAGGGTTCCCCTTTCTCCACATCCTTGCCAGCACTTGTTATTTTGGGGTATTATATTTTAGCCCTTCAGACTGGTGTGAGGTGATTCTCACTGTAGTTTTGATTTGTATTCCCTGATGATGAGTGATGTTGAGCATCTTTTCATGTGGCTGTTGGCCATCTGGATGTCTTCTCTGGGGAAATGTCTGTTCATGTCTTTTGACCATTTTTTAATTGGTTTATTCATTTTCTGGGGGTTGAGTTGGACAAGTTCTTTACATATTTTGGATACTTATCCTTTATCAGATATGCATTTGTAAATATCTTCTCCCATTCTGAAGGTTGCCATTTGGTTTTGATGATTGTTTCCTTCACTGTGCAGAAGTGTTCTATTTTGATGAAGCCCCTCCCAATAGTTTATTTTTGCTTTTGTTTCCCTTGCCTCCAGAGACATATCTAGTAAGAAGCTGCTACAGCCGACGTCAAAAAGGTTACTGCCTCTGCTGTCCTCTAGGATTTTTACGGTTTCAAGTCTCACATTTAGGTCTTTAATCCATTTTGAATTTGTTTTTGTGTATGGTGTAAGAAAGTGGTCCAGTTTCTTTCTTTGGCATGTAGCTGTCCAATTTTCCCGACACCATTTGTTAAAGAGACTGTCTTTTTTCCACTGGATATTCTTTCCTGCTTTGTGGAAGATTAATTGACCATATATATTTGTGGGTTCATTTCTGGGTTTTCTATTCTGTTCTATTGATTAGGTGTCTATTTTTGTGCCAGTACCATACTGTCTTATGACTACAGCTTTGTTGTATAGCTTGAAATTCAAAATTGTGATGCCTCCAGCTTTGCTTTTCTTCTTCAAGGTTGCTTTGGCTATTTGGGGTCTTTTGTGCTTCCCTACAAATTTTAGTTTTGTTTATTCTAGCTCTGTGAAAAATGCTGATGGTATTTTATAGGGATTGCAATTAAATGTGTAGATTGCTTTGGGTAGCATGGACGTTTTAACAATATTTGCTCTTCCAATTAATGAGCATGGAATGTCTTTCCATTTCTTTGCATCCTCTTCAGTTTGTTTCATCAGTGCCCTACAGTTTTCAGAGTACAGATCTTTCACCTTTTTGGTTAGGTTTATTCCTAGGCATCTTATTGTTTTTGGTGCAATTGTAAATGGGATTGATTCCTTAATTTCTTCTTCTGTCGCTTCATTATTGGTGTATAGAAATGCAACAGATTTCGGTACGTTGATTTTGTATCCTGTGACTTTACTAAATTTGTGTATCAGTTCAAGCAGTTTTTTGGTGGAGTCTTTTGGGTTTCTATATAAAGCATCATGTCATCTGCAAATAGTCAAAGTTTGACTTCTTCCTTATCCGTGTGGATGCCTTTTATTTATTTTTTTGTTGTTGTTGTCTGATTAATGTGGCTAGGACTTCCAGAACTATTGTTAAATAACAGTGATGAGAGTGGACATCCCTGTCTTGTTACTGACTGTAGAAGAAAAACTATCAGTTTTCTCCATCGAAGATGATATGAGCTGTGGGTTTTTCATAAATGCCCTTCATTACATCAAGGTATGTTCCCTCTAAACCTCCTTTGTTGAGGGTTTTTATCATGAATGGATGATGGATGTTGTACTTTGTCAAAGGCTTTTTCTCCATCTATTGAAACGATCATATGGTTCTTATCCCTTCTTTTATTAACGCGGTGTATCACGTTGATTTGTGAATATTGAACCGCCCTTGAAACCCAGGAATAAATCCCACTTGATCGTGGTGAACGATTTCTTTTTGTATTGCTGGATTCAGTTTGCTAGAGAATTTTTCCATCCAAGTTCATCAGGGATTGGCCTGTAGTGCTCTTTTTTAATGGAGTATTTATCAGGGTAATGCTGGCTTCATAGATTGAATTTCCTTCCTTTTCTATTCTTTGGAATAGTTTGAGAAGAATAGGTATTGACTATTCTTTAAATGTTGGTAGAATTTGCCTATGAAGCCTCTGGCCCTGGACTTCTGTTTGTGGGGAGTTTTTGATTATTGATTACATTTCTTTGCTGGCTATTGGTCTGTTCACGTTTTCTATTTCTTCATGTTTCAGTTTTGGTAGTTTATATGTTTGTAGGAATTATTTTCATACACTACAGGTGAGCAGCCACCTTTACCTTCCTGTTTTATAAAGACTGTGTTAAAAGCTGTGCAATTTATTTTAAAAAATACATTTGGAGGGGGTTTTAGTGTATTTACTATATTTCACTGACTCTAAGATACATATTTTTTTTTCACACTTTAACTTCTCCAAGACTGGAATCCATCTTATAACTGACTAGAAATGTTTTTTCTGTCTTAGTGTTGAATACAAAGGGTATTTTGTTATTGATCAGGCAAGAAATGTTACCGATGCCAAAACTCACTGGGCGAAATGTTAGGGAACGGTATAGTCAGAAAATCTCAGTGGGAATGTAAAATGGTGCAGCTGCTAGGAAAACAGTATGGCAGTTCCTCAAAAACGGAAAAACAGAATTACCATATGATCCAACAATTCCTCTTCCGGGTGTGTATCCACAACAACAGTGACTTGAACAGATATTCATACACTCGTGTTCACAGAGGCATTATTCACAATAGCCAAAAGCTGAAAACAACCCAATCCTTAGTTCTGCAAAGAAGACTCCTTGGTTCTGCAAGAAAACATACCTAAAAGGTTTCCAAAGGAATGGTAAGGGGAGTGTACTCAAACTTCCACAAACACTAGTTTTACAGAGTATTGATAGCTGTTACTTGTGGGGAGTTGGGAATTGGGGAAATGGTGGGGAAACAAAATTAAGTGAGGTGCCCTTGTTTTTTTATTTTTTAAAAAGATTTTATTTATTTATTTAAGAGAGAGAGAAAGAAGGCATGAGCAGGGGGAGGGGCAAAGGGAAAAGCAGCCTCCCCCCTGAGTAAGGAGCCTGATGTGGGACTCGATCCCAGTACTCTGGGACCATGACCTGAGCTGAAGGCAGACGCTTAACCAATTGAGCCACCCCTCTTGTTTGTTTTTTTAAAAACTGTAGGACTTCTCAGGGTTTTTTTAACTGCGACCGTATGGAGAAAATTTGTTTGGTAGCATTTCCAAACCAAATTTGACTAGGAACATTTTTAAAGAAAGCAGTTGAAAATACATTTTGGAAAAATGCCGATTCGATATCATCAAAAATCTGAGAGAATTCCAACCAAAAGATCACCTTAAAACTTGTTATGGACTTTTATTTCTTTTCTTAAATTGAAGTATAACTAACATACAATCATACCATATGCTACATACACACAACATACCCACAACATACAAGTTAGGGTCACCAAAGGAGTTATTACAATACTAACTAAGTTCCCCATGCTGTATATTATATCTCCAGGACTTATTTTACAACTGGATGTTGATATCTCTTAATCCCCTTCATCTATTTTGCCTACAACGCCACCACTCTCCTCTCTGGTAACCAACAGTTTGTTTCCTGTATCTGAGTCTGTTTCTGTTTTGTTTGTTCATTTGTATTCTTTTTTACATTCTACATCTAAGTGAAATCATACGGTACTTGTCTTTCTCTGCCTGGTTTATTTCACTTAGAATACGCTCTCGGTCCATCCTTGTCGCAAATGGCAAGAATTCATTCTTTTCTCTCTCTCACACACACACATCTTCTTTATCTGTTCATCTACTGAGGGACACTTAGGCTGCTTCCATATCCCGGCTATTGTAAATAATGCTGCTTGAACAGAGGAGTGCATATATCTCTTCAGATCGGTGTTTTCACTTTCTTTGGATTTTTCTGTTAGTCAGAACTGCTGGCTCATAATCAAATAAAAAATAAATTTTAAAAAATATATTTTTAATTTTAGTTCTATTTTTAATTTTTTCAGGAACCTCCATACTGTTTTCCATAATGGTTGCATTTCCCACTAACAGTATAAGAGGGTTTCCTCTTCTCCACATCCCTACCAATATTTGTTATTCTTGGACTTTTCTCTTGACTTTGGTTAATTTCATATTTGACAGACACTTCTGTTGAACAATTAAAAGATGCTAGATAAAATATTTTAAAAAATTTAATGCAAAGCAATGAACTGGAAAGAACTAATGAATACTCAGACCAAAATGTAAATTAAATGGAACCTGGAGTGGTAAACAGAGCAGTGAAGTAAAATTTTACCTCAGAAACAGCTTGTGAGCAAAGTAAATTTAAGTATTAGTTTTGAACAACTAAAGGACTCGAGGGATAGGAAACAAAGCCCAGTGCTTGCTAAAGGTAGGAAATCCATTAGGAGAACTACCATTAAGCTGGGACCCCTAGAGCCACCTAGGACACCAGATAAAAAAGTCTGAGATATAGGGGCGCCTGGGTGGCACAGCGGTTAAGTGTCTGCCTTCGGCTCAGGGCGTGATCCTGGCGTTATGGGATCGAGCCCCACATCAGGCTCCTCCGCTATGGGCCTGCTTCTTCCTCTCCCACTCCCCCTGCTTGTGTTCCCTCTCTCGCTGGCTGCCTCTGTCTCTGTCAAATAAATAAATAAAATCTTTAAAAAAAAAAAAAAAGTCTGAGATATAAAAAAGATAATTCCACAAGGAAACTGGTAAATATGTGGGTAAATCTAAACATACAGTGACATAAAACAAGGACAATTATGTCTTTTGGTATTAAAGAAAATGAAGATACAAGTAACATATACAACCACAGTAGCACAGAAATCGTGGGGTGGTAGTCTGGAATTGGATTTTGATAAATTAAGTGAGCACTTAAAAATTTTCTATATGATTGCCAAAGGAATACAGAATGGATTACAATTTCCAATCTAATGGAGAAAAAAATGGAGAGGAAAACAAACACGAAAACTTATAACCCGAAGGAACGCCAGAAAGAGGAAAAGAAACCCCCAAGGAGAAATAATCAGAAAAGAACAAAATGAGATGGTAGAAATAAATAAAATTGTAATAGCCAAAATAAACCAAATATTCTGGCTAAAAGGCAAATATTGTCATTGAATAAAAAGCTAGACTCCAAATATTTGTTGTTTAAAAGGATATTACCTGTAACTTAAGAATACACAAAAGTTGAAAGGATGGAAAAAGATATACCCAGCAAATACCAGAAGAAGTTGAGATAGTTATATTAACAATCATACAAAACAATCTTAAGGAAAAAGGCATTATGAAAAATAAAAAGAAGCATTACATAAAATAGCTCAACTTATCAGAAAGATATAACACACATAAAAACACATAAAGCAAAAATTGACAGACATTTAAAAAATACAAATTCACAATCGCATTGAAAGATTTTAATATACCACTGTCAATATTTAATACCTCAAGCAGGTAGAAAAATCAGTACAAGAGATTTTTTAAAAAGTCAGAGCTAATGGATATATATAGAACACTGTATACAAAAACCTACTTGTATCTATTTATACTCTAATCCTGTACCTATGACTGTTCAGATGGATTTAGAAAACCTGACTTCATACTAGGCCATCAAATAAGTCTCAGTGAATTTCCAAAGATTAATAACACACAGATATGGTTATCAGACCACAATACAATTAAGTTAAAAAATCAGTAATACAAGTAAAATACTTAAAATTGTACCTGGCACATAGCAAATATTCAGTATATATATATTTATTTATTTATTATCACTGAGGTTAGGAAATACTTAGCATAGCACACTACATGGTAATTACCTGTTTACTTTTCTGTCTCCTTACTAAACTATTAGCTCTCTGACGGTATTTTTACAGCAGTGAATAAGAAGCAGTATCAATGTTTATGGAAAGCTGATGAATGATTTATACCTTTTCCAGACTTTCACAAAGCAGAAAGATCAGTAGAGACAAATTATCTTGCTAAGCCTAGATTTCCAGAATGAGTGTTGAGAGTAGTTAGCCGGATATTCCTTTGAATAACAATTTTCATTCATTATTTCAACAAGTATTATCTAAATGAACTCAGGAAACTGTCCCAAGAGGTAAACATATGACAAATAAGAACACGTTTTATAGGGCTGAGACAAATCCATGGCTGAATGGAACACATCCTTAAAATACAAATAGCCAACATGAAAGGTATTTAACATTATTGATCATCAGGGAGATGCATATCAAAGCCACAATGAGATATCACTTCATACCTATTAGAATGGCTATTATCAAAAGGACAAGTAATTACAGGTGCCGGTGAGTACGCAGAATATACTGCTGGTGGGAATGTAAACTGGTGTTGCTACTATGGAAGACAACAGGGAAGTTCCTCAAGAAATTAAAAATATAAGTACCATATGATCCAGCACTCCCACTTCTGAGTATATATTAAAAGGGAAGGAAATCCTTATTTTGAAGAGATATCTGTATTCCCATGTTTACTGCAGCATTATTCACAATAACCAAGGTATGGAAACAACCTAAGTGTCCATCAATGGATGACCAGATAAAGAAAATGTGGTATACACTTACAATGGAATATTGTTTAGCCTTAAAGAAGGACATCCTGCCATGTGCGACAACATGGATGAATCTAGAGGTATTACAGTAAGTGAAATAAGCTGGACAGAGAAGGACAACTACTGCATGACGTTACTTACAGGTGAAACTTTAAAAAAAATGTTGAACTCAGTAACAGAGTAGAATGGGGTGGTTGCCAGTGGTTGCAGTGTGTGGGAGATGGGTAAAGACTGCTAAAAGGGTACAAACTTGATTGTAAGATGATAAGGTCTGAGGATCTAATGTATACCATGGTGACTACAGATGATAATACTGTATTGTATAAATGAAATTTGCTAAGAAAATAGAACTTAAGTGTTCTTACCCCCCCAAAAGGTAAGTGTATGAATATGTGAAGTGACAGATATGTTAATTAACTCAGTTGTGGCAATCCTTTCACAACATATAAATTGTCATGCTGTACATTTTAAATATATTACAATTTTGTCAATTATACCTCAATAAAGCTGGAAAAATATACAGTCAGGCTATGTAGAAAAATATCACACCTTTTTCCTATATGGTATCACCTACTATATGTTCTCTATCACTTTTATGGATTTTATGAAATAATCCCAGAACATGGCAAAAAGTGTGAATCATCTTTTTCTTTCTTATTCCTTACTCCCTTGCTTAGGACACCGCTATGCACAAGAATGTCATCCCCTGTGTCCTAGCACATCTGAGTTTCTTTAACAGAAATGCCTTGCATGTTTCTGAAGACTGTCATGAGGCCCAAGGCAATAAAATTCAACAGACTAGAGTTGTAATCTTCTCCTAAGGAAATGGTTGGGATGCCAAGATGCCTTTTGACTTTGATTTCACAGCAGGGCTTCATTTGTAATGATGCTGTCCAAACTTTAAATGACAACAGCTGTGATATGAAGCCCCACACACTCATTTATAAAAATTTCCCACAAATTAAAAAAAAATTAAACAATGGGGATTTTTCAATCCATGACCAATTAGCAGGGAACAGGCAATCATAAAACATTTAGGAGCTATTTATTATCATGCAAAATGTTTACACATTGTAGTGCATGTCTCAAACCTGAGCGCCAGTCAAATGCTGATTGCAAAATATAAATATAAAATTCTTTGCAAATCACATTAGAGACATTCTAAGTTAATTAGGTTGAAAAATGGAAAAATTTTAAAACAATAAGCCTAAAACTATTGACATAGCAATAGCATTCCGGAATAGTGCAGTTATCTGTTGGGCAATCAGTCCATAAATACACATCCTGAAGTCCCCTGTGCTTTGGCCACATAATAGCAATGTAGTTGGAGACATAACAGGCAATTTATAAACTTGCAAGGACTTGAATACTTATACATGTTTTATTCTGAACTTTGTTATGTAGTTTACCTTTAATTTTCCTGCTACAATTGAAGAGTAAGCCCTGCAATCTTAATTTTCCATTACCCTCAATTATTTTATACTTTTAATCTGCATACCTCTGAGCTGTCATGGTCCAGCACTCCTAATTCACAACACTTTGGAATCTCTCAAGAATGAAATATTTAAATATTAAAGAAAATGAGATTGAAAGGCATAATGTCTTTTAGAACTAACTTTTTTTTAGAGTTTAGATTACACATAACTCAGAAAAAAGTCTTTTTGAATTGTCCAAAATACTGAGAAATTTACTTACATTTTCTACATAGAGACAAAAACTAAAACTACCATAGCCCAAAGTACCTCTTTATGTCATATTACTCTCCTGTTCAAACATCCCTGATCATTACAGAGTAATGACCAAACTCCTGTGCCAGTTTTGTCAGCCCCCATGCTGTGGACCTATCTCCAAAACCAACCGACCAAATTGGCCCTCTTACTACAAGCCACATTTCTAGCCAGTCTGCTTAAGTTATCACCTATTCCACATCATAGTAATTCCCACCACATCTAATAACCCAAGGAATACTATCCATGTCTTGCTTTGTCATTTACACTCTTGCCTCTTGGCACCTTCATATTCTGTCCCCACATGATCCTATGCTTTCCAAGTACAGTTCTAAGCACAAAATAAGCAAAAGGACTCTTATTGTAGTTTCAGCCTCAGGTTATATATATTTTTTTCAGGTTATATTTTAATACTAAATTAATTTACACAACCATAGAGAATGTGTCATAATTTTGAACACTCTGGTTATTTAATATGTACCATGACTCCCACTGGGATAGAAGGTGAATGCTAGGCTAGACGAATAATATCAATTTTTGTTATAAGTTTTTGAGTGAATGTCCCAAGTCTGCTTCAATTTTATATGCCTGGAAACCAGAACACTGCACCTGGCTACAGTAATAATAGCTAACATTTATTGAGTGCTTATGAAGTATCAGACATGTTTTAAGTATGAATTTACATAAATTATTTCATTTAACTTTCACATCTCTAGAAGGTAGATACTACAATTATATCCATTTTGTTGATGAAGGAACTGAGGCTCTAAGAAGTTAGAAGGCTACAAATGGCAGAGCCAGAATTCGAACCCAGGCAGTCTTACTCCAGGATTTGTGTTTTAAACCTCTGTCCTCTTGTCTCTCAAATGCAATAAGGCATGACATGGAATCTAAACATGGCATCTATGGGAATATATAATTTAGACTAAAGAAGAAATCTTCCAGTAATTATAAATAATATCCTCAAGAGAGTTTGAAACTATATTACATCTATGAAAAAGCAATTGAAAATTTAAATTGTCCTTGCTAAAATTAAAATACAAAGGGAGGACTGGAAGATAATATTTTTCTCATTGTATCCTTTTATTCCGTCTCTATCTTCAGGAATCTGAGACAATTAAGAAACACAGGGGATCAAGTCAAAGTTTCAAAAATAAACCTAACAGGAGTGCTACAAATAGAAAACAGAGAAAGTAGGTAGAAGAAATTAAAATAAATAATGAAAAGAAGATAATGACACTGGTGAATGTCAAACATGACGAAAAAAGGTATTGGCAAAATGAGTAAACTGTGGTGTAACAACACAAAGGGATACTATGTGAAAGTGAAGATGAACGAACTACAGGTGTACCCAACATCACGGAGGAGTCCACCAAACAGTTTTGATCCAAAGAATCAACACAAAAAGAATACATCACCGCTATTATCACCATCAGCAAATTAGTCACTTCTGAAAATACCTTCTTGATTAACATTGGCCTCGATCTCTACTTATCCCATCAAATCACATGGTAAACATGTGCCAATACAATAAAGGATGTCATGAAATCTACCACAGTGATGTCAGAGAATTGCTTATATCAAATCAAACTGACAAAGGAGAATCTAACAAAGATCAAGTAAAAAAAATAATGAATTAGGATAATATTATATGTGCATTAAAAGAGAAAAAATTGATGTCAAAGGATTAAGGGAGTCCCTTGGGAAAAATAATGAAGGCTTTAAATATTTTTGCAAAAATGATCTTTAGGACAGTGCTTTATAGCCAAACACAAAGTAAGCCATCATATGATTTTGTTAGAAAACATATTTTAAATACCTTTCCCTCATCCAAACAAAAGTCAGATTCTCACTTCAGTTCTAAAATAATCAGCGTATGGTGAAAACTGTAACCTAAATATTTTTAAAATAAAATTTTATAATTAAAAAAAAAACCTTTTCCCCACTATTTGATATGAAATTTTAATCCCTATTTTAAATGGATTTACTGGTAGTGAAAATGAAAATTAGTTCCGCTCCTGCGGATCTGAAGGATTCAGGACTAATGGTCTCTGTCTTATCTCTGTTGAATTCTCCAGTCTGGTGTCTGCAGAAACCAGATGCAGTTATGTAACAAAGATGTGTTGTCTTTGCTAAAGCAGATTACCATGGCCCTGGGTATGTTGCATGCAACCACTGATTTGGCAAACATGTTCTTTTCTATCCCTATCAAAGAGGACAATCTGAAACAGTCCGCATTTATATGAAATGGACAATGGTAAACAGGATTATGGTAAATGGGATTATGCTAACTAGAACCCCTTCCATTCAAATTCTGTGTGAAGAAATTTGGACCATTTGAACATCACAAAGAATATTGTACTTGTATTACATTGATGACATCATGCTAATCAGGGTGGATAAAAAAGAACTGGCTACCATATTTGGAAATTTGGTAAGGCATATGCACCCAGAGGATGGGAGATAAGCCTTACGAAGTTTCTGGCTTTCTGGGACATCTCATTCAAAGTAAAGGATAATTTGTTGCATCTTATATCTCCCACCAGGAGGAAGGAAGTACAACCTCTGATAGGCCTCCTCAGGTTATGGAGGCAGCATATTCTCCATCTGAGACTGCTGCTCTAGCCCATACCACGTGACGCAAAAAACTGCAGCTTTGGGTGGGACTCAGAGCAATAAAGGGCTCTGTAGGAGATCCAGGAATCATAAGCCCTGATTGCTTCTCATCACACACAGTGACCCACTTGGAGAATTTGCACTTTTCCATTGATAGAACTCTGAGCTCTGCAAGGTCAGAAGTTTTAGATCTCAAAGAACATTTCTACCAGGGAACAAAACAAGAATCTCATTAATCTATAAACCAAGGCACTTTGACTCCTAATGCCCAGGGACCAGTAGATAAGAAAAGTCATCATTTTGGTGGAGACAAGTGAATTGAGTTAAAAGATTTTTATGAAGTAAAAATCAACATAACTTGATCCTGGGGATGAGGCAGAAGGTGTCAGGGTGACACAGGTTTTGGTTTGTGTAACTGGATCGATGCTGGGACATTTGCCAAGACTGGTAATTAATAAAAAGGGATTAGGTTTTTAGGGCTGAGGGGTAGAGAGAACAGATATCGTAAGTTCAGTTTGTAACTGAAGTTGAAGTGTCTTGGAGACATGAAAATGAGATATCAGGTAGCCCGCTGGATGTCTGGGTGTAGAGCTCAGAGGCAAGGTTTGGGGGAGAGAAACAAATTTGCAAGTTAAGTTGTGGGTATGGAAGAGATCATCCTTTAAGAGGATATAGAATGAGACAAAAAAAGGAATATGAGGCTTTACAAATTAAAAGCCAAGTGGAAAGGATAAGCTTTCCAAGATGGAAAATGAATGGCCAGAGAAGTAGGAAGATATGTAGGAAATGTTTCATCATGGAAGCCAAGGAAACAGAATGCTTCAAAAAGAAATTCTAAGTGATAAACGGCTTCCTCTATCTTCAAAGTGAGGAAAAGCTGGTGGACTTAGCCATGAAGAGATAACATTAATAATTTATATAGTTTACATAGTTTCAAGGTAGCTTTTATACTGTATTTTTTGTTTGCTTTCCTTTGTCCCTCCTCCCCCCAAAAGAGCATATTTTAAGTAAGTTCCTGTGAGGAAAAAAGAACATAAATTATAAATCTGCCATACTTAGGGTGGCTACTCTGTCATATTCAGAATGGCTAATAAAGAAAGAAAACCCATAGAAAAAAGCCTTCTACATTAGAAAAGCCTTCATGTATGTAAGTGTGGTTATAAAGAAAAACCAACAGCTCTTTTTAGTATTTTAAATCCATTAGTTACCATTATGCCGCCTTTATAATATTAACAAAAGATAAAATACTTATATAACCAATTATCATAAATAACTAGAGACAATTTTCTACATGATCTACATTGCGAAAATAATAATTAGATCAGAAATACCTTACCTAGCTCTTAGTATCAAAAAGAATATTCTGAAATGTATAAGACTATAATTGCTCAGCAGCAGTATTTATGAAAATCTCTTTGAAAGTCAAAAGCAGATTCCACACAATGAATGAAATACATGAAAGTGAGAATTAACCACATCTAACCATCCTTAAAGATAAATAGGCAAGGAATTGTCAATTCTGTGGTTAAATTTTTTTTCTAAAGCACTGATAAGATACACAGTAAAATGTGAACTGTTACATAAGGTTAGAATAGTAACATGAAAGCAGCCCTGGGAATCCCAAGAAAACAATGTACGAGTTCCACACTATTTCTTAATGACAACAGAAAACTAGACCCTGGCCAGATCAACCCCTCCAGACTGGCTTTGGCCTTCTGAGCCCCCATCCCCACTTTCACTGGCAAGGGTCACCAACAATAACCTCTTACTTGCTAAGCAAATGGACTATGTTTAGACATTTAATTAAACCTCTACACCATTTGTTAAGATTAAACACATGCTTTTTTTAAACTACTTCCCTTAAAAACAAAACAAAACACCCAAAACGCACAACCTTCATTACAAAAGATGTATGAAATACAGGTAAGTAAAAAGAAAGAAAAACATCTTTGTGATAAATCTCTCAACCCTTAAACAACCAATGTTAACATTTGGTGTCTATACTTCATATTTTTTCATATTTTTCCTAATCACAAATTATATGTTTATTCATACAATTTAAATTTTTTTTAAGTCGTCATTTTATTCTTAAACTAATTTCCTTCCTTGGCCTCCATGACTCTACTTTTTCCTTTTCTCCTCTTATACCTATGTTCCTTTCATCTCAATATCCTTTATAGGTTTTTATTATTCTGCCAACCCTCTAAATGTATTTCTCAGCTCTTTTTTCATCCTTAGATCTCCTCTCTTAGAGTACCTACTTTTCATTGGCTGGCTCGACCATTTCTATGGTATAGGGTGTCACTGAAATTTGTATTTCCAGCCTAGACAACACTTCTCTGCTCCAGCTGACAAGACACCTCCAATATGACACCATGCAAATACCTCTAAACTCAATGTATCTTAAACTGAACCAGCTCCTACCCTTTTCCCACACCTTTCAAGCCTGAATTCCTTCTATACTATCCTGGTAAAAAGGACCAGCATCTATTCAGCACCTAGCCAGAAATCGATCACATCATACTCTCACATTCAATCAGATACCAAGCTGATGCTTCCTTCCATCTATCCATCCAACATATCTTTAGTTGAACTAGGTGCATTGTGCCGGGGGTTGTGAATGAAACAGTTATATAGTTATTGCACTCTTGAAGCTGAATCAAATGCTGTTAATTCTGTCTTCACCACATTTGTAATGTGTTCCCTTATCTTCATAGTCACTACCTTTATTTGGACTTTCACCATGGCCACAGCTTCTTTACTCCTACCAATTTCTGAGTTCTGGGGGGAGTTCTGCTATAGAAATCAGAATGCTCTTCTGCTTTCTTCTCATGCTCCTAATTTAGCTTTCTCATGTCTGTTAAGTAACTTAACTACTTGTCCATTTGTTTTCTGTCTTCCAGAATTTTTTCCCTAACATTTCTTTACCTGTTTTATTTGTCCTTGTGGATTTATGTTTATCTTGAAAAAAAAATCCGTCTACTATCACTTTTAGTTGTGTTTTAGGAGGGGAGTGGAAGTAAATGTGTGGAGGTAAATGACCAGGAGCCCCTAATCAGGACATTCTAGAATTCACAATTTCTAGAAGTTTCTCTAGGCATCACTGTTTGAGTATTTTAATATTTTTTCCTTCACATTTCCTAGGTACATGGTTTTCCAGCAAGATTTGAAACAGCTTCTTCTTCATTCCTTTTAGAAAACTAATTAGTGCCTTATATAGTCCTATAGTCACTGAGGAAATACGAAATAAAATTCAGTAAGGAGGCAGGTGTATTAGGGGAGTGCAGTAATCATGGATAACTCTTTAGGCTCAAAATTGTGTAAATATTAGTGACATACACCTCGGGCCTTAAATCTTAGGTGGAACCTGTTTAATTTTTTATTTTGGAACACTAAAGTTTGTCTTTCAAATGACTGGCATGACAGCCTATCAAATTCTCTTTTTTATTTTAATTAAACATTTTAGAGAACTATGTATATTTCTTCCACAAAACTTCTGGAATGAACACACACACACACACACACACACACACAGAGTCATGGTATCTTCAAAAGGTTATAAGAGTTTGAAACTAACAATCATCCAGATACTTAATTCTTACTGCTATCTTAAGTAAAAACAAATTACACCATTGGCTGGAATTCTTTTAAAAAAACTAGGCTCTTTCTGGGTGTAATTTTCCTAAATAACACAGAAACACAAAGTAGACAGTATTTGGCCAGCTTATAACTACTCCAGAAAAGACAAAAGGACTGTAGGGACTGCAAAGGCATTGGACATGAGAAAAGGAGTCACAAAGTTACTAGAATAAAAGAGTTGAATCCTTATTAGAGAAGGGAGATCAAGATTTTATTTTATTTTTATTTTTTTTGAAAAGACAGGCAGAGTTGGGAAGGAAAAATAATTTATTCTAAGTTAGGTGACCAAGCTTTGGACAGGGGTAGGGGGCTGAGGGTATAGAAGGGAAAGGTAAGAGCCAGGCCAAGCTCCTGTACAGAGACGAGGTATCAGTTTTGAGAGTAGTTTATAAGACCTAATATGGACAGTATAAGAACCAGCATAAGAAAACATATGATTAATTAGCACATATACGCCTTTGTATATATCTGTATAAAACCTAGTCTGTTATTTAAACCCTAGAAACATACAACCTACCAAGACTGAGTCATGAAAAATAGAAAATCTGAACAGACTAGTAGGAGATTGAATGAGTAATCAAAAATCTCCCAACAAACAAAAGTCCAGGACTAGATAGCTTCACTGATGAATTCTACCAAACATTTAAAAAAGAATTAGTGCTAATCCTTCTCAAAATCTTCCAAAAAATAGAAGGGACGAGAACACTTCAAACTCATTTTACAAAGCCAGCATTACCCTGATACCAAGACTGGATAAGGACATCATAAGAAAAGAAAATTACAGGCCAATATCCCTGATGAAGATAGATGAAAAATCCTCAACAAACTATTAGCAAACTGTATTTATTTTTTTAAAAGATTTTATTTATTTATTTGAGAGAGAGAGAGAGAGCACAAGCAGGCAGAGCAGCAGGCAGAAAGAGAGGGAGAAGCAGGCTCTCCGCTGAGTAGAGAGCCTGATGCGGGGCTCGATTCTAGGACCCTGGGATTATGACCTGAGCTGAAGGCAGATGTTTAACCAACTGAGCCATTCAGGCACCCCAGCAAACTGTATTTAATAATACATTAAAATAATCATACACCATGATTAAGTTAGATTTATTCCAGGGGTGCAGGAATAGTACAACATTTGCAAATCAGTGTGTTACTCCACATTAATAAAATGAAGGATAAAAATCATGCATGTCAATAGATGCAGAAAAAGCATTTGACAAAATTTAACATCTGTTCATGATAAAAACTATGTGGGTATAGACAGAATGTACCTCAGCATAATAAAGGCCATTTAGGACAAGCCCACAGCTAACATCATACTCTAAGACAACTCTAAACATCTATTCATACTAAGAGGAGGAACAAAACAAGGATACCCGTTCTTGCCATGATTATTTAACATATACTAGAAGTCCTAGCCAGAGCAATTAGGCAAGAAAAATAAGTAAAAGGCACCAGAATCAGAAAGGAAGGAGTAAAGCTGTCACTGTTCACAGACAACATAATATTACACATACAAAATCCTCTACCGCAAACTGTTAGAACTAATCAACAAATTCAGTAAAGTTGCAGGATATAAAATCAATGTAGAAAAAATCGGTTGTGTCTATACACTAATAACAAACTACCAGGAAAAAAAAAAAGAAAAGAAAACAATGCCATTTATAGGTGCATGGAAAAGAATAAAATACCTAAAAATAAACTTAATGAAGGAGGTGAAAGACCTGTACACTGAAAACTATAAGATAATGATGAAAAAAATTGAAGAAGATAGAAATAAGTGGAAAGAAATTCTGTGCTGATTGAAAGAATTAATATTGTTAATATGGCCATAAAACTCAAAATAATCAAGATTCAATGCAATTCTTGTCAAAATTCCAATGATATTTTTAATAGAAAGAGAATAAACAATCTTAAAATTTGTATGGAACCACAAAAGACCCCAAATAGCCAAAGTGATCTTGGGAAAGAAGAATAAAGTTGGACTCATTACTCTTCCTGATTTCAAAGTATACTACACAACTACAGTAATAAAAACAGTATGGTATTGGCATAAAAACAGAAACACATCAGTGGAATAGATTAGAAAGCCCAGAAATAATCCTACATATATAGGGTCAATTAATTTATGACAAAGGTGCCAAGAATATACAATGGGGAAAGGGCAGTGTCTTCAATAAATGATACTGGGAAAACTGGACAGCCACATGCAAAAGAAGGAAACTGGACCACTGCATTATATTGTATGCAAAAATCAACACAAAATGGATTAAAGACTTGAATGTGAGACCCGAAACCATAAAACTCCTAAGAGAAAACATAGATGGTATGTTCTATGACATTTAGGACCTGACTCCAAAGGCAAAGGCAACAGTGTTCGTTGATTGATGAATGGATGAAGAAGATGTGGTGGGTACACACACACACACACACACACACACACACACACACACACACAGAGGAATATTACTCAGCTGTAAAAAAGAATGAAATCTTGCCGTTTGCAATGACACGGACAGAACTCCAGAGTATTATACTAAGCAAAATAAGTTAGTCAGAGAAAGACAAATGCTGTATGATTTTGCTCATATGTGGAATTTAAGAAACAAAACAAATGAACAAAGGGAAAAAGAGGGGGAGGCAAACCAAGAAACAGACTCTTAACTACAGAGAACAAACTGATGGTTATTGGATGGTAGGTGGGTGGGGGGATGGGTTAAACAGATGACGGAGTAAGCAGTGCCACTTGCTGTGACAAGTACCAGGTGTTGTACAGAAGTCTTGAATTGTTTTATTATACGCCGGAAACTAATATTACACTGTATGTTAACTTACTGGAATTTAAATAAAAACATAAAAAATAAAGAAAACAAAACAACAACTCAAAGGCAAAGGCAACACAAGCAAAATAAACAAATGAAACTATATCAAATTAAAAAGCTTCTATACAGAGAAGAAGACCATCAACAAAATGAAAAAGCTACCTACCGAATGGGAGAAGGTATTAAAGATCATATATCCAATCAGGACTCACTACCCAAAATATAAAAAGAACTCATACAGTTCAATAGCAAAAAACCAAAAAAATCTCATTGAAAAATGGCAGAGGATTGGAATAGACATTTTTCCAAAGAAGATACACAGCCAACAGCCACTTGAAAACATGCTCAACATCACTAATCATCAGGGAAATGCAAATTCAAACTACAATGAGATATCTCACATCACAATGAGATATCAAAATAACTATTACCAAAAAGACAAGAAATAGCAGGTGTTGGCAAGGACGTGGAGAAAAGGGAACCCTTAGGTAGGAATGTGAATTGGTGCAGCCAATATGGAAAACAATATGGAGGTTCCTCAAAAAATTAAAAATAGCGGTATCATATGATCCAGCAATTCACTTTTTGGTATTCATTCAAAGGAAATGAAAACACTAACTTTAAAGCACCCCCATGTTCATTGCAGCATTATTTACAATAGCTAAAATAGGAAAGCAGCCTAAGTATCCATCAGTGGATGAATGGATAAAGAAAATGTGTATATATACACGATGGAATATTATTTAGCCACAAAGAAAGGAAGTCTTGCCATTTGTAACAACATGGATGGAACTAGAAGTATTATGCTAACTGAAACAAGTCAGACAGAAAAAGATACTCTATGATCTCACTTATATGCAGAATTTAAAAAAATCAAAACACCAAACTCATAGACAAAGAGAACAGATTGGTGGTTCCCAGAGTTAAGTATGAGGGAGTGGGTAAATGGGCGAAGGAGGTCAAAAGGTATAAACTTCTAGTTATAAAATAAGTAAGTCATGGGATCTTATTGTAAAATTGAAAGTTGCTAAGAGAAAAGATGTTAGAAGTTCTTATCACAGAAATAAAATTTGTGTGTGTGGTGATGGATGTTAACTAGACTTACTAGGGTGATCATTCTGCAATACATACAAATATTAAATGTTACATTGTACATCTGAAACTAATATTGTATGTCAATAAAAAATAAAAACAAACAAACAAAAAAAGCCCTGCCTGGTCTGTCTTCACAGCATAAACCTAAAGGGATTTTGTAAACAGAATAAAGATGATTATATTCTCCTCTCCTTGAGTAATGAAGTTTTTATTTCTTTTCCAAGAAAGAAAAGAGACATTATCTAAGAGCTCTTTATGATTTTACTTTTTTCTTCTTAAGATTTTAGTGCTGGGTACAAAGTAGTCCCTCAAAGTACTGGTTTTAAAGGACTAGCCGCAGAAAGAGGCCAATTATGTGAACCTAAACTGATTGGTTGGTAAAGAGTACCTTTGAGAATGTCCAGGTGTCAGGACAGTGGTACCCTGATCAGGGAAGTAGGAAGTGGAGAGAGGACATGTTTTCTTAATGCTTTGGTGTCGGGTTGGGGCTCCACAACTGCTCCTACCCTTAATCTTCTGACTCAATGTGTACATTGCTCCCACTTTCCTCTTTCTCTGCTTGAGTTTGCCTCTATTCTTTTCTTAATCTATTTGCCTATAATAGTAGTTCACAAAATGTTGGCCACGGACCAGCAGTACAGGTATGATCTCAGAACCTGCTAAGTATGAAAATTTTCAGGCTCTATTCCAGATTTACTGAGTCAGAAATCTAGGTGCGGGGACAAAGCGATCTGTGTTTTTACAAGTTCTCCAGTTATTCTAATGCATGAAAAACTTTGAGAATCATTGGCCTATAGTGTACCAATATCATTCTTTTTGTTATGACCTTGAACCACTCTAGAAAAATAGGGCTATATCTTACTTGATTTTTAGATTCATGTAAATGTGTGAAATATATTGTTATTCAAATTTCTCTACATTTGCTTAAAGTAACAGGCACCAAATTCTGTAGACTAAAATCTAAGTGTTTAGGGGCTCCTGGGTGGCTCAGTTGGTTAAGCGGCCGACTCTTGATTTCAGCTCAGGTCATGATCTCAGGGTCCTGGGATGGAGCCCTGCATCGGGATCCATGCTCAGCACAGAGACTGCTTAAGATTCTCTCTCTCCCTCTTCCTCTGCCCTTCCCCCTCTAAAATAAATTCATTAAAAAAAAAACCTGTTTTAAAAAAAAAGTTTATCTCAGTTTATACTTATGTCTTCATTTTTCAACCAATAAATATGGGCCTATAAAGTGAAAACTTACATATGGTACCAATCATTAGAGTTAGTCTGTCTTCAAGGGGCTTACAAACTAATGGAACTAATAGACAGGTAGGCCTAACATGAGCTAATGCAAATTCAATGTGTTTATGCCACACTAGAAGTAGAAAAAGGTGTTATGAGAGCATAGAATAGGGAGTGATTCTGCCACAGCAACCAGAGAAGGCTTTATGAATGAAGGATATTTAAGGTGAACGGGAAGATGAATGGGTTCTTTGGATTTGTTTCTCTCCTTTCACAACTCTAAGTGTTTCTTCCTAAATGCTGTTAGTTAATGGCTGTTAGTTTGCATATGGTTTTAGTTGTAGTGTTTTAAATATAAAGCTGAACACGGAAACCTATATGTATATACATATATTTTGCATTCAAAATGCGGCCCACTGATTTTGATTTTTATGAAAAGCATTATGTTTTGCCTCAAGAGAAGTTTCCAACATTAAAATAGTTTGTGTCTATTTAAATGAATTAAAAAATTTCCTTAAATAAATTCAAAGAAATGTTATTACGGTTATAGACCAAACACTATTTTATTGTTTAAAGACCATGTGTAGTATACTGGAAAAAGAACAGGGATGAACAACATTAGACCATATTCTTTTTTTCTTTTTTTTCCCGTAAGACCACTTTACTATTTACACAGAGACATGATTAAAGATATTCTTAGACCATATTCTTATCCATAGTACGCCACTGTCTTTGCTGTGGTCTTAAGTGAGTCATGCCTCTCTGGACCTTAGTTTCTTCACCTAGAAAAGCGTTTGGACTCAGTGATTTCTAATGACTTTTATTTTTATTTCTTTTTTGTCTAAACCCTTTTAAGTGCGATTTATGACTTCAACTGGTTCAATTATTAAAATAGTCATCAAGGAAGGGAATGCCTTTTGCAGCTATCTACACAAATATCCTCTGCAAATACTTTGGCTACAAGGGTAGATTCCAGAAGCTAGTCGCATGAAGTTTACAGAACACAATGTTAGGCTCAAAACATGCTCATGACAGAGCACATTAGGAAAGAGTGTCCTCAAAATTACATTACTTCATCTCTAACGAGAAGTGCCTCATGAGGCTACGGCAGTGCTCAAAACCTTGGCTGAACAACTTTCTGATGCATTATTGATAGAAAAGTCATTCCTCAAACTGCAAAACTTGCTCTGAAACATAACCTAATTGAAAACAACAACAACAAGAACAACAACAAGAACAACAACAACAACATCACATTTAAGGCCAGAGCTGCATTCCACAATGGAGAGCCTGAGAAATTTAAATCAAGTGGAAGAAGTTTTGCAACTATGAGACAGACTTTAGGGGGAGATGAGACTCTCCGAAAATATGGCTATGATATTCTAATCCAAATACAATTCTTTTTTAAAAGATTTTATTTATTTATTTGTCAGAGAGAGAAAGAAAGTGCACAAGCAGGGGGAGCTTCAGGCAGAGGGAGAAGCAGGTTCTGAGCTAAGCAAGGAGCCTGATGCGGAACTCGATCCCAGGACCCTGGGATCATGACCTGAGCTGAAGGCACACAATTAACTAACTGAGCCACCTAGGCGTCCCATCAAATATAATTCTTTTTTAAAAAATTTTAACATACAATGTATTATTTGTTTCAGGGGTACAGGTCTGTGTTTCATCAGTCTTACACAACATACAGTGCTCACCACAACACGTACCCTGCCCAATGTCCATCACCCAACCACCCCAACTCCCCAACCCCCTTCCCCTCCAGCAACCCTCAGTTTGTTTCCTGAGATTAAGAGTCTCTTATGGTTTATCTCCCTCTCTGGTTTCATCTGGTTTCATTTTTTCCTCTCTTCCCCTATGACCCTCTGCCTTGTTTCTTAAATTCCATGTATCAGTGAGATCATATCATATGAAAATTGTCTTTCTCTATTTTGCTTAGCATAATACCCTCTAGTTCCACCCTCGTCATTGTAAGTGGCAAGATTTAATTTTTAGATGGCTGCGTAATATTCCAGTGTGTGTGTGTGTGTGTGTGTGTACATCTTCTTCATCCATTCATCTGTCGATGGACATCTGGGCTCTTTCCATAGTTTGGCTATTCTGGACACTACTGCTATAAACATTGGGGTGCAGGTGCCCCTTCAGACCACTATATCTGTATCTTTGGGGTAAATACCCAGTAGTGCAATTGCTGGGTCATAGGGTCGCTCTATTTTCAACTTTTTGAGGAACCTCCATACTGTTTTCCAGAATGGCTGCACCAGCTTGCATTCCCACCAACAGTGTAAGAGGGTTTCCCTTTCTCCACATCCTCGCCAACATCTGTGATTTCCTGACTTGTTAATTTTAGCCATTCTGACTGGTGTGAGGTGGTATCTTATTGTGGTTTTGATTTGCATTCTTAATGCACAGGAATATAATGGCAACTGTATACTATGGTTGTGAAATTTTGAACCTGTCAAAGGCTCAGTAACCTTGAAGAATGAAAAGTTACTATAAAAAGGGGCACATCTTCCTGACTATAAAACAGGTTGTAAATCTTTACCATTTTTTATTCTGCTCCTTGCACATGGAGGTCATGCTGTAAACCGCAGGAGGAGGGATGCAGCAATGACCTTTTGGAATATACCAACTTACTGGCCAAGTGTCTGTACTAATTCATTTTGCTCACCCTTTTAAGAGTGCATCTCTAACTCCTGGCCCCAAATGCCTGCCTAAAGTTCAGCTAAATGTTGCAGTAAGATCCAAGCCATGTGGATTTCACTAAAGTGTGAAGTGTGAGGCAACACAGAGATGTACACCAGAGAGTTCAGTAGCCTGGGATGAGTTTTGTGCTAATTCCATTATTTAAAAATGAAGGGGGGCAAACAGAAGGGGGAATGAACCATGAGAGACTATGGACTCTGGGAAACAAACTGAGAACTTCAGAGGGGAGGGGGGTGGGGGAATGGGATAGGCCGGTGATGGGTATTAAGGAGGGCACGTATTGCATGGTGCACTGGGTGTTATACACAAGTAATGAATCATGGAACATTACATCAAAAACTAAGGATATACTGTATGGTGACTGACATAGCATAATAAAAAATCACTATAAAAAAATAAAAAGCATTATTGAGAAGTCTCTGGAAGACTTGTTGTTCTCAATTATTCTTTTTTTAAACCAGTCTTTAAAATGAATATAGGTAGAGTGAAGCAGGACCAATGTCTGGGGCTGAGATTTGAGTATGGGATTCTATAGCAATGTCTGACAGAAATATAATGTGAACCATACAAATAATTTAAAATTGCCTGGTAGTCTGATTTTTAAAAAGTAAAAAGAAATTGGTAAAATTAAATATAATAATATTTTATCTAACCCAATATACCTAAAGTACAATCATTTCAACTTGTAATCAATATAAAAACCATTAATGAGGCATTTTATGCTTTTTCAAACGAAGTCTTCAAAATCCAGTGTGTATTTCACACTCACAACCCATCTCAATCTTTTTAAAAGATTTTATTTATTTATTTATTTATTTATTTATTTATTTATTTATTTGAGAGAGCGAGCGAGCAGCAGAGGGAGAGGGAGAAGCAGTGGGGCCCAATCCCAGGACCCCAGGATCATGACCTGAGCCAAAGGCAGACACTTAACTAGTGAAGCCACCCAAGTGCCCCAGCCCATCTCAATTTTTTTCCTAGCTACATTTCAAGTACTTGGTATCTCGTTTTATGCACCATCTTAAATAATGCTGCATTAGACTGTAATACCTTTAATATCTGGGTCCTGTAAACCCAAAGTTATGGAAACTGATTTTTCCTCCTTTTTCTTCCCATGACTACTACATCCCTGAGTTTTGACTGCAATTTCTTAAATATAATTTAGAACATTTATGGCAGGAGATATTAAGCCAGTGCATTAAACTCCTTCTAGGACAACCAAAAATGTCAATCTCTGCAGGCTAAAAAACAGGAGATTTTGAACTAGGTAATAAAGTGTTTTTTTAAAAAATGAGTCATAGATAAAAGACAAGAGATCAGTCTGAAACTCAAAGAGGAAGGTTCCTTTTCCTCTATATCCTCACCAATACTTGTTGTTTCTTGTGTATTTGATTTTAGCCATTCTGACAGGTGTGAGGTAATATAGTAGTTTTGATTTGCATTTTCCTGGTAAGTAATATTGAGCACCTTTTCATGTGTCTGTTGGCCATCTGTATGTCTTCTGTGGAGAAATGTCTGTTCATGTCTTCTGCCTATTTTTAAATTGGATTATTTGGTTTTTGGTGTTGAGTTGTGTTCTTTATATATTTTAGATACTAACCCTTTATCAGATATGTCATTTGCAAATATCTTCTCTCATTCAGTAGGTTGTCTTTCAGTTTTGTGGACTGTTTCCTTTGCTGTGCAAAAGCTTTTTGTTTTGATATAGTCCCAATAGTTTATTTTTGATTTTGTTTCCTTTGTCTCAGGAGACATATCTAGAAAAATGTTGTTACAGCCAATGGCAGAGGAATTAAGGTCTATGTTCTCTTCTAGGATTTTTATGTTTTCAGGTCTCACATTTAGGTCCTTAATCCTTTTTTTTAATAAAGATTTTATTTATTTATTTATTTATTTATTTATTTATTTATTTATTTATTTATATTGAGAGAGAGAGCAAGTGAGCACAAGTGGGGGGGCAGAGAGAGAGGGTGAAGACTCTGCACTGAGCAGGGAGCCTGACACAGGGCTCGATCCCAGGACTCTGGGATCATGACCTGGGCTAAAAGCAGACGCTTGACTGACCAAGCGACCCAGGGGCCCCTAGGTCCTTAATCCATTTTTAATTTTGTGTATAGTGTAAGACAGTGGTCCAGTTTCATTCTTTTGCATGTAGCTGTCCAGTTTTCCCAACACCATTTGTTGTTTTTTTCCCCATTGCACATTCTTGCCTCCTTTGTTGTAGATTAATTGATCATATAACTGCGGGTTTATTTCCGGGCTCTATAATCTTCTGTTCAATTGATCTATGTGTCTGCTTTTGTGCCAGTACCATACTGTTTTGATTACTACACCTCTTTAATATAACTTAACGTCTGGAATTATGATGCCTCCAGCTTTTTTTTTTAAGATTGCTTTGGCTATTTGAGGTCTTTTGTGGCTCCATACAAATTTTAAGATTGTTTTTTATAGTTGTGAAAAACGCTGTTTGCATTTTGATAGGGATTGCAGTAAATGTATAGATTGCTTTGGGTAGTATAGACATTTTAATAATATTTGTTCTTCCAATCTATGAATATAAAATATCTTTCCATTTCTTTGTGTCACCTTCAATTTTTTTCATCAATGTTTAATAGTTTTCAGAATATAGGTCTTTCATCACCTCTTTGCTTAGGTGTATTTCTAGGCATTTTATTATCTTTATTATCATATTATTTCAATTGTAAATGGGGTTATTCTCTTAATTTCTCTTTCTGCTGCTTCATTTTTTTTTTAAAGATTTTATTTATTTATTTGACAGAGACAGCCAGCGAGAGAGGGAACACAAGCAGGGGGAGTGGGAGAGGAAGGAGCCTGATGTGGGGCTCCATCCCAGAACGCTGGGATCACGCCCTGAGCCGAAGGCAGACGCTTAACGACTGCGCCACCCAGGCGCCCCTCTGCTGCTTCATTTTTAGTGTATGGAAATGCAATGGATTTATGTACATTGATTTTGTATCCTGTGACTTTACTAAATTTGTTTATAAGTTTCTAATAGTTTTTTTGATGGAATCTTTCAGGTTTTCTATACAGAGTATCATGTCATCTGCAAAGAGTGAAAGATTTACTTCTTCCTTACCAGTTTGGATGTCTTGTATTCCTTTTTCTTGTTTGACTGCTGTGGCTAAAACTTCCAGTACAAGGCTGAGTAAAAGTGGTGAGAGAGGACATCCTTGTCTTGTTCCTAACCAAAGAGCAAAAGTTCTGTTTTTCACCATTGACTATGATGTTAGCTGTGGGTTTTTCATATATGGCCTTTATTATGTTGAGGTATGTTCCCTCTAAGCCTACTTTGCTGAGGGTTTTTATCATGAGTAGATGCTGTACTTTGTCAAATGATTTTTCTCCATCTACTGAAATGATCATATGGTTCTTATCCTTTCCCTTATCAATCACCATTGATTGATTTGCAAATATCAAACTGCCCTTGCAACCCAAGAAAAAATCTCACTTGATTGTGGTGAATGATTTTTTTAATGTATTGTTGGACTGATTTGCTAATATTTTTTGAGGATTTTTGCATCTATGTTCGTTGGGGATATTGGCCTGTAGTTCTCTTTTTTTGTGGTGTCTGTATCTGGTTTTAGTATAAGGGTAATGCTGGCCCCACAGAATGAATTTGGAAGTTTTTCGTCCTTTTCAATTTTTTGGAATAGTTTGAGAAGAACAGGTATTAACTCTTCTTTAAGTCTGGTAGAATTTGCCTGTGAAGCCATCTAGTTATGGCCTTTGTTTGTTGGGAGTTGTTTTTTTTTTTTAATTATTATTATTACCAATTCAATTTCATTGCTGGTAATCAGTCTGTTCAAATTTTCTATTCCTGATTCAGGTTTAGAAAGCTGTATGTTTCTAGGAATTTATGCATTTCTTTTAGGTTGTCTAATTTGTTGGCATATAATTTTAAAAAATATTCTGTTAGAATCTTTTCTATTTCTGCGGTGTTGGTTGTTATTTTTCCTCTGTCATTTCTGAGTCCTTCCTTCTTCCTTCTTCCTTTTTCCTCCTTCCTCCTTCCTCCCTCCTCCCTCCTCCTCCTCCTCCTTCTTTGTGAGTCTGGCTAAAGGTTTATCAATTTTCTTGATCTTTCAAAGAACCAGCTCCCGATCTGTTCTGTTGGTTTTTTTTTTTTTATAGTCTTTTTTCATTTATTTCTGCTCTACTATTATTTCCTTCCTTCTACCAGCTTTCAGTTTTGTTTGTTATCTTTTTCTAGCTTCTTTGGTGTAAGGTTGGGTTGTTTATTTAAGATTTTTCTTGCTTCATGAGATAGGCCTGTAGTGCTATAAACTTTCCTCTTAGAATAGTTTTGCTGCATCCCAAAAACTGGTTCTTTGAGAAATTTAATAAAATATACAAATCTTTAGCCAAACTAAACATGAAAGACAGAAAAGACAACATATTATTGCTATGAGAAATAACATTACTACAGAGTCTACAGATATTAGAAGGATAAGAAAATGTGATTAGCAACTTTGTGCTTATAAATCCAACAACTTAGATGAAACAGAAAAATTCCTTGTAAGACAAAAGCTGCCAAAGTTCTTAAAAAAAAAAAAAAAAAAGATAGCCTGAATAGTACTACATGTATGAAATAATTAAACTTGTAGTTATAAACCTTCCCATAAAGAAAAATTCAGGGCTGGATGGATTAGTTACTAAATTCTACCAGCTATTTAAGGAAGAAACAATACCAATTCTAGACAATCTCTACTAGAAAATTGAATGAGGATACACTTGCCTAGTCACTTTATAAGACATGCAATACCCTGTTTCCAAAATGAGACAAACACATGAAAAGAAAAATATGAATTAATATCCCTCATAAACATAAATAGAAAACTTCTAAACACAATTTTGGCAAATCAAATCCAACAATATAGTTTAAAAGTTAATATCTCATGTCCAAGTAGAATGGAGAATTGGTTTGCACATTAGAAAACCAATATAATTCATCATGTTAAAAAACTTAGAAAAAAAAATATGACCACCCTAATAAATACAGAAAAAGGCATATGACATAATGCAGCATCCATTCTTGATAAAAACTCAACATTATAGGAATCAAAGGATACTTTCTAAAACAGAGTATCAATAAAAAGCCCTGCTTGTGCTCCCTTGTTTGCTCGCTCTCGCAAATAAATAAATAAAATACTTTTTAAAAAATGGATTAAGGACCTAAATGTGAGACCTGAAAACATAAAAATCTTAGAAGAGAATATAGGCATTAATTTCCCTAAGTTGATATAAAGATTCAATAAATCTCAAATCAGAATCACAGCAGGCTTTCTTTGTACAAATTGAAAAACTCTTTTTAAAAGTCATAGGAAAATGCAAAAGACTTAGTATAATCAAAACAACTCTGTAAAAAACAAAGTTGGAAGACTAACTATACCTTATTTCAAGATACATTATAAAGCTACAAGGATTAATAACAGCAAGATGTTGACATAAAGTAGAAAAATACATTAATGAAACAGAATAGGGAGTTCAGAAATAGACTCACACAAATAGGAACAACTGGTTTTTCCCAAAAGTGCAAAGCCAATTCAATGAAAAAAGGATACTGTTTTCAACAAATAATCTTACAGTTGGATATCTATTTGTAAAAAAACTGAACTTGGATTCCACATCTTGTACCATATAAAACAATAAACTCAAAACAGATTACAGACCTAAATATAAAGCCTGTATCTATTTTTAGAAAAAAACAAAGGAAAAAACTTTTGTCACCTTGGGTTTAGAAAAGACTTCTTAGGAATACTGAAAGCATATATATCTATAAAGAACAAACTGATAAAATGGACTTCATGAAAAATAAAAACCTAAAACCAAAAGCTTCTGATTTTCAAAAGACACTGCTCTGAGAATAAAAAGACAGTATGTGAAAGAAAATATTTAAAATCATATATCTGATAAAGGACTTGTAACCAGAATAGAGAAAAATCCTTCCAAACTCAGCAATAAGAAAACAAACAACCCAATTAAAAATGGACAAAAAATTTGAATAGACACTTGACAAAGAAGATATAACAGATAACAAGTAAAGATGGTCAATATTATCAGTCATTAGGGAAATACAAATTAAAACCACACGAGATACCACTACACACCTATTAGGATGGCTAAAACTAAAAAGATTGACGATGGTAAGAGTAAGAAAGGATGTGGAGACACTGGACCTCTCCTACACTTCTGCTGGAAATGCAAAATCATGTAGCTACTTGAAACACAGGTTGGCCATTTCTTAAAAAGTTAAAAATATACCAACTACAAAATCCGGTCATTCCACTACTGTTATTTTACCCAATATAAATGAATGTGTATGTCCATGAAAGACTTGTACATGAAAGTTCAGAGTACCTGTATTTGTAAAAGCCTCTAATTGAAAATAAACCAAGTATTCATCAACAGGTGGATGAATAAACAAACTGTGGTAGATTCATGCAATGGAGTACTACTCACCAGTAAAAAGCAATGAATTACTGATACATGATATAACACAGATGAGTATCAAAATGATGATTTGAGTAAAAGAAAGCAGACAAAAAAGATTACATAATTCCGTACCATGATCTCATTTATAAAAAATTTAGAAAATGCTTACTAATCTATAGTGACAAAGAGATTAGTGGTTCCTGAGGAAGGGTGGGAGGTAGGGTTTAGAAAGGAGAAGAGGGAAGAGTTACAAAGAGGTACCAGCAAACTTGGGGATGAAGTTCATTATGTTTAGAGTGTGGCAATGGTTTCATAGGTGTACACACATATTAAAAATGTAAAATGTTATCAAGTTGGACACTCGAAATATATTCCGTTTATTATGTAACAAGAGTTCAGCTTATTATAAGTCTAAAATGTTACAAAACACTATTATCAGTGCTATGTTAAGAGTATTACGGAGAGGAGGATAGCAGCCATTTCTATCTGGGCATGGCATGAAAGATAAAAGTTGAACTGAGGCTTAAATGGTATGTTCACCAGATCTGGGGGAAATTAGAGGGTAATGGGCATTCCAGAACAAGACTCCTGGATGAACAAAGGTACAACGTCAAAACATGGTTTGGTTACTATACTGTGGAACAGGTGGCTGGGTGGAATTTAAACTAGTAAGATGAGATATAGTGATAAGTATGCGGCTGGCAAGGAACGCATGGCTTTGTCACCACTGTGAGATATGTTAACTCTACTTTGCAGTGAAGCTGAAAATTTTAAACACCTCCAAATTTGCCTGCTCCAAAATAAACATCCAAATTTGCTTCCTCCTAAGACCCCACTTAAATTACAATGAAGATATGTCCTTAAGAAGGTATGTACTATAACTATACACTTATAAGAATGGGAAGAAATGGAAAGCTGAAAAGCAGATGAACAAATGGTAGGAATGGAAACACTAAGTCCTCAACTGAGAATGGGGAAAACCAAGAATAATCCAATTCAAACACAAAAATCTTCAAAGGCTCATGAACTGCCATAACTAGTTACTTCCAAAACTGGATGAAGAAAGAATATACATAGACATTTTAAATGAAGGTAGACCACCAGATTGTCTCATCTACTCAACCTAACTAGATACTGCCCCTCTCCTGCCCCAGCAGACACCTGGGGAAGTACAATAGAGGATCACTGAAGGACACCAGACCTAGTTGAAGGTTGGTGTACCATACTGAAAATGAGTAAAATTAAGTAAAATATTACATAAAGAATGTTAAAGACACCTAGCCCTCTTATGCTACTGGGCTCCTAGAATTCTGGCAGCTAGATCTTTACATTCCCAGTAGGACATAAGAAAATTTTCTGGGAAATCTGAATAGCTCCCTAACACTACTCCCATCCTGCAAAAGGAAAAAAGAATTAAAGATATTGATATTGAGGGTTCCCAAATAAGTAGACAACTAAAGATTGCCAGACATCTGAACAAAGCTTCTAATATAAAAGACAAAGACCAAAAGACAATAATTGACCAAAGGAATTATGGAAAGACAGAACCATGAAAGGATAAGAAAACTTCTCTTTTTCTCTCTCTCACACACACGTGCACATGCACATAATCGATATCCTCAGAGACATATGTGAAATTATTACATTCATGAAACAAAATCAGAATACTAAAAAGGGAATATTGAGAAACTAAAATGTGTTCTTGGATAGAAAACATGATAGCTGGAATGAAAATTTAATAGAAGGGTTGGAAGATACTGAGATAATCTCCCAAAAGGTAAAGCAAAAAAGCAGAGACTGAAAACAGTAGTGAAAAGAAAAGAAAATAAGAGGATTGTTCCAGGGAGGTCAACATCTGAATAGTATATCACAGAAGATTCAATTAAGAAAATGAAGGGAAAGAAATCCAAGAAAACAATTCAAGTATCACCCAGCATTTAAGGACAGACTGAAAGGGCCTATCAAGTACCCAGAACAACACATGCAAATAGCCCAATGGCATCAGGGAACATTTTAAAAGACAGGAGTCAAAAAGAAGACCCTATGAATTTCCACAGAGAAAAACACAAGTTTCATGTGTAGAGTAAAAAAGTGCAAGCATGGCTGAATGAGGGAAATTTATCAATTTAATCCTACTTATCAACACATTAAGGGAGAGAAAAACATAGCATTATAATAGGTGCTGAAAAGCCATCGAAATATTTATCAACCAATACACATAATAATTAAAAGGGGAATAGGAAAAAAAGATTATATATATATAATACTTATGTGTGTATATATATATATATATAAATATATATAATATATATAAATAATACTTATTTGGCTTTAGTAAATATTCCTTATTTTATATTTATATATTTATATTTATATAAATATTTTATATTTTATATAATATATATAATATAAAAATAAGATATAAAATAAAGAATATTTATTAAAGCCAAATAAGTATTATCCTAAATGACAAAACACTAACCATTTCAGTTAGGAATGAGAGATGACTTCTATGAGATATTTTATTTAACACTGTCTTAGAGGCTTTGGCAAATACAATCAGACATGAGAATGAAACAAATGGTATAAACACAGGCAAAGAAGGAATAAAACTATCTTTTTGGGGGACTGGTACTATTGTATGCCTCAAAAACCCAAGATTTAATAGAACACTAAGATTAATAAGAGAACTTGGTAAAATGGATAAATATGAGATAAATATACAAAATCAATAACGTTATATTTTTCATTTTTAAAATTTTTATTTATTTATTCATTTATTTATTTTTGAGAGAGAAAGAGAGAAAGCGTGTGCAAGAAGGAGGTACAGACGGGGAGAGAGAGAGAATCTCAAGCAGGCTCCATGCCCAGTGAAGAGCCTGACACAGGGTTCAATCTCAGGACTTTGAGATCATGACCAGAGCTGAAATCAAAAGTCAGATGCTTAACTCACTAAGCCACCCAGGCACCCCAATATCTTTGATTTATTTTAGCAAAAAGCAACTAGAAATGGAAATGGGATTCATAGTAGCAACACGAACTATAAATAGTATGGAATACAATTAACAAAGCAAAATATTTATAAGAAGAAAGCTTTAAAAACTTATAAAAAGGAAAAACAAAAATTGAAAGATGTACTAGTTACTGGGGGCAGAAAGACTTAATATATTAAAATATTAATTCTCCACAAATTAACATATAAATTACATGCAATTTTAATTGATTTGCATTCTTAATTTTAATTTTTATTGGAAATTGAATATTATCACCTTAATATTTATACGAAAGAATCAATGGCCAGGAATGGCTAAAAAAGAACAAAAAAAAGAATATCAGTGTAGGATAATTTGCCTTATAAGGTATCAGAACATAATAAAGTCCCTTACTCAAATTAATATTAGTTTAGATATACATAAATATCCATGGAGTAGAATAAGAAATCCAGAAATAAATCATAATATGTATGAGAATTCCATATATGATAAATGTGGTAATTCAATTCGGTGGGAAAGCTATAAATTATTTAATATGCTAACATTAACTGGCTATCCTTTTAGAAGAAAATAAAATTGGACACTTATAATATAATATACAATGCAATTATAAAAATAGCTTCCAGATGGAAAAAAATCTAACAAGAACATTTAGACAACACACATATCTTGGGAATGAAGAAAACAAAGTGAAAATATATAGAAGCTATTTAAAAAAACAGCTAAAATCTGAGCAAAAAATTAAAAGTTTTGTTATGGCAAAAGATAAAATACAAAGCCAATAAATAATGTGTTTGGGGTAAAAATTGTAAAGGGCAATATTTATTTTAAATAAAGTGCTTTTACAAAATGGCCCGAAAAAGTCAAACAACCCAAAAAAAAATGGGCAAGAGGTATGCATAAGCAAGCCACAAAAGAACAACTTTGGAAAGGTCAAACAAACATCTAAATTGATGACAAAATTCATTTATAGTCATGAAGTGCAAATCAAAGAAACAATGAGGTTAGTTGTTTGACTGGATACTGGTTGATTCATTCATTCCTGATTCACATACTCCATAAATAGTCATTGAAGCTTTCTACGGTCCAAGCACTGTTTTAGGTACTAGATATCAGAAGTGAACTAAACCAAGTCCTTTATATGTACTTTCTGCCATATCGTCTTAGCCCATCTGGAAAACAGCAAACATTGAAAAGAGCTACTGAACCTTATACCTATTTTTGGCAGAGATATGGAGAAGAAGATAGTCTCAATAACTGCTGAAAGAAACATGAATCATAACAGCTTTTACGAAAAGCAATCTGGCAATACCTGTTAAAACTAAATATACATATAGCCTTTGATTTAGCAATTCCATTCCTAGGAATCTAACCCACAGAAATATAAAACTACTAGTGCATAACGACATATGCACAAGACTGTTTATTGAAGCTTTGTTTAACATGGGAAAAAAACTGGACAGAAGGTGAATTCACATCAACAGATAAATGTTTCCAAAAAATTGAATTGCTATCACATCATGAAATGATATGCAGTTATTATAATGAATGCCTTAGAGACCTGGTTCCTAAACTGTGAGATGAGTCATCCTGGGGTGCTACATTAAAATCACAGGAGTGATATGGCATAATTTTAATTTTTAGGGGAAACAGCATCTTTCAACATCTCTTAACATTTCACGAACAACTAGCTTGAAGTAATTCATGGTTTCAATTAGAGCGTGCTACCACAGCTTATATTTATGAAGCTGGTATTCAATGGTTATTGTGATGCAAAAGCAAATACTATGCAAAAGGCAAGGTGGAGGAGGGAGTGAAGATGGCGGAGGAGTAGGGGACCCCTTTTTCAGCTGGTCCCCTGAGGTGAGCTGGATAGGTACCAGACCATCCTGAGCATCCACGGAATCAGCCTGAGACGCAGGAAGATACACCTGGAACTCTACAAATGAACATCTCCAGCGCTGAGTATTGAGATACGAAGCCGCGCACAGATATCGGATGATAAACTAAAGGGGTAGGGAGCTGCCGCGTTTGGGCGCCGGGAAGCGGTAGCCACCTGCACGGGGGAGCGGGCGGAATCGCAGACTGGCACACGCGAGAGAGCAGACTGAGATCGTGAGCCAGGGAACGCGCTCGACCAGCCTGAGGGCTACAGCTTCTGAGCGTGTGGGGGCGGCTGGTGGTGTTAGGAACACAAAGGACAGAGACACGCCGGCCCTGGAAGTGAGGAATGGGATGCCGGGTGTGGGGCGCACATCCCGGGACGCTGTAGGGTTTAGCAGCACCAATAGAAACAGAGTTAAACTGGCCAGAACATCAGTAGAGGGCGGTCTGCGATCCCTCTGTTCTGAGACAGGCTGGGATTGGGGCCACTGCTGCTCTGACTCTCAGAAGAGGCACAGCAAACCGCCAGGGAAAGCAGCCAGAGAACAAAAGCCTGGAAATACCGGCTCACAGTGTGCCCATCCCCAACCCCCCTTGCAGGGGACACGGAGACTGTACCCAAACAGGGTTGCCTGAGTATCGGCGTGGCAGGCCCCTCCCCCAGAAGGCAGGCTGAAAAATCAAGAAGCCCACATCCCTAAGGTCCCTATAAAACAAGTGTGCACTGCCTGGGACCTGGCCAATAACTTGGGCTCTGGACAACCCCGCAACCTCTCCTCATCAGAATGACGAGAAGGAGAAATCTCCCCCAGGAAAGAAAAGACAATGAGGGGGCGCCTGGGTGGTGCAGTCGTTAGGCGTCTGCCTTCGGCTCAGGGCGTGAATCCAACGTTATGGGATCGAGCCCCACATCAGGCTCCTCCGCTGGGAGCCTGCTTCTTCCTCTCCCACTCCCCCTGCTTGTGTTCCCTCTCTCGCTGGCTGTCTCTATCTCTGTCAAATAAATAAATCAAATCTTTATAAAAAAAAAAAAAAAAAGAAAAGACGATGAGTCTGTGGCCTCTGCCACAGAACTAACGGATATGGATATAACCAAATTATCAGAAATGGAGTTCAGAGTAACAATGGTCAAGATGATGTGTAGACTTGAAAAAAGTATTAACGAAAATGTTAATGAGAATATAGAATCTCTAAGGGCAGAAATGAGAGTGAATCTGGCAGAAATTAAAAATTCTATGAATCAAATGCAGTCAAAACTAGAGGCTCTGACAGCCAGGGTGAATGAGGCAGAAGAACGTATCAGCGAATTGGAGGATGGGTTAGTAGAAGAGAAAGTTAGAATAGAAAATTGGATTAAAAAAATCCAATCTCAACAATGTAGGTTACAGGAGATTACTGACTCAATGAAACATTCCAATGTCAGAATCATGGGCATCCCCGAGGGGGGTGGAGAAAAACAGAGGTCTAGAAGAGATATTTGAACAAACTGTAGCTGAAAACTTCCCTAATCTAGCAAGGGAAACAAACATTCGTGTCCAAGAGGCAGAGAGGACCCCTCCCAAGCTCAACCACGACAAACCTACGCCACATCATGTCATAGTGCAAATCGCAAATATTAGATCCAAGGATACAGTATTGAAAGCGGCCAAGGCAAAGAAATTTCTCACGTACCAAGGCAAAGGTATCAGAATTACGTCAGACCTGTCTACACAGACCTGGAATGAGAGAAAGGGTTGGGGGGGGGGGCATTTTTAAAGCTCTTTCAGACAAAAACATGCAGCCAAGGATCCTTTATTCAGCAAGGCTGTCATTCAGAATTGATGGAGAGATAAAGACCTTCCAGAATCGCCAGTCATTGACTAATTTCGTAACCATGAAACCAGCCCTACAGGAGATATTAAGGGGGGTTCTATAAAAGTAAAAGGCCCCAAGAGTGATACAGAACAGAAAGTCACAATCTATGGAAACAAAGACTTTACAGGCAACATGGCATCATTAAAATCATATCTCAATAATCAGTCTCAATGTAAATGGCCTAAATGCTCCCATAAAGTGCCACAGGGTTGCAGATTGGATAAAAAGACATGACCCATCCATCTGCTGTCTACAAGAGACTCATTTTGAACCTAAAGATACATTCAGACTGAAAGTAAAGGGATGGAATACCATCTTTCATGCCATTGGACCTCAAAAGAAAGCTGGGGTAGCAATTCTCATATCAGACAGATTGGATTTTAAACTAAAGACTATAGTTAGAGATACAGAAGGGCACTATATTATTCTTAAAGGACATATCCAACAAGTGGATGTGACAATTATAAATATATATGCCCCCAACAGGGGAGCAGCAAGATACACAAGCCAACTCTTAACCAGAATAAAGAGACATATAAATAAAAATACGTTAATAGTAAGGGACCTCAACACTCCACTATCAGAAATAGAGCACATAAGCAGAAAATCGACAAACAAACAAGAACTTTGAATGCCATAATCGACGAGTTGGACCTCATAGACATATATAGGACACTACACCCCAGAACCAAAGAATACTCATTCTATTCTAATGCTCATGGAACATTCTCAAGAATAGACCATGTTCTGGGTCACAAAACAGATCTCAACCGATACCAAAAGACTGAAATTATTCCCTGCATATTCTCAGACCACAATGCTTTGAAACTGGAACTCAACCACAAGGAAAAATTTGGAAAAAACTCAAACACTTGGAGACTAAGAACCATCCTGCTCAAGAATGATTCGATAACCCAGGAAATCAAAAATCAATTTAAACAATTTATGGAGACCAATGAGAATGAAAACACAACGGTCCAAAACCTATGGGATACTGCAAAGGACGTCCTAAGGGGAAAAAATATAGCCATCCAAGCCTCACTCAAAAGAATAGAAAAATCTAAAATGCAGTTTTTATATTCTCACTTCAAGAAGCTGGAACAGCAACAGAGGGACAGGCCTAATCCATGCACGAGAAAGCAGTTGATGCACGAGAAAGCAGTTGATCAAGATTAGAGCACAAATCAATGAATTAGAAACCAGGAGTACAGTAGAGCATATCAACAGAACTAGAAGCTGGTTCTTTGAAAGAATAAATAAAATTGACAGACCACTGGCAAGACTTATCCAAAAGAATAGAGAAAGAACCCAAATTAATAAAATTATGAATGAAAAGGGAGAGGTCACAACCAACACCAATGAAATTCGAAGGATTATTAGAAACTTTTATCAACAGCTTTATGCCAATAAATTAAGCAATCTGGAAGAGATGGAGGGCTTCCTGGAAACCTATAAACTACCAAGACCAAAATAGGAAGAAATTGATTTTTTAAACAGGCCAATTAATTATGAAGAGATTGAAACAGTGATAAAAAACCTTCCAAAAAACAAAACTCCAGGCCCGGAGGGTTTTCCTGGGGAATTCTACCAAACATTCAAAGAAGAAATAATACCTATTCTCCTAAAGCTATTTCAAAAAATAGAAACAGAAGGAAAGCTACCAAACTCATTCTATGAGGCCAATATTACCTTGAGCCCCAAACCAGGCAAAGACCCCATCAAAAAGGAGAATATCAGACCGATTTCCCTAATGAATATGGACGCCAAAATCCTCAACAAGATCCTGGCAAATAGAATCCAAGAGTACATTAAAAGGATTATCCATCATGAACAAGTGGGATTCAACCCTGGGATGCAAGGGTGGTTCAACATTTGCAAAACTATCAGTGTCATAAATTTTATCAGCAAGAAAAAAGCCAAAAATCATATGATTCTCTCAATAGATGCAGAAAAAGCATTTGACAAAATACAGCATCCTTTCCTGATTAAAACCCTTCAGAGTGTAGGGATAGAGGGTACATTCCTCAATCTCATAAAAATCATCTATGAAAAGCCTACAGCAAATATCATTCTCAACGGGGAAAAGCTGGAAGCCTTTCCCTTAAGATCAGGAACACGACAAGGATGCGCACTCTCGCCACTATTATTCAACATAGTACTAGAAGTCCTTGCAACAGCAATCAGACAACAAAAAGGGATAAAAGGTATCCAAATCAGCAAAGAAGAAGTCAAACTGTCTCTCTTCGCAGATGACATGATACTCTATATGGAAAACCCAAAAGAAGCCACTCCCAAACTATTAGAAGTTATAGAGCAATTCAGTAATGTGGCGGGATACAAAATCAATGCTCAGAAATCAGTTGCATTTCTATACAGGAACAATGAGACTGAAGAAAGAGAAATTAGGGAATCCATCCCATTTACAATTGCACCAAAAAACATAGTTACCTTGGAATTAACTTAACCAGAGACGTAAAGGATCTATATTCTAGAAACTACAAATCACTCTTGAAAGACATTGAAGAAGACACAAAAAGATGGAAAAATATTCCATGCTCATGGATCGGAAGAATTAACATAGTTAAAATGTCCATGCTACCCAGAGCAATCTACACTTTCAATGCTATCCCGATCAAAATACCAATGACATTTTCCAAAGAACTGGAACAAATAGCCCTTAAATTTGTATGGAACCAGAAAAGGCCCCGAATTGCCAAAGAACTGTTGAAAAGGAAAAACAAAGCTGGGGGCATCACAATGCCAGATTTCAAGCTGTACTACAAAGCTGTGATCACAAAGACAGCATGGCACTGGCACAAAAAGAGACACATAGACCAATGGAACAGAATAGAGAACCCAGAAATGGACCCTCGGCTCTTTGGGCAACTAATCTTTGACAAAGCAGGAAAAAACATCCAGTGGAAAAAAGACAGTCTCTTCAATAAATGGTGCTGGGAAAATTGGACAGCTACGTGCAAAAGAATGAAACTTGACCACTATCTCACACCATACACAAAAATAAACTCCAAATGGATGAAAGACCTCGATGTGAGACAGGAATCCATCAAAATCCTAGAGGAGAACATAGGTAGCAACCTCTACGACATCGGCCAAAGCAATCTTTTTCATGACACATCGCCAAAGGCAAGAGAAACAAAAGATAAAATGAACTTGTGGGACTTCATCAAGATAAAAAGCTTCTGCACAGCCAAGGAAACAGTCAAAAAAAGTAAGAGGCAGCCCACGGAATGGGAGAATATATTTGCAAATGATGCTACAGATAAAAGACTGGTATCCAAGATCTATAAAGAACTTCTCAAACTCAATACAGGAGAAACAAATAAACAAATCAAAAAATGGGCAGAAGATATGAACAGGCACTTTTCTAATGAAGACATACAAATGGCTAACGGACACATGAAAAAATGTTCAAAATCATTAGCCATCAGGGAAATTCAAATCAAAACCACACTAAGATACCACCTTATGTCTGTTAGAATGGCAAAAATTGACAATACAAGAAACAACAATTGTTGGAGAGGATGTGAAGAAAGGGGATCCCTCCTACATTGTTGGTGGGAATGCAAGTTGGTACAGCCACTCTGGAAAACAGTGTGGAGGTCCCTTAAAAAGTTAAAAATTGAGCTACCCTATGATCCAGCCATTGCACTACTGGGTATTTACCCCAAAGATACAGACGTAGTGAAGAGAAGGGCCATATGCACCCCAATGTTCATAGCAGCTCTGTCCACAATAGCTAAATCGTGGAAGGAGCCGAGATGCCCTTCAACAGATGACTGGATTAAGAAGTTGTGGTCCATATATACAATGGAATATTTCTCAGCTATCAGAAAGAATGAGTTCTCAACATTTGCTGCAACATGGACGACACTGGAGGAGATAATGCTAAGTGAAATCAGTCAAGCAGAGAAAGACAATTATCATATGGTTTCTCTCATCTATGGAACATAAGAAGTAGGAAGATCGGTAGGGGAAGAAAGGGATAAAGAAAGGGGGGTAATCAGAAGGGGGAATGAAACATGAGAGACTATGGACTCTGAGAAACAAACTGCGGGCTTCAGAGGGGAGGGGGGTGGGGGAATGGGATAGACTGGTGATGGGTAGTAAGGAGGGCACGTATTGCATGGTGCACTGGATGTTATACACAACTAATGAATCATCGAGCCTTACATCGGAAACCGGGGATGTACTGTATGGTGACTAACATAATAATAAAAAAAATATGAAAAAAAAAAGCAAGGTGGAAAATGAAATGTAGGTGGTGCAAACCATGGTTTGAACAACTGTTCAGTACTTAGCAGCACACATATCACTAGCAAGCAATTGCAGTCATTTAAAAATGAAATAAAAGTATTGATTTTTAGAATTTAGGTGTATTTTTTCCTAAACATGCAGAGCATATTTTCAGTTGTGAGAACATAAGTACACATTAAGTTGGTCTTGACTACTTAGTAAGTGAAACCGTTAGGCATTTCTTTTGGCCCAGGAGGCACCAAGGAAAAAAGTGCTGAGATATTAAGAACTCTGTAAACTCAGGAAGTTTGGGAACATTTTAAATCTGTAGCTTGAGAAGTTAAAAATGAAAGAATAAAACTTAAAAGCAGATGAAAGGAAATAATAAAAATAGACCAGAAACTAAACAGAAAACAAAGATACAAAAGCAAAGGGTTTGACTAACACATTTACGACAGTCAAAGATGGCATCAGAGTAGTAGGACTCTGGCCTCCTCTCGTCCCCCAAACACAATGGGATAACCCTCAACACATCCTAAATACTCCAGAAATTGACCTGAAGACTGAGAGAAGAAACGCTACAACTAAAGAGAGACAAGAAGCCACATGGAAGAAAACAGAAAGTGAGGAGACATGCTTTAGGGGAGAAACAGATTGAGGGAGCTGTGGAGGGGAGGGAGCTGTGGTTGCGGGGAAGCGAGAGGGAGACAGAGAGAGGAGCACAAGGGAACACACAAGGACAAAGTGCTCTTAACGAGCAGTGGGTGTTATAGAAGACTGATGAATCACTGAACTCTACCTCTGAAACTAATAATACACTATATGTTAATTAATTGATTTTAAATAAAAATAAATAAATACAAACACCCAGTGGGGGGGAAAAAAGAGAAAAAATAAAATAAAGGTCAGCAGACCCCTGAGATAGAGCCCCAAGGGCACTGGCCTGCTCTTAGAATGAAGGCAGACAAACAAGAGAAGACAGCACGGAAACCGATCTGAGGAATGTTTGGGGCAATACAGTAGGATTATTTGCTCCTCTTGGAGAGTGTCCCTGGAAGGCAATGCTCAAAGAGACACCTCTATGGAACAGGGATGCTGGCCAATGCCATTTTTCTCCACCGCCCCCGAGCATAAACACAGAGCCACCTGAGGGAAGCAACTGGGGGTCGGGGGATACCAGCTGCCTAACTTGCTTACACCAAGCCCCACCCCTCTATGCTCTAGCGGGACTGCCCTTCTAAGTCAAACTTGCCTCAGTCCCTGTGTGGCAGGACCCTCCCTCAGAAGACCAGCACAAAACCCTGGCCCACACCATGTCTCTGAACAGAGAGTTCTCCAGGCACTCATGTCTCACGGAAGTGGTGTCAGGTCTCATTTCACAAGCAGACCAGAGCTTACCTAGTTAAAATTGCCACATTCAGGCCAGGGACCACACACTGCCCACAACAGGCAAGGAGAGCCTCTCCAGATGATGGCCCGAAGGACAGAGCATCCAGAACACAACAGAGTGTACACAGCACACTCTGGAGACACTCCCTGAAGCTCTAGGCCCTGGGCACTACATGACCTCTTCTTCATAAGGCCATTACTTTCAGGAGCAGGAGACATAACTGGCTTTTCTAACATAGAGAAAAAGGCAGAGACTGAAACACAATGAGAAGACGGAGGAATTTATCCCAAATGAAAGAACAAGGATAAGGCAATGGCCATAGGTCTAAGTGAAATCAATGTAAGTAATATGCCTAATGGAGAATTTAAAGCAACAATAATAAGAATATTCACTGGGCTTGAGAGAAGAATAGAAGACATCAGTGAGACCCATACAACACAAATAAGAGTTAAAAAAGAATCAATCAGAGATGAAGAATGCAATAAATGAGATTGGAAACACACCTGATGCAATGAACAGCAGGCTGAAAGAAGCAGAGGACTGAATTAGTGACATAGAATACAAAATAGCAGAAAATAACAAAGCTGCACAAAAGAGAGAAAGACTTATGCAACATGAGAATAGACTGGCAAGTCAGTGATTCCATCAAATGTAATAACATTTGTATTATAGTAGTCTTGGAAGAAAAAGGGACAGAAAAGGGGACAGAAAATTTATTTTTAATAATAAAGAAATAATAGCAGAAAACTTCCCTATTCTGGAGAAGGAAACAGACATCCAGACCCAGGAGGCACAAAGAACACCCATCAAAATCAACAAAAGTAAGCCAACACCAAGACATATTGTAATTAAATTTGCAAAATATAGTTATAAAGGAAAAATCTTAAGAGCAGCAAGACAAAAGAAGTCCTTGACCTAGTAGGAAAACCCATAAAGCTAGCTGGAGATTTCTGGCTTGCCAGAAGCCAGTGGCATGATATATTCAAACTGCTGAGTAGGAAAAATGTGCAGCCACGAATACTCTATCTGGAAAAGCTATCATTCAGAATAGAAGAAAAGAGTTTCCCAGACTAACAAAAACTGAAGGAGTTCATGACCACTAAACCAAACCTACAAGAAATTTTAAAGGGGACTTTTTGAGTACAAAGGAGAGACCAAAAATGACAAAGGCAAGACAGGTTCAGAGAAAATCTCCAGAAACAATAAAACAAGTAATAAAATGACAATACATACATATCTATCAATAATTACTTTGAATGTAAATGGACTAAACGCTCCAATCAAAAGACACGGGGTGTCAGAATGAATAAAAAAACAAGATCCATTTATATCCTGCCTACAAGAGACTCATTTTAGACCTAAAGATACCTGCAGATTGAAACTGAGAGGGTGGAGAAACATTTATCACACAAATGGATGTCAAATGAAGGCTGGAGTAGCATCAGTCGTATCAGACAAACTGGACTTTTCTGTTCTTGTATTGTTTTTACCTTGCTGTGATATCAGGGTAGTACTGGCCTGATGGAATGATTTTGAGTATATTCCCTCTATTCCATTATTTGTAAGATTTTGATAAAGATTGTCATTAATTATTTTTTTTAAACGTCTGGTAGAATTTCCCAGTGAAACCATGTGGTCTTGGGCTTTTCTGTGCTGTGAGATTTTCAATTTCTAATTCACTTTTCTTTTTTTTTTTTTTTTTTAAGATTTTATTTATTTATTCGACAGAGATAGAGACAGCCAGTGAGAGAGGGAACACAAGCAGGGGGAGTGGGAGAGGAAGAAGCAGGCTCATAGCAGAGGAGCCTGATGTGGGGCTCGATCCCATAACGCCGGGATCACGCCCTGAGCCGAAGGCAGATGCTTAACCGCTATGCCACCCAGGCGCCCCTCTAATTCACTTTTCATTCTAGTTATTGTTCTAAGATTTCCCAGAAGATTCCAGATTTATGATTCAATCTTGGTAACTTGTGAATTTTTAGGAATTATCTGTTTTTCCCCTAAGTTATCTGATTTGTTGGTATATAGTTATTTATAGTAATCTTTTATCACACTATGTATTTCTGTGGTTATCTGTTGTATTATTTACTCTTCCATTTCTCATTTTGGCTTTTGAGTCCTCTCCCTCTTTTTTCTTAGTTAATGTAGTTACAGCATTACCAATTTTGTTTAGTCTTTTGGAAAAATTGTCATGACTTTCGAGCTTATGTTATTGTTTGTTCTGGTCTCTATTTTACTTATTTCTGATTTTTGCTTGTTCTTTCCTTCCTCTACTAAACTTCAACTAAGTTTCTTCTTTTTCTAGTTCCTTGTGGTATAATGTTAAGCTGTTTTTACTTTTATTCCTAATACAAGAATTTATAGCATGAATTTCACTCTAACATCTGCTTTTGCTGCATCCCAGGTTTTAGAACATGGTGTTTTCTTCTTCATTTGAGATTATCCTGATTTGTTGTTTGATTTCTTATTTGGCCCACTGCTTATGCAGTAGTGTGTTCTTTAATATTTACATATTAAATATTTAATATTTATGTTGTAGATTTTCCAGCTTTATCGTTGACCTTTAGTTTTGTACCATTGTGGTTGGAAAATATATGTGTTATGATTTCAATCTTCTTAAATTTGTAATACTTGTTATGTCCCTTTTTATGTGATTTAACCAGGGGATTCTTCTGTGTGTACTAGAAGAAAACGTGCATTCTGTTTTTTCTTGGATGGAATGTTTTATATATATCTTTTAGAACAATGTATTCTGAACATGCTTCAAGTAAAAAATGTTCTTGTTGAAAAAAATAATAACTTCAACTAAGGGTACTTGTTTAAAATAAAGCATATCAGAGGGGAGGTGAGTGGAGGGATGCGTGAAACAGGTGATGGAGATTAAGGGTACATTAATCAGGATGAGCACTGAGTATGCATAGAACTGCTGAATCACTATGTTGTACACCTGAAACTAATACAACTTATGTTAACTATATTGGAATTAAAATTTTTTTAAAAAGCAAAGGGTTTGTAGAGTAATAAAATTGGCAAAACCAATTTTAAAAAGGAAGAAATCCACAACAAACAAATTCTAGGAAAAAATTACCAGATAAACTCAAGGAAAAATTACTAATCTGAATAGTTTATAACTGGAAATTTAAAATATTCCTACAAAGAGAACACTAGGTTTAGATGGCTGTACTGCTGAGCTCTAACAAACTTTTAAGGAACATGCTATTTCAATCTAACCTTCACTCTTTCAGATGGGAGATACAGAGGAACAATATCTACTTTATTTTCTTTTTTTAAAAAAAGACTTTATTTATTTTTTTGAGAGAGATAGAGTGAGTGCACGAGGGAGGGCAGGGGCAGAGGGAGAGAGAGAAGCAGACTCCCTGCTGAGTGGGGAGCTGAGGCAGAGCTCGATCCCATGACCCTGAGATCATGACCTGAGCCAAAGTCAGATACTTAACAGACTGAGCCACCTAGGTGCCCCTCTACTTCATTTTCTGACACTAAGTATAATCTTGCTCCAATACCAGTCAAAAACATTAGAGAAATAATAGGCTAATCTCAAATGATGGAAACAATCATGTGAAAAATTCCTAACATATCAAGTTCAATAATTCATGAAAACAACTGATATTTGCAGAGAAAGCATTTCATGAAACTCAACACATATTAATGATAAAAACTCTAAACAAACCAAAAATGGAGAGGACTTTTTTTCCATGCTGTATGATTTTTTTTTAAATCTTTTTTTTTTTTTTTTTTAAAGATTTTATTTATTTATTTATGTGACAGAGAGACAGCCAGCGAGAGAGGGAACACAGCAGGGGAGTGGGAGAGGAAGAAGCAGGCTCCCAGCCAAGGAGCCCGATGTGGGACTCGAACCCGGAACGCCGGGATCACGCCCTGAGCCGAAGGCAGACGCCCAACGACTGCGCCACCCAGGCGCCCCTCCATGCTGTATGATTTTTAATTAGGTATTTTGTTTGTTTTGGAAGAGGCCTTTTAAACCTGATATAGGACATCTAACAAAACCTGATGAGCACCCGGTGTTGTATGTAAGTGCTGAGTCACTGTATTGTACACCTGAGACTAGTACAACATGGTATGTTAAAAATAATAATAATGTAAGATCTCTATTAGAGATCATCTTTAATGATGTGAGATCTTTATTAGAGCTCATCTCTATTTGTATAGAGATACATGTCCCTTGTTCAGCATTTGTATTGTTTGGGAGCTGAAGCTTTTCTATGGAGAACTATTTACTTTTCAATTAATAAAGGATAAGATCCACTCCTGAAAAAAAAAAGAATAATACTAATAATAAATTAAAAATAAAAGAAAATATTAAATGCTGTTAAAAAAAAAACCTTTAGCAAATATAAAGCTCAATAAACTTGAAAAGGTACTATTACTTCTTTTTAATGTTACACTACAAACCCTTGCTACACAATAAGAAAAAGAAATAAAATGAACAAAGTTTGGAAAACCAGGTAAAAGGCACTACTAGATGATATGGATGATACTGGATGATATGACTGCTAACATAAAGAACTAAAAAGAATATGCAAGTTGGGGCGCCTGGGTGGCACAGCGGTTAAGCGTCTGCCTTCGGCTCAGGGCATGATCCCGGCGTGATGGGATCGAGCCCCACATCAGGCTCTTCTGCTATGAACCTGCTTCTTCCTCTCCCACTCCCCCTGCTTGTGTTCCCTCTCTCACTGGCTGTCTCTATCTCTGTCGAATAAATAAATAAAATCTTAAAAAAAAAAGAAAAAAGAAAGAAAAAGCTTTAAAAAAAAAAAGAATATGCAAGTTATTATATACAATGAAGTCTGCAACATTAATAAACTTACTATATTCCTACACATCAGACAAAAGCAATTAGGATATGTAATTTTTAAAGATACCATTCACAATAACAACAACAGTAAAAACAAAATGATAGAGCAACCAGGAATAGATCTAACAAAAGACGTATAAAGGCTGTCATGGAGAAAATAATAAAATGCTACTAAAACAAATCAATCAAAACTGAAAGGCAAACTACGGAATGGGAGAAAATACTTGAAAATGATACATCCAATAAAGGGTTACCATCCAAAATAGATAAATAACTTACTAAACTCAACATCCCCCCAAATAATTCAATTAAAAAATGGGCAGAAGACATGAACAGACATTTCTCCGAAGAAGACATACAGCTGGCCAACAGACATGTAAAAAGGTGTCTATCATCACTTTCCATCAGGGAAATGCAAACCAAAACCACAATCACCTCACGCCTGGAAGAATGGCTAAAATCAAATACCCAAGAAAGAACAGGTGTTGAACAGGATGTGGAGAAAAAGGAACCCTTGTGCACTGTTGGTGGGAATGCAAACTGGTAGAGCCACTCTGGAAAACAATATGGAGGTTCCTCAAAAAGTTAAAAATAGAATTACCCTATGATACAGCAACTGCACCGCTGGGTATTTACCCAAAGATACAAAAACACTAATTCAAAGGGATACATGCACCCCTATGTTTACAGAAGCATTATTTACAATAGCCATGATACGGAAGCAGCCTGTGTCCATCCATAGATGAACGGATAAAGAAGATGTGGTATAAATATACAATTGAATATTATTCAGCTATTAAAAAAGAATGACATCTTGCCATTTGCAACAACATGGATGGAGCTAGAAAGTATAATGCTAAGAGAAATAAGTCAATCAGAGAAAGACAAACACCATCTGATTTCACCCTTATGTGGAATTTAAGAACCAAAACAAACGAGTCCAGGGGAAAGAGAGTGAGAGAGAGACAAATGAAGAAACAGACTCTTAATTATGGAGAACAAACTGATGGTTACTAGAAGGGAAGTGGGTGGGGGGATGTGTTAAATATGTGACAGGGATTAAGGAATGAACTTGTGATGAACACTGGGTGATGTATGGAACTGTTGAATCATTACACTGTACAAGTGAAACTATTATTACAATGTATGTTAACTAACTGGAATTAAAATTAAAACTTTTAAAAGATGCATTTAACAAAAAATAAAATGCAAAAAAGTTATTAAAACACATTAAAGGCCATATACAATAAGAAATATACTACATTAATAATACAAAAATAAAAAAAGAAATATACTATATTTATGGATAGAAAGACTTGTAAATATGTCAGTTCCTCCCTAAATTAGCCTACAGAGTCAACATAATTTTAATCAAAGTCCCACTAGATTTTCTCATGGAATTCAATAAGGGGATTCTTAAAATTATATGGAAAAGCAAAGGGCAAAGAATAGGCAAGAAATTCCTTAGGAAGATAAAGCACAGGGACTTGTCTCACAGACATTAAAATTCATTATAAAACTCGAATTAAGACAATATGATGCTTTTGGGCGCCTGGGTGGCTCGGTCAGTTAAGCATCTGCCTTCAGCTCAGGTCGTGATCGGGGCTCCTGGGACTGAGTCCCAAGAAGGGCTCCTTTCTCAGCAGGGAGTCTGCTCCTCCCCTTGCCCCTCCCCCTGCTCATGCTCTCTCTCACTCACGCTCTCTCTCTCTCTCAAAATAAATAAATAAAAATTTTTTAAAGAAAAGACTGTAAGATTCTTTTGTGAAAATAGGCAAACAGATTTACAAAGCAGAAATCCTGAACAGACCCAATATTTATAGAAATGTGATGTATGGAAAGGGGGCCATACCGAATCACTGTAGAAAGGGTATACTATTACATTAATAGTTCTGCAGGTAACTGACTATACATTTGAAAAAAAAATAAACTGGATCTCTACTTCATCCAGCTCACAGAAAATCAATTTTAGATAGATTAAGGACTTAAATATGAAGGGTAAAATTATTAAATATTTTTATGAGGATATGAGAATATCTTTATGACCTCACAGTAGGGAAGGTTTTCTTGCACAAGACATAAAAAAGTACAAACCATAAAGGAAACAATTAATGAAACTGACTACATTAAAATAATAAACTTATATTCACCAAAAGTTATCAGAAAGAAAAGCAAAAGAAAACCACAAACTAGGAAGCAATACCTGCAACGTGAAAGGCTTGGCATTCAGAACCTATTCAGAACTCCTATAAATCAATGAGAAAAAGATAATGCAAAAGAAAAAAAGGGCAAAAGAAGCAAATAGGCATTTCCTTACATAGAAAATATGCAAAGCCAATAAACATGAAAAACTGTTCCATTTTATTAGTTATTAAGGAAATGCATATTATAACTACAATGATAGACCCTTTAACAATTACCAGACTGGTGGAATTTAAAATTAATAAAGTCACAATAACTCTCATACACTGTTGTTAAGAGTGTAAATTTGTAAAGATATTTTAGAAAACAATTTGTCACAATCTAGTAAAGCTGAAGTTGTAGATACTCTTGACTCAGCAATTCCACTCCTATGTGTTTATTCAAGAGAAATTCCTGTACAAGTGCATCAGTGTACAGAATGGTCACTGCAACACTGTGTTCATTACCAGAGTCAACAGCCTTCAACAGTAGCACGGACTCAAACAGCAACGAATGTAAACAAACCATAATTTTATACATCAAGATGGATGAGCTTTATGAGCAGCTGCTCAACAAATACCGATAATATCGATGAAAAAACAGGATGATTGCAATTATATGAAGGTCAAAACAGGCAAAACTCAACTGATCTATATTTTAAGAGTACACATATTGGGTAAAACCATGAAGAAAAGCAAAGGAATGAATAATATCAAATTTAGGAGAGTGCAGGTAAGGGAGGGGAAGAGCGGGAAAAGTTGAGATGGAGCTCCCAAGGACTTCAGTGTTAATCTTTTATTTCTTGAACTGGGTGTTGGGTACATGTGTATTTATTTTATTACTATTCTTTAAATAATACATATATCATAAATATTATATATTTCACAAACAGAATTTCATGAGTCAAACAATGACTACTTGAAAACAAGGTCGAGATGCAGAATGAACCATGATTAGCAAGATTTACAGGCTAGCTAGTGTTTGACTAGCACATAATAGCATTACATGCACAGCTCAAACTTCTGCCTCACCAAAAATGCAAATTACTATTTATCATAAATTGTTCTCAAATGGTCAATACAAAGAACATCAAATCCATGACTGTCAGCAGTCTGTTAAATCTCCATTAAATATCCTTTAGATACTATAGTAAACACTCAATGCAATCTGATATAACTAGCTAAGCCAATATTTTAAATTCCATTTGTAAAAGCAATGATTTTATTGCCCAGAATATTGGAAATTACTGTTGGTCTTTTCTCCACATTTAGACAGATGTAACTGAGAGACGTGTAATACAACAAACCTGCAGAAAATGAAATAGCATGCTACTTAAGGATTTTCCTGATCTGTACCAATAATTGTTTCAGAAGTAAAACAACTCAAGGATGGAAATCTGGAATTCGTTTTTAGATCTGATGAGATTCAAAAGCATTAATAATTGGAATGGGGAATGGATAAGCAGATCACAGAGGATTTTTAGTGCAGTAAAAATACTCCATATAATACCACAGTAATGGATATATCTCATTATACATTTGTCTAAACCCAAAAAATGTACAACAGCAAGAGTGAAACACTGTAAACTATGGACTTCAGATGATTATGATGTGTCAATATAGGTTATTTAATTGTAACAAATGTACCACTCAGGTGGGCAATGTTGCTAATGGGGAAAGCTATGTATGTATGTGTGGGGCAAAGGGTATATGAGAAATCTCTATGCTCAATTTTGCTGTGAAACTAAAACTGTTCTAAAACAAATGTATTGATAAAAACAGTTACTACAAACAAAAAGCATTACTAGTGTTTTGCCAATCGTTAATGAGAAACTGGTAGTCCATGGCATCCAGTGGCAAACCAATTAAATTATTACCAACAGACAACTATAATCAAGTTCCTATAGATAACCAAGTAATTGTTGCCACAAACATTTTAATTCATATAAGAGGAACAACGAGGCAACAATGAGGCTAGTCCATTGCTTCAAAATGTACTACAGAATTTGGAGAAAGATTGTAATAAGCTCAGGGTGTTAAATTTCTATCACAATGTCACGTAAGGGACCAGACAGCTTCTCTGATTGTTCTTAAAAATAAGTAAGATCCTGTAGCTGCAGTAAATATCATAACAAAGTCTAATTCTGTAGGTGAATTACTACATGACGAGTTTCACAGCCTCAAAGGGTCTCACGTTAAATTAGGGTATTGACTAATTAGGGTACTAATTAGGGTACTAATTAGGGTACTGACTGGTGGGGCGCCTGGCTGGCGCGGTCGGTAAGCGTCTGCCTTTGGCTCAGGTCATGATCCCAGCGTCCTGGGATCGAGCCCCGCATTCAACTCCCTGCTCCTCTGTGAGCCTGCTTCTCCCTCTCCCACTTCCCCTGCTAGTGTTCCCTCTCTCGCTGGCTGCCTCTCTCTGTCAAATAAATAAATAAAATATTAATTAAAAAATCTGGGTACTGATTGGGAAGAAGAGAGTAGTGACTTGCATTATGTCAATTTAACTAAACTGGAACTATGTTTTCTAGAATTCCCTTCTCTAGATGGTTCTGAGTTAGAGTTGCCAGCGGCTTGAAAGGAGGAAGTGGAACAGCACCCGTGTTTATGTTTAGAGGTCAGTGTAGTGTCACCAATCTTCTGGTTTATCTTGTCGGTCAGGTTTGCAGCTCCTCCCATCTCTTGCTGAATTTCCTTTCAGCTTCTTTGCATTCTGAGCTAGTGCATGTGCAGTTCTATAGTAAATGGGATGAACTTTTTCTGCAAGTCAATTGCATCATCAAAATTGAAGGTTTAAAGACAGTGACAGATTAGCAGAGGCTCCAATTTGTCCTTACTCTCCCCCCTTCAAAAACAGGTAAACATATGGACTAAATAATCTACAGGCATCAATTAATTACAGATGTATAATAAATTCTATATTTTAATCCACATATTAGGCAAGGGCAAATCTAAACACTGTACTTTATCACAAAGGATTACTTACAATTCCTTTATTTTTATTTTTTTAAAGATTTTATTTATTTATTCGACAGAGAAAGACAGCCAGCGAGAGAGGGAACACAAGCAGAGGGAGTGGGAGAGGAAGAAGCAGGCTCATAGCGGAAGAGCCTGATGTGGGACTCGATCCCGTAATGCCGGGATCACGCCCTGAGCCGAAGGCAGACGATCAACCGCTGTGCCACCCAGGCGCCCCACTTATAATTCCTTTAATATCCATCTCCCCTTCCCTCTCTCCATCAATCATCCATCCAGGACTATTGCTGTGTTAGAGGGTATATACATAGTCTCCTTTTGGCTACGGACCACCTGATTGCTCCAAAATAACTATACCTACCTCTGTTCTTCATTAGCAATGCATGAGGAATGAGGATTCCTACATTCTACTTTCTAATTTTTGCCAGTCTTAAGAATACAAAGTTATTGTTTAAATTTACATATCCTCATAGCTTTTCAAGTTCTTTTATAAAGAGACTGTTCATGTTTTGTTTTGTTTTTTAATTTTCTTTCTTTCTTTTTTTCTTTTTTTAAGATCTTATTTGAGAGAGAGAGACACAAAGTGCACAGGAGAGAAAGCACGAGGAGCCAGAAAGGGCAGATGGAGAGGGAGAAGCTTAGTGGGGAGCCCAATGCAGGGTTTGATCAGAGGACCCCAGGATTACGACCTGAGCTGAAGGCAGACACCCAAACAACTGAGCCACCCAGGTGCCCCACTTTTTTCAATTTTCATTGGGGTTGCTGTTTAACTCTTGGTGATTTAGAGAAATTTTTTGTGTATTCCAGATATCATTTCCTTGTTGATTTTAGATAATAAAACAAGTAAGATTTCCAGTCTATTAGTTAACACCTGTATATTAACTTCATTCATGCTGTCCTTCAGTGATTAAAAGGTTTTAGAGGCACCTGGGTGGCTCAGTTAGTTAAGCATCTAACTTGTGATTTTGGCTCAGGTCATGACCTCATGGGTCGTGGATTGAGCTCCACACTCAGCATGGAGTCTCCTTGAGATTCTCTCCCTCTATCCCTCCTCCAACTCATGCACACATGCTTTCTCTAAAATAAATAAATAATTATTTTTAAAAAAAGTTTTAATAACTTAAGAAATCCATCTGGTTTTCTATTACTAGTATTTATGTTTACTTTGTATTATTGCATCTATGTTTTAAATTTTAAGAATTTCTTCCGTGCCCTTAGGTCACAAAGATATTCATCTTCATTTCTATTAACTTTGGAGTTCTGTCATTACATAAAGATGTTTAATCTATCTGAAGAACTCCTTTATGAGTGTCACTACCTAGGAATGCTTTATTTCTCTTCACGTCGTGATCCACTTCTCCTAACACCATTTATTAATAAGTTCTCCTTTCTCCACTGATTTGTGAACCTATTAAGTTCCCATAAACCCCAATATGTCTCTACGTACTCTATTTACTGGTTTATTAGTCTACTTGTGTTCTAATACAACGCTAGCTTTATTATGATGATTTCAAAGTACATACTGATATCTGATAGGGAAAGTTCCCTCTTTGCTCTTCATGTTCTTTCAAATAAATTTAGGGTATTATCAAGTTCCTCAAAAATTCCAACTACACTGATTTAAAAATGGCCAAAGGACTTAAAGAGACACTTTTTCAAAGAAGATATACGAATGGTCAATAAGCACGTGAAAAGATATTCAATATCACCACCATCATTAGAGAACATACACGAAGTTTCCTCATTAACTATAAGGCTTAGTTATGTAGGTTTTACCAAATGAAAGCTTTCCTCCAGTAACACTTTCCTAAGAACTTTTAAACAAACACACATTGGATTTATCAAATGGCTGCTCTGTACTGATTAAGATAATCATAATTCTTCTCCTTTAATCTAGTAATGGGGTAAATTACACGAAAAGAATCCTGGGATCACTCCACTATATCGTGATGTTTTATTTTTTTAGTGCACTACTGGAATCAATTAGCCAATTTTTTCTAAGACTTCTGCATTTACATTGATATGAAAAATGGGACTAACTTTGTCTTCCCTTTTATTGTATTTATTTGGTTTTGGCAGTTTTACTGCCAAAAATAGCCTAATAAAATGATATTAAAAAAACAATGCTGACTGGCAAAAGAACAGGATGAAATATATAACACACCATTTACATACATTAAAAATACATGTGCATAATATACATTTTTCAAGAACATCTGCATAAAAATAATATGTTAAACACATTAAAATGACTGGGAGAGATTGGGAGTATAATGGTGATAAAAATAAAGAAACAAGTAAATAAAACAAGAAAGCGATCTTGCATGGACCAAAGATGGTTAATGTGTTACGAACTGAGGAGGGCCAGGATTGTTCCTAGTAAGCAATAATAATAATAATAAAGGATCCTGAGATCATGGAACTCAGAGGTAAGAGGAATCTTGGGGGCATCTAGTCCAATCTCCCTGACAATGTAGGAATGCTTTGTCAGCTTTCCTGAAAAAGACTAAAGTATTTGATGCAATACTCTATCAATGGGGAATATATATTTATAAATCAATCCATTTCACCATTAAGTTTTACATGTTAGCTCTAATCTACCCCATCTCAGACTTACCAGATCAGAATCTCTGATGATGGGGCCCAGAAATGCACATTTAAAATACTTAAGAAAAGTTTTAGAAATGACTACACTAAATGACAGGACATTAATTATTCAACTCCGGCTACCTATCAAATTTATCTGTGGAACTTTAAAAAAATACAGATCTTAATCTTCATCCCTGATGTTTCTAATGAACTAGATATGAACACTCGAGCTTTAAATATATCAATGACAGTACTGTCTACCTGCATGTGGACTTTAAGTTTTACTTTTGAGCAGAGGTCATGAAATATTAAACCATCCGTCTATGTTCTCTTACCAAGATATTCCTGTGCATGAGACATAAAAGTGATCAGAGGCTGGCTTTGGTTGGGGATTATATTACCAGTAGTCACCTCCCCCCCACTTATCCACAGGGGATGTGTTCCAAGGCCCCCAGTGAGTGCCTGAAACTGGATAGTAGCAACCCCTACATATACTGTTTTTTCCTATACATACATACCTATGATAGTTTATAAGTTAGGCCAGTAAGAGCTTAACAATAATATAATAGACTTATAACAACATACGGTAATAACAATTATGTTAATGTCTCTCTCTTTCTCTCTCAAAATATTATACTGTACTCCCTCTTTTTCTGGTGATGATGTGAGATGATAAAATGCCTATGTGATGAGATGAATTGAGGTGAATGACATAGGTATTGTAACACAGTGTTAGGCTGCTATTGACCTACTGACCTGTTGAAAAACCAGAAGGAAGATCAATGGCTTCTAAATGTGGCTTACCACTTGTAACTGAAACTGGGGAAAGTGAAACTGTGGATAAGGGGAAACCTACTGTATAGCCAAGAAAGGGTAAAAGCTACAAACCTTTGTAGGGATGGAAATGGTGTAAAACGGAAACTCAAATTAGCTGAAGTAAGTAGCTACTTATATTACACTCATTTATTTGTTTACTCGTTCATCAAATTTTTTTTTTTAAAGATTTTATTTATTTATTCGACAGAGATAGAGACAGCCAGCGAGAAAGGGAACACAAGCAGGGGAAGCGGGAGAGGAAGAAGCAGGCTCACAGCGGAAGAGCCTGATGTGGGGCTCGATCCCATAACGCCGGGATCACGCCCTGAGCCGAAGGCAGACGCTTAACCGCTGTGCCACCCAGGTGCCCCTCATTCATCAAATTTTTATTGAGAAATTACTTCATGCCAGACATATTGGAACATACAGAGAAGTTTTGGCAGTTTCATTATTTGTAATAAGCACAACTGCAGGTCATGATGGATAGGACGGGGGCAGTAGGAGACACAGTGGAAGCACACAGCAGTGGCTACCAATCCATAATTAACGGGCTGAGGAAGGCTTTCAGGAGGAAGTGATGTCTAAACTGAGATGGAAGGATGAGTAGGAGTTAGCTAGATGAAAGGGATGAATGAGGGGCTGGGGATCAGAAAGAAAGAGTGTCCCAAACGAAGGCAGTAAGATGTGTGAAGGCCGGAAGACGGACAGCAGTGAGAGATGGAGCTGTCAAGGCCAAGGCATGACTAGAATTTGCTCTGAACGCAAAGGGGAAGGACTTTAAGTTGGGAAGTGACAAGATACAAGTCAAATTATAGAAATATCACTTTGGCAAAGAAAGGAAATCGATACGGCAGGGGGATGGGTCAGGATGGATGTAGGGAGACCAGTTAAGTCAGTGCAGTAACAGGTAAGAAATGTTGGTGACTTAAATCAGGATATTGGAATTTAAGTAGAGAGAAAAGTGGATGGAATTGAGAGATATTTAGAAAGTAGAATACACAGGACTCAGTGGCTGATCAGATAGGAGGATAAACCTAAGAGCAAGTCTAATTCCATGTTTTAGGGTTATTGGTGCCATTTGTTAAAGTAGGAAACTCAACAGGAAGAGTTTGTGGGTAGTAGCTGGGGGGTAAAAGATTATTATTTCAGTTTGGAACATAATATCTAAATAGCTTTGGGACATCCAAGCACAGATGGCCAAAAACTGGCAGGATATTCAGCTCTGAAACGTAAGAGGTAGATTTGGGCTTGAGACACAAATTTGGAGAGCGTAAGTAAAAGACATTAATGGGGGTGAGTAAGATTGCCTGCGAGAGTCGTGGACTGGCAGATAATCTAAAAACGGATCTAAAGATGCAAATGAACATCACCATTTACGAGGCTGAGGGAAGAGAAGCCATATCAAAATGACCGAAAAGAAACTCAAAAGAAGTAGAAAACCAGGGGAAATACTACCCTCAAAGATAAGGGAGGGACATTTTGTAAAGAGCATCATGAAATGCTACCAAGTGTCAAATAAGGTAGGAATTGAAAAGTTTCCATTATATTTATCAATAAGTTCTGATCAATGATCTTAGTTGAGTAGTGGTAGCTGAAGATTTGGCCTAAACCTTACAGCTGTAAGAATAATTAACTTTTTAATGAATTCCCTCCTAAATCTGAAACTCAAAATTGTAAACAACGAAATTACTTCCTTAATAAGTAACTTAGAAAAGTGGAATCTTATTTCAGTAATTACTGCTTCCAAATCCATGGACAGTAGTGGTGAAAAAATAGATATCGAAGGTGTTAAATCAGAACAACTCAGCAACCCTTGAATCTCAAGCCTTGAACCCTCACCAATCTCGGAAACCGTAAAAGAGTGAGAAGATACCGGGAAGAAAAATTTGTTTCTTTTTGAAGACTCCTGGCTTCATTTTATATTACTTTGGTATGGGCTGTGCTAATTTTCAAATTGGCTTTTTTTGTTTTTATTTTTCTTGGCAAGTTTTATTGTGCGCTTTCTAATTATGAAGCAAAATTCCTTTTCTTCACCATGCTTTATGTGATAGTATTTAAAATCGATGTGAATTATTATGTCAAAAAACTCATCTATTAAAGAAGTAATTGGCCTTTCTTAGCGACTTTTCCATCTTTTGTAATTATCTTTCTTAAAAAATTATACTTGGAAAAAATTATATAATCATTTATACATTCAAACATATCTGAATACTTTCTGTGCACCAGGTGCCATTCTGGATGTTGGGTGTACAATAATGAACAATACAAACAAAGTCTGTTTTAATTCAGTTAGGGTTGAGTTTTTCAGTAGTAACGGTTATTTTAAAAAATGAAAAAGAAAAAAAAAAAAAGATCCACAAGTTTCCAGAATACAGCCTTCTGATCTAAATTTAAATTAAGCTATAGAGCACCTAATTGCCACCTATTGTGTTTCGAAGAACACAGCATCAGTGAGCTAATAGCTCACAGTGAATAAAAACAAACAAAAAAAACCCCCCAAAAAACAAAAAGTAGATTCAGAACTCAACTCACCTCTTTGATTTATGAGCTCTGTGATTTGGGAAAACTATTTAATTTCTTTGGGCCTGTTTCCAGAGGTAGTAGTGATTGTGGCTAGCCCAGTTTCAGAGCCAAAAAAAAGCGGAGGTTGTCTGAGGCCATCAGAGTGATACCCGTACCCAAGGAGGAGGACAGGACAATTGCGGATGATGACTAGAGAGTTCTCTCACAAGGGAGAGTGGGTAATGAAAGCAGAATTGGGGAACAATGGTAGGAACCGACTTTGTTTTAGGGGCCCTTCTGCATAGGTCATACTCTGCACAAAGTAAAGCAAAGAATGAGAAAATAAAAAGAATGTGTACACGGTGAAGCTTGTTGACTGCAAGCTCCATTTCAGCATGATCTGGTTGAGCTGTTTGGTTGAGAAATTCCTAATCTCAGTATCTTCAGTAAAATCTTTTTCTCTCTGGCTGTTCACATTTCTCAAAGAACTGTTTTCCAATTTCCTGACTTGAGAACAAGTTGCCAGAGTTCTGGGAGTTGAAGCCGGAAAGTCTACTGGTATTTTCAATATTTGGCATTCACTTAACTCCCTTGTTTGCAGAAAACCAGAATTTCCCTCAGCCAGACCTAGTGTCTCCCACGGTAGTGATGTCCTCTTTCTTAAAAATAAATATACAAACAAACCAACCTCTAACCTACCAGGGTAAAGGAGGGGCAGGTGGCTGTTTACACAGAATTGAAAAACGATCTAGGAGGGCAATCCACTGCATCTTAAGGGGACTTTCAGCCAATCTTCTTTTTAATGTTTTAGCCCCACCTAAACCTCCTGTTTTCAGAGATTACTTGATGTCCCCAATCCCTGAGCCTTTTGCAGTTCTGCAAATTGGGCTGCTTCAAGGCTTTTACAACCATCAGTTAGGAAAAGGTGGTCTGAGTCTGCTAAATAAAGTCATTCACCATCAGCTTTCCAGTATCCAAAATGTCATTGCTCTTGTCTCCTCTCCTACTTTGCCTGTGGGTTTCTACATTAAAAAAAAATCCTTTACTTTTGTTTTACTGGGGTTTTGAGTGGTAGCTGAGGTTACACGTCCACATTCAATCTGTTCAATTTAACCAGAAGTTACTCTACCTACTTCTCTCATTTCCCACCAACTTTCTACCCTATATTTGGCAACACAGAAATATTTTTCAATTTTCAAAAACACAGGCCCTTTCTATATATTTTTTTCCTGCTAACAACTTCCTCTATCTGGAATACTCTCCCTTTCAATTCTTGTCTGACAAATGCCTTCTGTGACCCTGTCCTTCCCACTCAAAATCCAGTAATCCCATAATAGTGTTCAGAGTTTTACACAAATCTCTATCAGCGCATATCCCACTGTATTATATATTTACCTGTGAGATTTTCCTTCTGGATTGTGAACTCCTTAAGAACCAGGATCTTAATCACTTCAGTATGAAGTATACCTCCATATCTAGTATAGAGACTAGTATACAGTAGAAATCAGGAAATGGAGGAAGAAAAGAGAGGAAAGAAGTAAAAAAATTTACCCTGATTAACTAAGATGTATTCTACTGATTAATATACTCTTAATGTGTTAGTCTGTTCTGGGCTGCTGTGACAAAACACCATAGACTGAGTGGTTTATACAATGGAAATTTCGCTCTCATGTTCAGAAGGCTGGAAGTTCAATGTCAGGATGCCAGCATGGTCAGCTGAGGGCCCTCTTCCGGGTTGTACACTTTGTATATCCTTACATGGTGGAAGGGACAAAGGGAGCTCTTTTATAAGGGTATTAATCTCATTCATGAGGGCTCCATCTTCATGATCTTATCACCTCCCCAAAGCCCCACCTCCTAATACCATCACCTTAGGGGTTGAGTTTCCAGCATATGAATCTGGGAGAACATATTCAGACCACAGCACTTAACAAAATCCCCAAATTTGCTACTTCATACATATGAACAGTGCACGAGTGTCCTTAAACATTTCTAGATTGTTCTTTCCACCTCCAGCCATGCTAGTGAGTGGAGCTGCCACCATGTCTACCCACCTACAATGTAGGGTGATGGGAAACTGCTCCAGCTTCCAGATCAAGAGGAACAAGCATACATACAGCACCGAGCCCAACAACCTGAAGGCGCGCAACTCCTTCCACTACAACAGGCTGATTCACTGCAAGACTGTGGGCCCGTGGCCAAGGTCATGAAACAGAGATCCTGGCGAAAATCCGCCACCTCCTATGTGCAGGCCACCGTTAACAAGAACGCCTGGGCCACCCTCGCAGCACCATGCGTGTGATCTGCAAGAACAAGTACTGCCCAGATCTGTGCACAGATGCCATTCACAGAGCCAGCACCATCCTGCACAGCCAGAAGCCTACAATGGTGAAGAAGTGGAACCACCCACCAAGAGCTCCTGAGGACCTGCCCTCCACCTCCTAAGTAATAAAGATGTCAACCACCTCAAAAAAAAAAAAAAAAAAAATTCTAGATTAAGTCAATCTGATGTGGAAGTTTGGGGTTCCAGAATAGAAGCCTTTTTTCTCATACTTTTAAACTCCTATGTGGTTTCCTATATTCTAAGTCCTCAGCCTAAGAAGCCCAATATAAGAATCTACCCAAGCAACCAATGAAATTTTATGAAAACATTTTCTTGGTGTCTGGAATTCTCAGCCTTGACAAAATCTGAGGCTTAGACTTTGAAGTTTCTCCTCTTTAATTAGGCAGGATCCCTGGTCACTTTCTGAGATACTGACCACTGTGAGCTGAAGTCACACTAAGCCCAATGTTTAGTAGCATACTTTGTGTTTTCATAGTAAGACTTTCTCAATGAGAACAAAGTCACTGATTGGCACCGTAGCACAAGTCCCTTATCTTGTCACAGACTAGCACTTTGAGCAGTGTTATATCAGACCGCTTCACTCTCTCCTCCTTGTATGTTCTCTTCCATTTTCCATCTTCCTGTTTCTCTCTGCTTCACTATGTGTAATTGCTTCACATGCGTATTCCAGTTCGCTATAATTCTTTCACTGTGTCTAGATTGATGTCTTAGCCTATCCGTTGAGTTTTTTGTAATTCTGTATCTTTGTTTACTTATTTAATACCAATAAATTTTAAACATATATCAAAGTTGAAAGAATTTTACACTGAACACCTGTACATTTCCCCTTATATCACGAACAGCTTACTAGGCTTGCTTTATTATTTATCTATCCATCTATCTATCCATTAATCCATATTATTTTTAGTGCATTTCAAAGTAAATAGCAGACATCAATTATTATGAAATTCCTGGATCACAGGATAGGTATATGCTTAGTTTTATAAGAATCTCTCAGACTCTTTCTGAAGTGACTGAACCAGTTTGCATTCTCAACAATAAAGTATGAGACTTCCAGTTACCTTACAACATTGCCAACATTTGGCATTTGGGTGCATTATATAGTATCTCACAGTGATTTTAATTTGCATTTCTCTGATGACTAATGATATTGAGACCTTCTCCATGTGCTTATTGACCATTCACATATCCTTTTGTGAAGTATCTGTTTAAATTTTCCATTTTTAAAAATTGGTTTGTTCAGCTTCTTAAGTTGTAGGAGTTCTTTATATAAACATGATACCAGTTCTTTGCCACATATATATTTTGGGAATATTTTTTCCCAGTTTTGCCTGTTCATTTTCATAATGGGGTCTTTTGATGAGCATAAGTTTTAATTTTGATAAAGTATAATGATCATTTTTTTTCCTTTTTTGGTTACCACTTTCTGTGATCTAAGAAACTGTTGCCCATTCCTAAGGCATGAAACTGTTCCATGTTTTCCCCTAAAAGCTTTATGGTTTCATATTTTATGTTTAGTTCTATACTCTACACCTCAAAGTTATCTTTGTGTTTGATGTAACATAGAGGTTGAGATTCATTTTTATTCCATATGGATATTCAGTTATTCCAATACTATTTGTGGAAAAAATTTCCCTTTCTCTATTGGGTTACTTTGGTGCTTTTATCAAAAATCCCATAAATGTGGGGTGCTGTTTCCACTGATTTATTTGCCGATGCTTATGTCAGTACCACACTGTCTTGATTATTGTGGGTTGATAATAAGTCTTGAAATCAGGTAGTGTAAGTCATCCAAATTTTGTTCTTTTTCAAGATTTTTTGGCCATTTTAGTCCTCTGCATTTCCATATAAATCGCAGTCCACCTGTCAAGCTCTATAGAAAAGTCTGTTGCAGTTTTGGTTAGGGTTGCAACCAACCTATAGATCAATTTGCTGAGAACAGGCATCTTAACAATATTGAGTTTTCTACAACCCCTGAATTTTTATTTTAAGTGATTATATAAACTCAGCTGGCCATTTTTGTTAGTTTCTGGCTATGGGCTTGTTTTATACTCAATCTTTCACTTATTTAAATATTTTAATTATATATTCACATTGGATAATTCCAAAATATAGTCTTTGAGAGTGCAAATCTGTTGCTGGTTGTTTCTGTTGACATTAATTCATACCGGCTCACTTCCTTGGTCATTTTTAAATAGTGAGTTCATATTTTATTGAATTTAATCTGTGGGAATCCTGACTGCCTAAATTGGGGCTGCATTCTTCCAGAAAGGATTTACACTTGATTCTTTTGGAGGCAAGGGTGAGGGGCATGTTACTATTGAATAGGGATTACTTTATTCCTCTTTTAATGTCCCAGACTAATGCAAAACTCTCAGATTCAGAAAGCTCTCCGTATAGAGGCGAATCCTTAACTGTGCTCACAAACTTGGTTTCCCCAACTGCTAACTGCTCAGAATTTGGTTTTCCCTATTTGTCCTTTTCCTGAAAATAGAAGAAGTACTTATTGGAAATTTCCTTTTCTTCTTAGAAAAAACAATGTACCAAAATCACGTGGGTATTTTTCTTTTTTTAATTTTTTTTTGACAGTTTTTCTAAGATCTATTTCTACTATATTAGTGAGAGGGTTCCTCTAGCATGCAGTTGTTCACGATTCTGAAAATGGATGACTTCACTGGGTTGTTAAATTATAATTTATTGTTAAAAAATGTTAGCTATGGGGCACCTGGGTAGCTCAGTGGGTTAAACGTCTGCCTTCAGCTCAGGTCATGAGCCCAGGGTCCTGGAATCGAGTCCCGATTCGGGCTCCTTGCTCATGGGGGAGCCTGCTTCTCCCTCTGCCTGCCGCTCCCCCTGCTGTGCACTCTCTCTTTCTGACAAAAAAATAAATGAAAATCTTTAAAAAATATTAGCTATGATCTTGACATCATGTCTCTGCTAAAAATAAAAAGAGTTAAGACCATGATATTTTTGGAGAGATTTATAGTAATCTCAGCTATAAAAATACCCAAAATATGATAAATTATTTGAAATGAGATGATACATAGGAATAATCTATAACTTCTATAAACCAGTCCTTTAAAAAATTTCCTTGGCATTGAAAAAAACTAATAAATAAAACAGTCCCTTACAGTACTCATGTTCCACTTAATTTTCCCTTGAGGACAGGGAAGGACAGAATAACTTCAAAATCACGAAAAGCAAAAATTACTAAAGTTTTTGAATCGCTAGCTAAAAATTAGTTCATTTAGTTAGGTTTCTTTCTTAAAATACTAACACAGATGTTTGGCCTCCCTGCCTTGAAACTCTACGCTTTTGTAAAAAATGTTCAGAATGTCACGTTAAATCCCCACAAGTAACATTGTTGCAACAAGAATATAAATACTAACAAATCCCAAGTCAGTAATAAATAACCCATTAAAATAAAAATATCACATGTGAGCCCATTTATAACTGAGAAGAGCCTCTATATAATGTTAAACAACAGCATGTGCTGGAATAAAGCCAGCAATCATAGAGTATCAAGAAATTACCTAACTTTAGGGGTTCTAGAGACCTTCATCTGTTAATCAAATTTGTTTGTTCTCCATAATTACAGCAGCAAAGTAAAGGCAGCAAAGTAACAAAAGACATGGCTTTATTTAGGTCAAATTTATTATGTTTTATTCTTCTCATAACGGTGCTCAATGATTTCCCTCCTACAAAAAGGAGAATCTTTTTTTAATTTATAAAATATATGCTTATGTTTTATATAATTTAACTATGCATGTGTGTGTGTGTGCGCGTGCCTAACCCACATACCATAAGTAACCATCGTGTAGGATTTACTGCAAATATCCTTCTGAATTTTTAGTATGTTATAATACACATGTGTAATTTTAGGTCAAAAATAGAATCATATGATATCTACTTTATGTAACTTCCCTTTTGCCTACCCCGCGATATATAATAGAAGTTTTTCCATATGGCCACATATTATAGATCTACCTCTTTTTATGTTGTAGCTGAGCAGTATTCCAAATAGTTGCACATAATTAAATTAATCAATATCCAAATGGCAAACATTTAGGTTGCTTTTAGTTGTTGCTATTATTATGAACTATTGTAGCTAGTATATTATACTTTAAAATAAGAATGTCTTCCAGTAAAGATGAATCATCTCCTATCTTGTCAATTTGCTTAAACAAACTACAAAGTACTTGTTACAAGATTGCATTTTTGATGCTAGATTTTAAGTTAGAATTTTAGAGAAAGATATCATTTGAAATGAGTTTGAAGAGAAAAATATGACCTGCAAAAAACATCTAATAGCAGTACCCTGAGACCCGACAGTTTGTAAGTTACAAGGCTATAAAGAACAATGACACAATGAATACTCATATATCTAGTTTAAGAAATAGAGTATTATCACTACTATTGAAGATCTCTATGTTCACCTGCCCTTCCTCTCTCTGTCCGTCCGAGGTAATTTTCTTCAATATGTTCTTTATTATTCCTTTGATTTCCCTTTTTCCTAGTTTCATTGAGGTATAATTGAAAAATAAAATTGTAGTGTACAATGTGATAATTTAATATATGTATACATTGCCTTGCTTTTCTTTATAGTTTTACCATATATGTTGCATCCCTAAATTACATATTTCTAAATAATATATTACATGCTTTAAATTTTATACTAATACAACCATACTGTAATTGGATTGTCCTTCTATTTTTGTGCAAAACTATCTTCTTTAAGATTTATCTACACTGTTCCTTGTAGGTACAATTCATTTTCTCTACTAAAAAATATTCTAATGTGAAAAGATACCACAATTTATTTATCCATTCTACTGCTGGTTGGCATATTAGTTGTTTTGTTTTCTGCTATTTCAAACAATGCTCCTATGAACATTTTTGTTCATGTCTCTTGGTATATGGGTAAGAGCTCATCTAAGAGTGAAATCACTGGGTCATAGAATATATTCTTAATTTTAATGTAGTCAAATTTATCAATCTTTTCTTTTAAGATCAGCACTATTTGTGACTTGTTTAACAAATCTATCCCTACCTCAAAGTCAAGGATATCTCCTTTAAAGATTATCTGAAAAACTGTGAAGGTTGGCTTTTCATATTTAAGTCTTTAGTCCACATGAAACTGCTTTTAGTGTATAGTGTGGTATACATACACCAGTGAGGTATCTTACATTTTTTGTGTACATGGTCACCTAATTTTCCCAGCACTATTTATTGAATTTTTCATTCCTTTGTCACTGATCTGAAATGACAATTTTGTCATAAGTCACATTCCCATATATGTGTACCTCTGTATATTATCTGTCATCATCCGTTTATGAACTCTGTCCTATATTCAGTTCTTTTGGTCAATCTCTTTATGATTGTACCAATACCACACTGTCTTAATCACTACAATTTTAAACTAATTAAACATTGTTTTATGTTTTATTGAGGTATAATTGATAAATAAAATGGTAAAATATTTCAAGTGTACACAGTGATTTGATATATGCATACATCGTGAAAGGATTCCCATATTTATCTGTTTTGTTGTTGTTGTTTGATGCAAATATTTAAGTTCTACTCTCTCAGCAAATTCTAAGTATATAATACAATTTTATCAACTGCAGTCACCACATTTTAAATTAGATCCTTAGGCCTTAGCCACCAAATAGCTAAAAGTGTGCACCTCTTACCAAGTTCTCCCTATTCCCCCTCCCCCGCTTCAGGCCCTGGCAACCACTTTTTTACTCTCTGTTTCTAAGAGTTTGACTTTTTTTTTTTTTAAGATTCTACATATTTGTGATACCACGCAGTATTTATTTTTCTCTGTCTGGCTTATTTCACTTATCATGATGCCTTCAACATCTATCCCTGTTATTGCAAATGGCAGGACTTCCTTCTTTATCACGGTTGAACACTTTCATTGCTTATATGTACCACATCATCTTTGCCTAGTCATCTGCTGATAGACACTTAGGTTGTTTTCTTAGCTTGGCTACTGTTAAAAATGCTGCAGTGAACATGGGGATGCAGACGCCTTTTCAATATCCTGTTTTCCTTTGGATATATTCAGAAGTGGGATTGTTGGATCATATGCTTGTTCTGGTTTTAATTTTGTGTTTTTCGTAGTGGTTGTATCAATTTACATTCCTACCAACAGAGCACAAGGGTTCCCTTTTTTCCACATCTTTCCCAACACTTATCTTTTATCTTTTTGATAACAGCCATTCTAACAAATGTGAGGTGGTATCTCATGGTGATTTTCATTTATATTTCCCTGATGATTACTGATGTTGAACACATTTTCAGGTACCTTTTGGCCATTTTCCTGTCTTCTCTTATTTTTATTTTTAATTAATTTATTTTTATGTCTTCTTTCAAACTAATTTTTGATATCTGACAGGACCAATTACCAAGTTGTTTGTTGTTGTTTTAGGAGTGTGTTGGTAATTCTTGGGCTTTTGCTCCTCTATTTGGGATTGTGATGGAAATTGCATTGCATCTATTGATTATTTTGGGAAGAACTGATATCTTCATAATATTGAGTCTTCCAATCCATGGACATGGTGTATCTCTCCATTTAATTAGGCCTTCTTTCATCCATAAATTTTATTATTAATTATACCTAGTAATTCTCATTTTCCAATCTAACAGAATTTAACATGCATTTTGTTTACTTTCTCTAGAGTCCCACAGATAGTCTTTGAATTCTTAATATTTAATTACATTCTTCTCTTTGTGCAAAAAGTTTGAGAAATAATTTTTGTATCACCTGTAAAGAATATGATGCCAATGTCGTAAACTATTTAACACGTGAGACAGCATGGGGAAATCAGACTATTTGCTTCTAAATTGTCTTCACTATTTTATGGGAAGTTTATTTCTGTAAGACAATATATATATTTTGATGCCAAGCAGAAGTATTTTTTGACCTTATACGCATGGCGCTTAGCAAATACTAAGTAATTCATTTATAACTTGAATTATCATCACTCATTACCCTCTACCTTAACAGCACAACTAAAAACTGACTGAAATGAATAATTAAGTAATTATTAAATAACCTAACATTAAGTAACATAAAACTGAATTTTTTAAAGATGACTTTTCATTTTTCATTTTCAGAAAGTCTGCTTAAAGAACAAAATAACCTGGTTTTTTTTTTAAGATTTTATTTATTTTATTTGAGAGAGAGAGAGAGAGAGAACACACAGAAGGAGAGTGAGAGGGAAAAGCAGACTCCTTGTTAAGCAGAGAGCCTGACTCAGGGCTCAATCCCAGGAGCCCAAGATCATGAGCTGAGCCAAAGCAGACGCTTAACTGACTGAGCCACCCAGGCTCCCCTACCCTAGTATTTTTCAAGAGAAAACAAAGATAGTATGAAAAACTCAATATTTGTGCCAAGTAATAAATAAGTATTTCTGACAGAAATGGTGTGGATATTGGTTCTTCACCCTATTCACTGTGGAAGGCTCAAGAAGTTGACATATCAGTAAACAGAATCTCCTGGAAAAATAAAAAGTATTCTCAAATACTAGGAATAATCTGAAAGAACTAAAAATTACCTGTAGAGTACAGTTCATCATCCTTATTATATAGTCAAACTGTTGATGGTCTAATATAGCCCGGTTTTGCTGGACATGTAAGCCCAGCTCATCAGTGAGACACTGTCTTGCTGCCTTTCCTTTAAGGGCTCTCAATGCAGCTGGAAGGGTCTGAGGACAAAAGAGGCAGAAGTGAACAAAAGGTACCAATGGAAAAAAACAACATTCAATGGGTGACACTAAAAATTCGAGTACACCCTGTAAACCATTTAACAAAGATATTATAATTAAACTTCCAGAAAAGAGTAGATTTGCTATTAAGAACAATTATAAAATAGACGTGTAAGTAATTATTTTTATTTGTAAGCCAGCATGAAAAATAAGTAGAATTGATTTATGTAATAAGTTAAAAAATAACATTAACTTCACTTAATAAAAAAATTCAACAAAACTTCGGTTACCAAAACACTCATGACACTTAGATACCTTCTTTCAATAACTGGCCACATCTCTGTGGCAAAAACAGAAGGAAAAATTAAAATGACAAGAAACACAGGTGATTTTATACTTTTAAGTCGGTCAGTTAATCACTAGTCAGTTTTAATTTATGACTAGAAAATTCTACATCTCCTCTCATTTCAATATAATAAAGAAGGAAAAAGGACTCAGATTAACAAATAGAAATGTCTACACTTATGCATTAAAATTCTTTCACTTCATCACACAGAAGAATGTATCTCTCAGTTTGCCATTTAGAGCCTAGTTAATGTACTTTATATAAAATAATAACAGGCTTATTTAACTTTGAAAACGTAAAAAATACAGAATAAAGGAGCAAATAAGAAGGAAGGAAGAAATCTGAGAGTAGGAGAGCATAATATTGTTACAGGCAGGTACACAAAACAGGATGTAAAACCTGAAACCAAGAAAAGCAAAAGGAAGTCTATTATAATACTTCAAGCGTAAGAGAAAATGGAAACCAAAAAAAAAGTCAAAACCTAAAAAGGCTTGGAGTCGTTTACTATAAGGGTAAAAATGTTACTTTGTTCATGCTTTAGCCTCTTGTAATAGATGTTCAGAGCTATGACGAGTCACTAAGATTATATTATGTTTAACACGTTTTCTTAAAGAAGGCAAGAAAACGTGCTTTAATGAGGCACATTTAAGTTGAATACCACTGTTTTTATAATTCATTTCTTATTCTGACTAGATTCTTTGCAATAAATAAAATTATATTTAAAATGTTAAATTTCTAAGTAATATGTCATAATAGGATTTATAGAACAATGTTTAAAAGTTTCAGGAAAAAATCACTATCAATACTTCTCTGGTAGCCATATAACTAGACATGGCATAGATTTAAAATCTTAGACACAATTCATTTAAAATGATCAAAACAGTAAAAGGACACTTGATAAGGAAGAGGTGCGGTTAGAGGAGAGGTCACTTGTCAAGCTAGACATGTACATCTGAAAGGGAAATGACGAGCGCTTCCTTGGGAAAGAAGGAGTTTTAGTACCTTTTCAGTCTCCAATGTTTTATTTTCAAATATGAATGAGATGCAATTTCGAACAACTTCCAATCTCTGTGCGCTGTTGAAAACTGTTGTCCCCTTATCCATTATCGAAACTAGCAGAGGAATATAAAGACAACACAAGTAAGTTGAACACCTTTGGCAATTACAAAAGCAAAGGGAATGTTACTGTTTACAGCTTATACGGCTGTCACTGTTTACACGACCAACATTTAGACTCTGTTCTTCTCCCTGGTTACACGGCATCGAAGGTACTCCATTTCACTACTTAGATCACATATTTAGGTTCTGAAATGTCAGGCCAGTCAAAGCCTTATTGAGGACAATTTCACAGGATAGATTCCAATGATAAACTGAACTCTTATGCAAATTAATTCATACTGCACAGTAAAATTGTATAGAGCAAAAGTAAACATCCACTTTTAACTTCAATTGTAAGCAAACTGATAAATGTTTAACTTCAATTGTAAACAAAATGATAAATGTTTAGGGTACAGTATCATGAAAAAGTAGCTAATACTTATATGTGACAGGACTACTAACAAAAAAAGAAGCTGATATTTCTAAGATATTACCAAAGAAAAACCACATACCACAAAAAATCAGATTCTACAAATTTGAGTAGAGGTGACCTGAGAAAGCACTATACAAAAAGAGAAATGATTATGGCTCAAGCATTACTATATGGAGTGATTTTTTAGTCCCATGAACTATGTACCAGTCACCTTTACCATAAGACTGAATAATTCTAGTCTAATATATAGGCTAAAATTACTTAAAATAAATTTACCTTAGTAAAAGAATATTAGAAGGATATAAATAAAAGTAGCATTAGTTAAATAAAAGTATACTTTCACCAAGACCTTTACTATATCATTGGTACAAAAGATGTAGTATCAATAATTCTTAAGCCAAAAAGAAAGACCCCTTATATAGGTTTTTCTTTTTTCTTTTTCTCTTATTTGAGTGTAGTTGACACACAATGTTACATTAGTTTCAGGTGTACAACTTGGTGACTTGACAAGTTTATACACTATGCTTTGTTCACCACAAGTATAGCTATCATCTGTCCCATTACATAGTGATTATAATATCATTGAATTCCTTATGCTGTCTTTTCTTTAAGATTTTATTTATTTATTCAAGAGAGTGAGACAGAGCAAGAGAGAAAGAGCACAAGCGGGGAGAGAGGTACAGGGAAAGGGAAAAGCAGGCTCCCCGCTGAGCAGGGAGCCTGATATGGGGCTTGATCGCAGGATCATGACCTGAGCCAAAGGCAGACGCTTACCCAACTGAGCCACCCAGGTGTCCCCATGCTGTGTCTTTTATTTTTGCAACTTATTCATTCCATAACTAGAAGCCTGTATCTCCCACTCCCCTTGGCCCATTTTGCCCAAACCCCTCCGTCCCCTGGCAAGCATCAGTTTGTTCTCTATATTTATAGGTCTGATTCTGCTTTTTAAGACCCCTTCTATTTTATGGGTGCTCTTGGAATCTAAAGGCATAATCCTTTTACCTCCCTTCATACCTAAGAAGAAAAACTATCATATCTTACTTATTAACATCCCTTTCATCTCAATACAAACTCTTATATCCTTCAAATCATTTTTGAAACTTTTTTACTTTGAATAATACTAAATAAGCTCATGAGAAGTTACAAAATAGTAGAGAGAAGATTCATGCCCTCATCACTTAGCTTCCCCCAATGGTGATATCTTACCTAACTACAGTGCTTTATCAGAATCAGGGAATCAATTGGCACCATACAATTAACTAGACAATAGAACTCAAATTTTACCAGTTTTCTTCAAATCATTTTTAATCATGCAACACTAATATTCTGCATGATCATGATGGTTAAACAGATTATTTCACATGACTCTTCTGTATGAAATGTTCATTCTTAATTGCATGCTCTGGGGCTTCCCACACATGTAGGTCAGTGGAATAGACTGAAATAGAAATCAATCTATATTTAGAGTAGGAAACTTCTTGGAGTCTCCAAATAATACCATGTACTTTACTGAGCAACATCTTTAACCTGTGTTTATAAACTTTTAGTTCTAAAATCTCTTCACCAGTATTTTAAATTTTCTTTAGGGCAAGCTGTTAAAAACAAACAAACAAACCACATTTTCTGGTAATAAGTCTGTTTCCTTATTTGAGAGTTACTTGAGACAATGACTTAGTTCACTCCCAGAAGAAAGTTCTTCACTGGGAGTTACTGATACTTCAGACTGGCCAAATCCCCAGCTGTGGTATTCTAATACTCACTTTCTAACGTCCGATGACAACTCTGGTTTAAGAGTACTTGACTTCCCAGGGCTTCCCTTCTAAGGCTTTAGCTTTCCAATGCTGGTTCCAGCCAATCAACATTACTCTGGCTCCTCTGAGGAATGTGTGGAAACTAATTAACCTCTCAAAATGTGAATGCCTCATAAGGTGACAGAGCAATTTTACACTCATGAGTGTCATGTAAAATGAAACATTCATACCTTTTAATTTCAGTATAAAGAAAATCCTGATTCTAATCAACCCAAATTAACCAGAAAGTTGGACAGGGTCCTGCATTCATTCATTCATTCATTCATTCATTCATTCATTCAGGTTTTACATGCAGGGCTAAATACTGAGTCATGTGTACCTCTCTCACTGATTACAATGAGATACTCTACATGCATCTAAAGAAAGAATTTGATGTGGATTGAAAATGAGGAAAGTAAAGAGATTGTGCAAAGATAATACTGAGACAATTAAGGTGACAATTTAAGAAAATTAAGTTTTAAACAAACTTCTCTTCTGAGGATATTTAAAGTACTCAACTAGCTTATGAGTATCAAAATTACATAACTCCTTCAAAAGATAACTATTTACCCTAACATGTCTACCTTCTCTGTCCTCTTCTCTATGTGAAAATCCAATCAACACTTAAGTAAAAGCTATTAATTCCTAGGAAAATAATGGCAAATTAACATTACTATGTAAATATAGAATGACTATACTGTTATCCATTGATAATAAAATTACACTCACTTCTAGGTATGATGGAGCAAACTAAAATTCCTACCAGGAATAATTACAGAAGTCAGATAAAATGCAAAATGATCTATTTAAATATATCAGATTGCTACAGAAGCACAAGGACTGGAGGACCTAAAATTCCAGAGAAGGGAAAAGAAGCTAGAGAGTGAGTTAACACACACATCCACTTTTTGCCCTAGGAGATTTGCCAATACCGGGTACAGACAGGAGGCTGAGAATCCAGGCTTGATTCTGGCAGATGGCTAGGCTGACCTGCAAAGTTCCTGGTGAAAGCTGTACTGACAAAAGAAGATGTGTGCTATGGTTCCTAGGTAAGCCACTAAAAGAACAATAAACAAATGTATAAACAACAAGTTAACAGAGATAAATTGTGGGATAAGAAAAATAGTTTATTAACCCAAAAGAAAGCAAGAAAGCAGTGGGAAACATAAAACAGGGAGATTAAGTAGAAAAAAAAAAACACCAGTAGATTACATTAAAGCCATTAATATACCAGTAATTATATTTACATATATATAAGTAATATTAAATAATATAAGTAGTATAGTAAGATAGACTGGTTTCAAAAAAACCCACCACATGCTGTTTACAAGAGGCATTCATAAAATATAAGGCCCTGGAAAGTTTGAAAATAAAAGGATAAGAAAAGATAAACCGAACGAACACTAAGCAAAGGAAATCTGGTATAGCTATATAAACATCAAAGTATACTTTAAGGCAAGAAGCATTATAGAGACAAAAAGGAATATTTCATATGATAAAAAGATCAATCACTGGGATGCTACAACTTTTATAAATACATTTGCATCCAATAAATCATCTTCTATATGAAAAAAAATGGATAGAACTAAAATGAGAAACAGGCCATTCTACTATTATCACAGGAGACTTGAACACATCTCCCTCAATAGCTGAAGAAGAAGAAGAAATAAAAATCAGTAAAGACAACTCATAGAATGGCAAAAAATATTTGCAAATTATATTCTCTGATAAGGGACTTGTATACAAAATATAGACAGAATTCTTAGGAATCAATAATAAAAAGACAAGTAGCCCAATTAAAAATGAACAAAGGATCTAAATACACATTTCTCCAAGAAGATATAAAAATGACGAATGAGTACATGAAAAGATGCTCTACAACATTAGTGCATATGGAGAAATCAGAATGCCCAAACATTGCCGGTGGGAATGTAAAATGGTACAGGCATTTTGGAAAACTGCCTGGCAGTTCCTCAAAACATTAAACGTAGGCTTACAATATGACCCAGCAATTCCCACCTACGTATATATCTGAGAAAATTGAAAACATTTATCCATACAAAAACTTACACATGAATGCTCACAGCAGCATTCTTAATAGTAGCCGAAAAGGAGAAACAACCCAACTACCCACCAACTGATGAACTGATAACAAAATGTAAATATACATACATATATACACATATATATACACATATACGTACATACATATCCATACAATGGAATATTATTCGGCCATAAAAAGCAATGAAGTACTAATACATGCCACATAGATGAACCTTGAAAATATTATGATAGAGATAGTCCAAGATGGCAAAGGCGTAAGAGATCTTAGTTTCATCTGGTCCCAGGAATTCAGCTAGATAGCTATCAAATCATTCTGAACCCTGTGAACTCAACCAGAGATCTAAGAAAAGAATAGCTGCAACTCTACAAATAGAAAAGCAACAATTTTCTGCAAGGTAGGAGGTGCAAAGAAGTGAATCCAAGTGGATAGGTTGGAAGATAAGCTATGGGAAGAGAGACTCTGTAAGTCGGCACCAGAAAGTGATAGAGCATCGGAACCGGAAGTGAGGCGTAATCTTTGGTGGGACAGTGTGGTCTCAGGATCCCTGGAATCACAGAAAGACTGGGAGTGCCTGAATGCATCAGAGTTCCCAGGCATTGGAGCAGGGAAACCGGCAGCAATCGGCGAGCCCAGGAGTGGGCTCTCAGCTCACGGTTGCCATATATCATGAACCATGGCATGGCTGGACAACAGCTCTCTGAGCCCAGGCCCAGAGAGCGACAAAAACGCTCGGAGACCCCGCTTCTTCCCCTGGGAGGAGCAGCACAGGTGCACACTTCAGGAGTCTACAGGGTTTGGAGACACAAAATGGGGTCCCATGCCTGAGACAGAAACACACGGTCATGGGCTGGGTGACCATGGAGTGCAGATGGAGACCAGGAAGACAGGAGCGATTGATTGCTTTTCCCTGAGGGCACACTGAGGAGTGGGGCCTGGAGCTTTTGGCTCCAGGGCTGGAGATTAGGAGGATGCCGTTTTCATTCTCATCCTGTAAAAAGTGGCACAGAAAGCCTTAAGGGAACAAAAGCCACATAGAGCAATCCAGAGCCCATTACTTAGCCTGGCCCCCTGGCAAGGGCAGTGCAATTCTGCCCAGGGAAAGACACTTCAGAATCAACACAACATGCCCCTCCCCAAGAAGATCAGCAAGAATATCCAGCTAAGACCAAGTTTACCAATCAGAGAACTGCAAAACTCGAGCACTAGGGGGAAAACAGTGTAAGAATTCATGGTTTTTTTCCCCACGATTCATTAGTCTTCCAATTTTAAATGTTTTTCTCTTTTCTTTTTCAACCAATTTCTTATTTCATCAACTTTTTAAAAAATCTTTTTTAATTTTTGTTTTTACAGTTACATTCTATCCTTTCATTGTATTTAATTATACATACATATATTTTTTTCTTTCTTTACAATTTTGGGATGCAGTTTCTTCTAACAGACCAAAATACACCCAGAACCTGTCTGACCACCTGTCTGATCATATTGTCTCTTTTTGTGTGTGTGTGTGAAAGTCTTTTTTAATTTTCGTCTTTACAGTTACATTTCATCCTTTCAATGTATTCAATTTTATTTTTGTATATAAGTTTTTATATACATTATATAAGTTTTTCTTTCTTTACAATTTTGAGATGTAGTTTCTTCTAAGAAACCGACCAAAACACACTAGGATATCGTGTATTGCTCTGTTTTGTTCACCTGTTTATATTCCTTCTTTTTTGCTTTTTGTCTTTTAATTTTCATTTTTACAGTTACATTCTATCCTTTCATTGTATTTAATTTTATTTTTGTACATATATAAGTTTTCCTTTCTTCACAATTTTGGGATCTAGCTTTCTAACAAACAGACCAAAATACACACAGGATCCAGTGTATTGCTCTGTTCTGTTCACCTGTCTGATTATATTCCTTTTTAAAAATTCTTTTTATTTTTCGGTTTCAGGTCTCTTCTGATTTGTTTAGCATACATTTCTCTGGGGTTATTGTTGCCATTTTAGTATTTTCTTCTCTCATTCAATAATTCTTCTCTGAACAGAATGACAGGACAGAAAAACTCACCTCAAAAAAGAGAACAAGAGGCAGTACAGACTGCCAGGGACCTAATCAGTATGGATATAAGTAAGATGTCAGAATTAGAGCTCAGAATAATCATTATAAAGATACTAGCTGGGTTTGAAATAGCATAGAAGACACAAGAGAATTCCTTTCTGGAGAAATAAAGGAACTAAAATCTAATCAAGTCAAAATCAAAAAGGCTATTAATGAGGTACAATAAAAAAGGGAGGCTCTAACTGCTAGGATAAATGAGGCAAAAGAGAGAATTAGTGATATAGAAGATAAAATGATGGAGAATAAATAAGTTGAGAAAAAGAGGGATAAACAACTACTGGATCACGAAGGGAGAATTCAAAAGGTAAGTCATACCACAAGGCGAAACAACATTAGAATAATTGGGATCGCAGAAGAAGAGGAAAGAGAGAGGGGTGGGGGCAGGCAGAAGGTATACTGGAGCAAATTATAGCAGAGAACTTCCTTAATCTGGGGAAGGAAACAGGCACTCAAGTCCAAGAGGCACAGAGAACTCCCCCTCAAAAATCAGTAATAATAGGTCAACACCCTGATATATAACAGTGAAACTTGAAAATCTCAGAGACAAAGAGAAAATCCTGAAAGCAGCTTGGGACAAGAGGTCCATAACTTACAAGAGTAGTAGAAACATTAGACTGGCAGCCGACTTACCCACAAACACCTGGCAGGCAAGAAAGGACTGGCATGCTATATTCAGAGTGCTAAATGAGAAAAATATGCAGCCAAGAATACTTTATCCAGCTAGGATGTCATTCAAAATAGGAGAGATAAAAAGCTTCTAGAACAAACAGAAACTAAAAGAATTTGTGATTACTAAACCAGCCCTACAAGAAATATTAGAAGGAATCCTTTAAGCGAACAGAGAGCCCAAAAGTAACATAGACCAGAAAGAACACAGACAATATACAGAAACAGTGACTTTACAGGTAATACAATGGCACTAAATTCATATCTTTCAATAGTAACTCTGAATGTAAATGGACTAAATGCCCCAATCAAAAGACAGACAGTATAAGACTGGATAAAAAAGCAAGAGCCATTGATATGCTATCTGCAAGAGACTCATCTTAGACCTAAAGACCCTTCCAGATTGAAAGTATGGGGGTGGAAAACCATTTATCATGCTGACGGACATCAAAAGAAAGCTGGGTGGCAATCCTTATACCAGACAGATTAGATTTTAAACCAAAGACTGTAATAAGAGATAAGGAAGGACACTATATCATAATTAAAGGGTCTATGTAACAAGATTTAAAAATTGTAAATATTTATGCCCCTAATGTGGGAGTAGCCAATTATATAAACCAATTGGTAACAAAGTTAAAGAAATACATTGATAATAATAAAATAATAGTAGGGGACTTTAACATCCCACTCACTGCAAATGACAGATCATTTAAGCAGAAGATCAACATGGAAACAAGGGCTTTGAATGACATACTGGACCAGATGGACTTCACGGATATATTCAGAGCACTCCATCCTAAAGCAACGGAATACACATTCTTCTCAAATTCACATGGAACATTCTTCAGAACAGATCACCTAGTGGGTCACAAATCAAGTCTCAACTGGTAACAAAAGACTGGGATCATTCCCTGCATATTTTTAGACCACAATGCTTTGAAACTGGAACTCAATCATAAAAGGGAAATTTGGAAAGAACTCAAATACATGGAAGCTAAAGAGCATCCTACTAAAGAATGAATAAGTCAACCAGGAAATTAAAGAGGAATTTTAAAAATTCATGGAAACAAATGAAAATGAAATCACTACTGTTCAAAATCTTTGGGATGCAGCAAAGGCAGTCCTAAGAGGGAAATATATAGCAATACAAGCCTTTCTTAAGAAACAAGACAGGTCTCAAATACACAACCTAACCTTACACCTAAAGGAGCTGGAGAAAGAACAGCAAAAAAAGCCCACACCAAGCAGGAGCAGAAATCAATGAAAGAGAAACTAAAAGAACAGTAGAACAGATCAATGAAACTAGGAGCTGGTTCTCTGAAAGAATTAATAAGATTGATAAACCCCTGGACAGACTTATCAAAAAGAAAAGAGAAAGGACCCAAATAAATAAAATCATGAATAAAAGAGGAGAGATCACAATCAACACTGACAAAATACAAACAATTATCAGAACATATTATGAGCAACTATATGCCAACCAATTAGGCAATCTGGAAGAAATGGATGCATTCCTAGAGACTTATAAACTACCAAAACTGAAACAGGAAGAAACAGAAAATCTGAACAGACCCATAACCAGCAAGGAAATTGAAGCAGTAATCAAAAATCTCCCAAAAAAACAAGAGTACAGGGCCAGATAGCTTCTCAGGGGAATTCCACCAAACATTTAAAGAAGAATTAATACCTATTTTTCTGAAGCTGTTTCAAAAAACAAAAATGGAAGGAAAACCTAACTCTATGAAGCCAGCATGACCTTGATCCCAGAACCAAAGACCCCACCAAAAAGGAGAATTACAGAACAATATCCCTCATGAACATGGATGCAAAAATTCTCACCAACATACTAGCCAATAGGATCCTAACAGTACATTAAAAGGATTATTCACCACAACCAAGTGGGATTTATTCCTGGGTTGCAAGGGTGGTTCAACATCCGCAAATCAATCAATGTGATGTACTACATTAATAAAAGAAAGGACAAGAACCATATGATCCTCTCAATGGATGCAGAAAAAGCATTTGCTACAAAGTATAGCATCCTTTCTTGATTAAAATTCTTCACAGTGTAGGGATAGAGGAAACATACCTCAATATCATAAAAGCCATATACAAAAAGCCCACAGTGAATATCATTCTCAATGGGGAAAAACTGAGAGCTTTTACCCTAAGGTCAGGAACACGACAGGGATGTTCACTTTCACCACTACCAGAAGTCCTAGCCTCAGCAATCAGACAACAAAAAGAAATAAAAGGAATCTGTGTCAGCAAAGAAGTCAAACACTCACTCTCTGTAGATGACATGATACTCTATGTGGAAAACCCAAAAGACTCCACCCCAAAACTGCTAGAACTCATACAGGAATTCAGCAACATGGCAGGATATAAAATCAATGCCCAGAAATCAGTTGCATTTCTATACACCAACAATGAGACAGAAGAAAGAGAAATTAAGGAGTCGATCCCATTTATAATTGCACCCCAAACCATAAGATAGCTAGGAATAAACTTAATCAAAGAGGCAAAAGATCTGTACTCAGAAAACTACAGAACACTCATGAAAGAAATTGAGGAAGACACAAAGAAATGGAAAAACATTCCATGCTTACAGACTGGAAGAACAAATATTGCTAAAATGTCTATGCTACCTAGAACAATTTATACATTCAATGCAATCCCTATCAAAATACCATCAACTTTTTTTTTTACAGAGCTGGAACAAATAATCCTAAAATTTGTACAGAACCAGAGAAGACCCCGAATAGCCAAAGGAATGTTGAAAAAGAAAACCAAAGCTGGAAGCATCACAATTCTGGACTTCAAGCTGTATTACGAAGCTGTAATCATCAATACAGTATGGGACTGGCACAGAAACAGACACATAGATCAAGGGAACAGAACAGAGAACCCAGAAATGGACCCTTAACTCTATGGTCAACTAATCTTCAACAAAGCAGGAAAGAATATCCAATGGAAAGAAGTCTCTTCAACAAATGGTGCTGGGAAAATTGGATAGCCACACGCAGAAGAATGAAACGACCATTTCCTTACACCATACACAAAAATAGACTCAAAATTGATGAAAGACCTAAAAGTGAGACAGGAATCCATCAAAATCCTAGAGAACACAGGCAGCAACCTCTGTGACCTTGGCCACAGCAACTTCTTGCTAGACACATCTCCAAAGGCAAGGGAAACAAAGGCAAAAATGAACTATTGGGCCTTCATCAAGATAAAAACCTTTTGCACAGCAAAGGAAATGGTCAACAAAACCAAAAGACAACTGACAGAATAGGAGAAGATATCTGCAAATGATATATCAGATAAAGGGCTAGTATCCAAAATCTATAAAGAACTTATCAAACTCAACACCCAAGGAACAAATAATCCAATCAAGAAATGGGCAGAAGACATGAACAGACATTTCTCCAAAGAAGACATACAAATGGCCAAAAGACACATGAAAAAAATGCTCAACATCACTCAGCATCAGGGATATACAAATCAAAAGGGCAATGAGATACAACCTCACACCAGTCAGAATGGTTAAAATTAACAATTCAGGAAATGACAGATGTTGGTGACGATGTGGACACAGGCGGGGACCCTTTTATGCTGTTGGTAGGAATGCAAGCTGGTGCAACCACTCTGGAAAACAGTATGAAGGTTCCTCAAAAAAAACCTCAAAAAATAGAGCTACCCTATGACCCAGCAATTGCACTACTGGGTATTTGCCCCAAAGATACAAATGTAGTGATCCAAAGGGACACCTGCCCCCAATGTTTACAGTAGCAACATCCACAGTAGCCAAACTATGGGAAGAACCCAGATGTCCATTGACAGATGAATGGATAAAGAAGATGTGGGGTATATACACAATGGAATACCTTTTCGCCATCAAAAAAAGTGAAATCTTGCCATTTGCAACAACGTGGATGGAACTAGAAGACATTATGCTAAGTGAAATAAGTCAATCAGAGAAAGACAATTATTATATGATTTTACTCATATGTGGAATTTAAGAAACAAAACAGAGGATCATAGGGGAAGAGAGGAAAAAATAAGACAAGATAAAATCAGAGAGGGAGACAAACCATAGAAGCCTCTTAAGCATAGGAAACAAACTGAGGGTTGCTGGAGGGGAGGGAGGTAGGGGGATGGGATAACTGGGTGATGGGCATTAAGGAGGGTGGGGGATGTAATGAGCACTGGATATTATATAAGACTGATGAATCACTGAACTCTACCTCTGAAACTAATAATATACCATTATGTTAATAAGTTGAATTTAAATAAAAATAAATAAGAAATAAAAATTTTAAGAAAAAAAAAAAACAGAAGAAGAAGGAAAGAAAATATTATGCTAAATGAAAGAAGCCAGTTACAAAAGATCACACTGTATAACTCCATGTATATAAAATGTTAGGATAGGTAAATCTATAAAGATAGAAAGTGGATTATTGCCTAATGCTAGGGAAGGAGTGGTTTTGGGGGAAAATGGGGAGTACTGCTACTGGGTATGAGTATTTCTATTTGGCATAATGAAAACATTCTGAAATTAGTGAAAATGGGCGCACAACTGTGGGATATGCTAAAAAACCACTGAATTGTGCACTTTAAGGAGTGTTACTGTGTGTGACTTATATCTCAATATAGCTGTTTTTTAAAAAGAAAAGATTCTATAGAGGTAGTGGAGAGGTTAATGGTTACCATTTGTGAGAGACAGTGAATGGAACAGTGTTTTGAGTGCTAACAATGCTTCAATTCTGGTTATGCAAGTTTGTTTACTCTGTAAAAATTTGTCAAGTGGTACACTTTCATTTTTGTGTCTTATATCTTGATAAAAGGTTTACTTTTAAAACAAAAGAACAGACAGATACATACCAACAGGTGGACCTGCTGGCACAACACATTTCTTTTCCACTCGTGAAGCAGGAGGTGCGTTCTGGTTCTTAGCAAGATTTTCCTGTATTAATTCCTGTACCCGAGTTTCATTAATCTTTGGGAAAGGAAGAATATGAACTCGCAAGTGGGATCCTTCTGTTGGGCGTGGAACTTTCTGGAATGCCATATGAGGGTTGGGATTCTCCTGCAACACCAAACAGGTAAAATCATCAAAAGTTGAAATAACAATGGCAGATTGCCAGGCAGAGAATGGGAGCTCAGAGGGCCACAAACTGAAATCAGACAGATGAGTGATTACACGTAATTCAGACACATGCCATACAAGAGAACACCAGAATCTCACTTCTTACGTGACGTGATCTATCAGCAGCATCTGATACAGCCGATCACTCTTACCCCTTTTCCATGGAGGCTTTCTTCACTTGGTTTCTAGTCTTCTTGCCACATCTTTGTCTACTTTTCATCTTCCTAGTCTCTTAATTATGTGAAAACCCCAGGGCTCAGAGTTTGGGCCTCTTTTCTATTTATACTTATTTCCTTGGTGACAGCTTCCATTTTCAATATTTAAACCATAAAAACACCAATGATTCATAAATTTTTATCCCCCACTGGGCTTTCTCCTGGATGCCATACCCATATATTCAACTGTCCACACATAGTATTTCCATTTGGACTTAAAATAACGTCTTAAATAAACGTCCAAAATGGAGCGCTTACTCCTCATCTCTTCCAAATCTGCTTTCTACAGTCTTCCCCACTTCAGGAAATGCCATATTTATTTTTCTACTCAGGTGAAAAGATTAGAGTCATCTTTAATGCCTTTCTCTAACACCCAATTATCCATTCTTCCGCAAACCTTTTGGACTTTGCCTTTCAAATATGCCCATAATCTGCCCACTTTTCAACAACACTGTGGTTCAAGCCAACATCTCTATATTACCACAGAAGAACCGTCTCCTGACTGGTCTCTCTGCTTCCACCCTTGCTCCCTCCCTTACTCTATTCTTCACACTGCAGACAGAGTGATCTAGTTAAAAGTATGTCAAACCATCACCTAACTACTCTATTCATTCAAATAGCTCTCCATCTCACTGAGAGTAATACCCAAAGTTCCTATAGGACTGTGTCCTGCTACTGTCTTCCTTTATTCTGCTCTAGCCACACAGGCCTTCTTGTTCCCACCGCAAGACCTTTGCACTCAACGGTTCGTTCTGCCTATCCCCCTACAATTTGAACAGCATCCTCTATCCCTTCCTCATTTCTTTGCTCAAATACCACCTTTCTTGGCCACCCTATCTACCATTATACCCCCTAACACACTCCCTATTCCTGTTATTATATTTTTCTCCTTAGCACTTATCACCTTCTCACATGCTATAAATTTTATTTAACTTGTTTATTGTCTACCCTTCTCTTACTAAAATGACGCTCCATGAGGGCCAACATTTCAGCCAATCAAAAAAATATTTTTTTGTCCTCTGCTGTATACCTGTTACATCCAGAAACTGCCTGGCACATAGCAGGCACCCTAAACTATTTCCTACTATTTCCTAATGAGTGGGACACAATGTTGAACACATGTTAGGCTTGCAATAATTGAATTAAATGTGTCAGTTAATATTTTCATAGACCCTTAAGGCATAAATTTTTATCTAGTCACCCAAGTTAAGTAGGATTATATTTCAAATACTATAGGCAGAATGGAATCCATCCCTTAGTAACATTTTATAGGGAAGGCTCCTTTACCAGCACTATCCTTTGCAACCAGAGAATTCCCGTTCCCCTTGAACCTGTGATTCATGTTGTTAGATTAAGCTCAATACTACTGGATGTGTTCTCCAGACAGTTAAACTGGACGTCGTCATCATCTACTAGAGCTGCTCCCACAATTCTTCATGGTTATTCGGCCCAGACCCAGATAAAGAAACAGCTGGGCCATGGCAGATGATGTAGGTAGCATATCTCAGCAACACAATGGAATTAATAGTCTTTTAAGTGTAAAAAAGCCTGGGTTCTAGTTTTTGTTCTATTCGTTATGACATACTGGGTAAATAACTTTGCCTAAGGGATATACTTATGCTTCTCTTACAAGGTTCCTGAGAGGCTGAAGTAGGATACAAAACTTGTTCTTGCCAAAGTAACCGTCATTACTTTGTATTTTCCTTTGCATCTTTAGCAAAGGCAGAGGAAAATAAACAAATTTCTCTCTAAGTCTTCATGATCACCACTTTCTAAACTACATACGAAAAACACTGTTCTAAAATTATGCCTGGATTAACACCACCATCACCGGTCTGTAGTTTCTGAAACTGTCGTTTCCCAAGACAGTATGTTTGTTTTTCTCTGTTCTTTAGGCACAACGTCTAAGATACCTTCTCAAAGTTACAAATATCAATATTCTAAAACTCACTGGCAGATTTTTTTTTCAGGCTGGAAAGGCAATTCATGTGGATTTTGAGGTCTGAATCAGAATCATTTAAGGTACATTCTTACTTATTTTCTTTATAATAAAAATTAACACTTAAAACTTATTTTCCATGATATAAATAATATTCATTGTAACAAATTTTAAAACATGGAAAAATAAAAGTAGAAAATGAATCTTAGTGATGCTAGTATCTTTTCTAACTATATTTTATGTATCTCTCTTACTGTATATTCTTCTATCTTGTTCCAAGAATGACAAGGTCATTTAGAAAAATAAGGATACACATATTATTTCTAGTCAAAATCCTGCAATGTGATAAGTTCATCCTAAACTTTATAAGGAAGAATAAAGAAACCAAAAGAGTCAGGATAATTCTGAAGAAGAGTAAGTGGAAAAGTGAAACTTCCCAGATATCAAAACTTATATAAATCTGTAGTACAGTATGGCAATTGGTATGGTTAAAAAGGCTAATAGAGTAAAGAGCCTCAAAACAGGTGAGACAGGTGGCCCTACCATTCAGAGGGAAAGGTCAGACAATTCAATCAGAGAGTAGTACAACAAAGTATTTTTAGTGCTTGGTCTCTGATGTCAGACCTCTGGGTCAAACTCCAGTTTAGCCACTTGCTAGTCATGTGACCTGGTGCTGTGTCAATTCACTCACCACTTGTATTTTAGTTTCCTCATCTGTAATCTAGATAATACTACAGTACCTACTTCATAAGGTTCTTGTGAGGACAAAATGAGTTGTTACAGGAAGGTTTTTAGAACACACACATACATACCCTTCCCCAGAATAAATATGAAAGCTGTTTCCCAAAAATTTAGAGTACGTTCATTTGAAAAATATTTATTCACTGCATATACTGTGGTATGACACCATGCCTCTAAAACTTAAACCACATTGTTGTCCCAGGAATCCCATCATATCACCAGCTACTTACATTTTAACAACAACAATAATAATTGTAGTCAGTAACGCTTAAAACAGAAATCACTTATTAAAGAAAAGACACTGCTATTAGTCATTAATAGTGTTTTTCTTCTTATAGGCAATTTGAAATATTATAAACCAAATCTATACAAAATTAAGATTAAAAAGCATTTTTTAACCATCTTAAAACAAAGTTCAAAGATGAGGCTATCCTGTAGTTGTAGGGATATTCCTCATAAAAGTTTAGATTATGGGATAAAGTTACTAAATTACATTCAGTTGTGTTTAGAAGAGGCAAAAAGGGCTCATGCCCCTGAAACACAAGTATTTGGTTTTCTGGCCACGGTGTCTGTATACTGCTGCCCTCTAACGGGCAGTGTGGTAAATATAAAGAAACACATTTGCTACCTTACACCCAACTTGGTCGCATAATGACTTTTGAGAAGACAAGAAATGAAAAGAAGTTTAGGGCTCACTGAACTCTGCGTATTCTTAGAAACATCTGCTCTTACTTGGAACTTCGACTGCATTTGGGCAAGTCCCTTGAAGATTACTGAGCTCATTAAAAACCGCAGCCCAATTTTGTTGTTGAACATCCTTGTGGAAACAAGGAAATTCATTATTTTCAATAGAATAAAGAAGCGGCCAAATTTTCATCTTTGATTGCAGAGAAATGCAATTATAAATTACTAACCAAGAATGCAGGCAACTAAACACTTATGATGAACATGGTAACAATTTTGTCCAAGGCAACCAAGATAAACTACCCAAAAAAGCGAGCAAAATGCACTATTGTTTAGAGGGAATTTTAAAATTAGATAATGATTTTCAAGAAATGGGCTCTGTAATCCTGCTTTGAGAAGATATGATAGTACTGGGAAGTACAGTGAATTTTTCAGACTTGAAAAAATGACACACATACCATCTGGTCTGGAAACATGGATTTTTCTTTTCTTTTTTTTTTTGGCAAGCCAAATGAGAATATGCCTAGGGCTTACGGAAAACAAGTCTGAGAATGCACTTCAAATAAAAGCAAAGCAAACAAAATAAAACAAAAGCCCCAAAACCTACTGGAAATCCAAAGTAGGCAACATTGGGGGAAAAAATGTTGGTCTCAGCAGTAAATGACAAATCGAGTGACCTTGTTAGCAGCTACGAAGTTTCCCATTTTAATGTAGGTATTCAATAATTATTTAATGTGCACCAATTATTCACAGGGCTGTATGGGATAGCAAGTTATACAAATCCTTACAAATACAGCTGAAATCAATACTATCACTGGACTAAGTCGTCAAACACTGACAAAATGTAACTAGACTTTTTAGGGTTGCCTAGCTGTGATACAATACTTATGGAAGGAAATATTCTCAATTTTTCACCTCACAGGACTTTCAATGATCACCCAACTGAATTAAAGTTGCATCTTTAATACAAATAAATTTGGTGTACGACTTTAATGTCAAATGTGCTGGTTGCCCTAATGCAGGGTTTCTGTACCATGGCACTATTAACATTTTGACCTAGATAATTCTTTGTTTGGGTGAGGAGGGGCTAGCGGGTGTCTTGCATATTGTAAGATGTTTAGAAGCAACCCTGGTTTCCACGTACTAGATGCCAGTGGCACACCCTCTCCAGCTGTGACAAACAGAAACGTCTCCAGACAGCCAAATTTCTGGAGGGGAGGGTTTGCCCCTGTAGAGAACCACTGCTCTAATTTATGACTCAAGATGGAGGCTCTATATTTTAAGACAAGTACTCTTTTCACAAGTGCCAGGGGAGCATGTAGTGACTAGGTAAGAGACCTATACTTTCACTCACTTGCTGACATGCAAATTAAAACCGTAAGATACGATGGCATACCTATGAGAATGGCTAAAAACAAAATAAAGCAAAACAAAACAAAAAAACAATTGAGGATACCAAACGTTGTTAACGATGTGTAACAAATGGAACTCCTATGTGGCTGGCAGGAATGCAAAATGGTATAGATATTTGGGAAAACAGTCTGGCAGTTTCTTATCAAGTTAGTATTTTGTTACCATATATCCCAGCATCCTACTTCTAAATATTTACCCAAGAGAAATGAAAATGTATGTTCACATAAAAACCAGTGCAAATGTTTACAGTGGTTTTGTTTATCATTGCCAAAATTGCCCTTCAGTTAGTTAACAGATAAATACAAGTTTGATACATCCACACAATGGAATACTACTCAACGATGAAAAGGAATAAACAACTGATATATGCAGCAACACAGAGGAATCTGAAATGCATTATGCTAAGTGAAAGAAACCAAACTCAAAAGCTACATACTGACATTACAGAAAAGGCAAAAACTTCAGAGACAGAATACAGATCAGGTACTAAGAGTTTGAGGTGGTAGGAGGAAGTGATTATAACAAATTAAGGAACTTTGGGGGGTGACAAAAATATTCTATGTCCTTATTGTAGTAATGATGGTCATAGAGCTTCATTCGTCAAAATCTAAAGTACATTTAAAAAAAGGAAATCTTACTATATGTAAATTGTATCATAGTAAACCTGATTTAAAAATGAACAAATAAATCAGGTAAGACAGGGGAAGAAGTGTGATTTTTATGCTTGGGTTAGGGGCTTCATTTCATCACAATAATCTAAGTAACTTGTTTATGGTTTGATTTTTTAAGACTAAAAATGATTGTAGTATTTTAGTTCCTTCCTATAACAACAAAATCCTTTAATTCACAGTTGGCAAAGACTACAAATACCATCAGTGTAGATTAAATTTGCCTGGTAGTAAAATTAACTTTATGCAGAAATGTAAGGGGAATAGACCTTATATGATTTACAAAGGCTATTCCTGTATGTTGGCTTTGTTCTCCCATAAGGAGTTTAAAATCTGTTCACTGCAATCCTGGGCAATGAAATACTCTTAAGGCACAAACAGATATCTCATATCATCCTATAAGAAAGTCCAAGTCTTCTCATTTTTCCTTTAACTTTTAAGAAAGCTGTCAGACAAATTACACAGTCTAACAAATATTTATGTACTATTGCAGATGCAAAACAAATTAGAAAAACTGTGCTAGGTAAATAGTCAAAGACATGTCCAACTGATTTCTTGATGCCTTGGAATGAAGGTTTTATAAAGCTCTTATCTTGGCCTATCTTATCATTCTCATTTTGTGTGTAGTTAGTGGTCCTTTTTAAGTGTGTATGCGAATCATAGAGACAGAGTCGGAGGACAGAGACAGAGTACAGAGACAGAGTACAGAGACAGAGTACATAAAGAGTCTGATAGCCAAAGTGGGCAGACCCAGATCCAGCATTATCAATTGAGAATGGAAAGAAAAGGTGTAATGAATGACTGATAATCTTCGTGGTATCAACCTTACCAACGCTTGCACAATTTGTCTCCAATGGAGTTATTCCCTTCCTTCTCCTTTATGTCCCCTTACCATTCCCCTCCTCTACTTAAGTCACAAAATTCTTTCCTTAGTTATTTAGGAAGCTCCAGAAAGTTAAAAGAGCACCTAAACCCAGTTACAATTCATCCTACTCATGTCTCCTCACAAAAAAGCAATATAGTGGTGAGAAGAAACTGAGAAATTAAGGCTCACTTTTGAATACTTCAAAGATATGTGAAGCAGAGAGACTAGGTACACATACCAGACTTCACTGCAACAAAGTATTTACAAACATCTAAGAGGAATCACCAGGTCTCAATTCTAACCCAATAATAAGGAAACAGTCAAATTATATGGTTGGTTCTTGCTTACCAAAAGGGAATTTTAGAATGTGATAAAAAAAAAAAAAAACCTGACTAGTTAAAAATAGAAGTATCTGAATTATTTTCCTTGCATTGAGATCCTCCCTCCCTCCCCTAGACTTCCTGCATGTCCTATGAAAGTAACTTTACCATCATGCTCTGCTTTTTAATTTTGTAATGTATTTACTTCAGAAATGTTGGGACCATGTGGTGTTTTGAATCTTACAATCAGAAGGAATCTCAGAAAGTGATGACAATCCATGGCGATATTCTGAAATTCTCACTTATCGTGCACATGTATCCTCTTTTGAAGGATATTAGGGGAATCATGTACCTAGAAAATGCCTGGCACTAGCAGATGCCTAATAAATACATACTGAGAGAATGGAATTGATCAAATTAAATGGAATAGAATTAGACTGGGGGATAAAAGCCCAATAAGGGTTAAAAAATGTAGAGTATATTTGAAGGGCAATTTAGATCTCCTACCCAGTAATACAGTCCTTCATGGTGATCACTTTAAAAGTGTTGTTTTTAAAGGAGAGGTGTGGTTCATGTTTTACATTTACCTTTTTAAGAAGGTATACTTTTTAGCTGCTTGTGCCCTTCCTGTGCCAGCCTCTTGCCCACTGGGAGTGACAGTGCCCAGGACCCTCCATCCTTTCCCTCCAAATCCAGGCAGGCTGCTGGGGCCTCAAGGAAAGGCCTGCCTGGAGGTGCCTGGGCCATCGGCGCCTTCCGCCTGTGCCACAGCCAAGTGGCTGCCCTTGCTTCCTCCAGGACAGAACTAAGCCTTTCTGCTGGGAGTCTGCAGCTGGAGCAGAAAAGGAGAGACTTCGCCTCTTGGGGGACGAGCAGCTCTACTTTGACAGCCACGCCTTAGCGTGTTTACTCGAAGAAAATGGGTTCACAACCCAGCAAGCAGAAATCCCTGTCTCTGCATTGGTCAAGATCATGGACACCAACATGGACATTGTCTACAAGGATATGGTCACCAGAATGCAACAGGAGATCGCTGTTCAGCAAATAATGTCTCAGACTACAGATGTGAAAAAAGACATTATTTTGGAGAAGAGTGAATTTTCAGCCTTCAGAGCAGAAAATGAGAAAATAAACCTTGAACCACATCAGTTAAAACAAGTCATGGATGAAGTAATCAAAGTCCAAATAGATACCAAATTAGACTTCGATCTGGAAAAGAGCACAGTGCGAGAACTGTATTCGTTGAATGAAAGGAAGCTGCTGGGAGTGAGGACAGAAATGGTGTCAGTGCATGCCCAGCAAGATCAGGCTGCCGCCCAAACAAACAGGAAGACAGACACTAAGGTCACTGGCCTCAAAACTATGCTGGGATCGCACAAGCTCGATAACACTAAATATTTAGCAGGGTCTGTATCTATGTGTCTAATAGGAGCTCTGGGATTTTATCACCTGTGGATATAGTAAAGTGTCTATTTAAAGAGAAAAAAAAACTGTATTTAATGTTATTATTTTATTGCAGTTTTCAGTTTTGTGTCAACTTAGTATTAGCTATGTAATGTATAGTGTGGGGTATGCAGTGTAAACATCATAAAACTTAAGTTCTAGGATGGCAAGAAAGGAAATTACTTTGTTTTTGCATCAAAGTGGCTTGGCACACTCCCTTACATACACTGTGTACTCAGTCATGTAACAAAGACAAACCTGTGTTAGAACCCTAGCTCTGGTCACTTACAGGCTATAAAATTTTACAGTTTTAGAACTGTCCTATAAAGATCTAAGAAATAAACATTCAGTTATTCAAGGGATCAGTCCCAAAATCTCAAACACTGATTCCCATTTGATGTTTCGCTATATTTTTGAAATCCATCAGTAAATCACTCCCAGTGGGCAAGAAAAAAAAACTTCTACCTTCAGTTTCTTCACATATCAACATCTGCCATATTCATCTCACAGGGTCATTTACAAGATCAAATGAGAAAGTATAATAAAGTGCGTTATAAAGAACAAAGTGTAAAAGTCAGTCATTGGAAATACCACTATTTTTCCAGTTGGAGATGAGCCAGCCTAATGGCGGGAAAGAAAATAGGCTTAGGAATTGGATAGATGAAAATTTCTGAATTTAAAATCTGGATTCAATCACTTCATAGCCATATGATCCTGAGCCAATCATCTCAGTAAAGTAGGGATAATGACACCTATCTTAACACTGTAGTTGTGAAGATTACAGACGGTGCACGTGAAGTGCTTAATCCTATGCCTGGTACATTGTGCTAAACACTCAGTATTTGTTATCATTACAATACGTCAACAGAAATTTCTCACGGGGTCACGCTATACGTTAGTTCTACACAGGCATCATAAATGGCGAAGACCACCACAGAACGCACATTTTCCTTCGGACAGAACTCTTTTTTTAAGTGTCAACATACTATTCAAATAGATTATACTGGACACAGTTATATGTGGAGTGTAACATATTAGTCAAAGGGGTAAATTTTTTTAAAACTTCAGAAATAAAATTCATAAATAATTGAATAACATGAAACAAACACAATTTAGCATTCCTGGTTTTATCCAATTGGGTCTCAGATTTCAAACGGATGTGACAAAGCAATGACTTATGACCCTATGTCCAAAAAGGTCCACCTATTCAAATAATTAAGTTAAATGATACTGGAATACTGACCCCAAATCCTTCTTAAATATATTTCCTGAAAAATGCATCTTCCCTCAACTTTCCCCTGGAAGACCATACTTTCCATTTACTTTCCTATTCTTAGTAGAAGTTTCAACTCTGAAACTTTCAAGCTTCACAGGTAGGAAGTGTGACTACTAATCATTAGCCAAAATCCATTTTTCTGCACGCACGTAATCTCCCTGTCACCTTATGTTCTCTTCTGTCTTGGCATTCCAACGATTACTTCACACTTTATCACATTCCAATCTTTATAACTTACTGCATTTCTTCTAAACAAGGAATATTCCCACCCTTGAGTTTCTGTGGTCACTTGACAATCTGCTCTTTCTTTCAGCTTTTTACTCCCTGTCTGCTCAAAACAATACAACTCAAACAATTTTCCCGATCCAGCTACAATCACTACACCACACTAAAGCGGACACATCGGTCAATTCTAGCTCTGGTCTTCAACGAGTCTAATCTTTACGTCTTAAAAATGAACAGTATGCTCTTAAGAACACAGGGACCTAAATGAAAATCACAGCAAGGGCACAAAACAAGCTGGAACACTGTGACTAAGACGTTTTCATAACATAGTTGATTGACAGGAAAATCACTTTGAAAAAGGAGGTCTGTTTTGATGCACAGTACCAACTGTTATATCTTGTAACTTACAATCCCAAAGGTTTTAAGTCAGAGCAAAAAATTATTACTAGAAAGATGAAACTTCTTAGTTTTTTAAACAAAGTAATTACATACTTTTAAAATTAATGACTGTCTGGGGCACCTGGGTAGCTCAGTTGGTTAAGCATTTGACTTGATTTTGGCTCAGGTCATGATCTCTTGGGTCCTGGGATTGGGACCCCAGTAGGGCTCCTCCTTTTTTTTTTTTTTTAAGATTTTATTTATTTATTTGACAGAGAGAGAGACAGCCAGCGATAGAGGGAACACAAGCAGGGGGAGTGGGAGAGGAAGAAGCAGGCTCCCAGCAGAAGAGCCTGATGTGGGGCTCGATGCAGGACCCTGGGATCAGGCCCTGAGCCAAAGGCAGACGCTTAATGACTGAGCCACCCAGGTGCCCCAGGGCTTCTCCGTTCTTAGCAGGGAATCTGCTTGAAAGATTCTCTCCCTCTGCCCCTTCCCCAACTTGCGCACACACCCGCTCTCTTTCTCTCTCAAATAAATCTTTTTTAAAAAATAAAATTAAATTAAATTAATGACTGTCTAAAATATACTTACTTACATTTTTGAATAGTTGCTCGGCAAGTTCTCTGACATGCTTTATTATCTTCAATGGGTTATTTTCTTCAACTTTAATTCGCTCTACTTCAAAAGCTACCAACTTGGAAAAAGAATCAAATGGCAAAACATCAACTCCAAAATATGCTAAATTAGAAGACTGTGTGATAATTTCTTACAATTTGCAAACCAAAAAGCATCTAAAATATATGCTATTATTAAAACAAAATATGTTACATTTTTACTGTGTTTCACCTCTATTCTAGAGTTACAGAGTCAATCAAGTCCTTGGATGGCCTGGTGGTCTATCCCTGATGATTTTGGACCCTATTTCTTCTTGGAAAAAGTCATTTCTGGGACTGAAGAGACCCTCTCATTCTTCAGGCCTCATTCGGAGAATTCTCTCACTCAGAGAATTTCAGATGGTCAGAAAGTCTCCAAACATTTCCCTAACTCACAAAACATGAACCAAATGTTCAGGTCAGGTGACTCAGACTTCAGCCCCAGCTCTGCTAACACTGTGATTTGGAACAAGCCACTAAAACTCCCGAGCTTCGGTCTCTTCATCTCTACAATCAGATGGAAAAACAAAATGACCTTGGGCCTCCTTCCAGTTCTTAAATTATATAACTCTAATCCATTTCCCTACTAAACTAATTTACTGGGAGAACTGCATGAGTGTATTCATTTGAAGTAGAGAGAAGAATACTAACAAGAAAAAAATGAGTATGGGAAAGAGGGGTAAAAAGATAGATTTTTTTTTAAAGGGTATAATATAGGATTTTTCCTTCCAGAAATTAACAGATTCACTGGAGCAGACAAACATATAAAATTCTGACTTCACCTATTCCAGGCCAGGAATCAGAAAGACTGTCAAACAAAGGCAAATATATCTTTCCTCCTTACAGGCCTACGTGATGGGAGTGCGGGACAAGACAACACACAATGCAGGCTGCCTCTCAAAGCCTCTTTTTTTTTTTTTAAAGATTTTTTTAATTTATTTATTCGACAGAGATAGAGACAGCCAGCGAGAGAGGGAACACAAGCAGGGGGAGTGGGAGAGGAAGAAGCAGGCTCCCAGCGGAGGAGCCTGATGTGGGGCTCGATCCCATAACGCCAGGATCACGCCCTGAGCCGAAGGCAGACGCTTAACCGCTGTGCCATCCAGGCGCCCCCTCTCAAAGCCTCTTAAATCTTCAGTGTGGTAGGCTGACCCAGGTTAGATGAAAACAAGGATCCCTTTCCCAGGAGCAAATGCTGTTTTTCTTTAAAAGTGCATCCAAGCAAATTAAATGACCCAGGAGAAATTACTTAGGTCTGGCATCTCATTCCTTTTAGGTCTTTGACTGAAATACACATATGAACAACTGGCTTTCAAGTAACAACATCAATTAGACACCAAAAATCATAACTGTAGGCAGAACACAGAACTGGATGAACGCTGAGGGGATACCCAATAGGACTTAGTCCTTGCCTTATCATTTCCAATCAAGAGGATTTATGTATATCTGATGTACATAAATGTATAATGAATGATAAGTTGCCACAAAAAGCTAGAGACCTAACATAAAGCTTAATACAGACCAAAAGGCTCTCAGTCATTTATTCTGGGAAAGTTTGGAGGAAGTGGTGAGATAAGAGCAGAGCATGAAAAATAGGAAGCCATGCTTAGACTGAAAGGTAGAGGGACAACACTCCAGGCAAGGGAAGGGTATACAAAAACAGTCAGAGGCTAGGGCAAGCAAGTTTTCTGCAAGCAATCACTCTGACTTACTTAGTTGTGATGAAGCTGCCAGAAGGAGTTACTAAGAGAATTTAGATAGGAAAAATGGGGGGCATATAAACCAATGTTACTATTCAGAATGCTTCGGAGACTAATAAAATGTGAGAGCTAGAAAGGACCTTGGAAAACATCTAATGTAATTCCATAAAACATTATGTACAAATTACTTAGTTCAGGATGTAAAAGCTGATATATATTAACATCAGATAGTCAAAGATGATTGATCAGTGATATTAAATGTTGGTATTAGGGAATCAGTGATTAGTAATTGATCAGAAAGAAATGCTTACCACAGGGCAATCTCTCCTAAGTTTTCATATTCTTTGTGTTACTAACTAAAGTTTTTGGTGCAGGTCTCCACACTCAGAACTACAATATGTGCCCTTTCTTTCACTCTTATCTGTGATACTTAACAATCTTTGCAGAAAATAAAAGACCCTTCTCTGAACCGAGGATCTTTAAGAACTTGATTCCTATCTTCTCTATACAAAATAAAACCACCTAGGGGCACCTGGGAGGCTCAGTTGGCTAAGCATCTGCCTTTGGCTCAGGTCATGATCCCAGGGTCCTGGGATCAAGTCCAGCATCAGGCTCATTGCTCAGCAGGGAGGCTGCTTCTCCCTCTCCCACTCCCCCTGCTTGTGTTCCCTCTCTCACTGTCTCTCTTTCCCTGACAAATAAATAAATAAATAAAAACAAAAAAAAACAAAATAAAACCACCTGCAGCAAAACATAATCACTATTGTTACCCTCCACTATCTTGGGTGCTAAGAGTGTTTTCCTTTTATACACTTTACAGAACTTATAGATTTATTGGTTTTAATACAGTGCTCTTTCAGAAATTGAAATGGGAAAAATATTCATTGTTCTATCCACCAGAATGAGCTGCTATAAACACAGTTAAATGATAAATGGAAAGATGTGTTAAAATAAATCACAACTAACACAAAATAGTATCAGTATGTGGAGTCACATTTCTCCTAACTGTCCCTTTCATCGGCCAACTCCTTGAAGATAGAAATGAATCTGCTTTCCATACATTTAAGATCCCTTATGGAATACAGACAAATGTTGGTTATTGATTAGCATGAATGCCACTGAGTGAGGATCATTGTGGGGGAGAGGGAAAAATAAAATAAGACAAAATCAGAGAGGGAGACAAACCATTAAAGACTCTTAACTACAGGAAACAGAGGGTTGCTGGCAGGGAGGTGGGTGGTGGAAAGGGGTAACTGGGTGATAGACGTTAAGGAGGGCACATGATGTAATGAGCACTGGTGTTACTGATGAATAACTGAACTCTACCTCTGAAACTAATGATACACTATATGTTAATTAACTGAATTTAAATAAAATACAATTAAAAAAAAAGAATGCCACGGAGCCAAACTATGGCTCTATGACAATAACAGACTAAATGTAACTGTAGTTTGAAATCACAAATCTAGACCTAGATACGTGACCTAGACCTTTTTCTCTATGAAACTGATAAAGGAATCACTGTATTACTGCCTTCAAAAATTTTATTTATATAATCACTGTCACTTTTTCAAAAAGATTTTAATGAACCACTTAAATTCAGTTGTCCAAGATGTTTATGTACTTCTGTGACACCCTATATTTTTCTAATTTTTCAAATCCACATTATAAATACCAAGATCTAATAAGCATAATAATAAATAACATTTGGATTATTTGATATTCAATTTATAATACATTTAGGATTTTGAGCACTGGGTGTTATACGCAACTGATGGATTCTTGAACACTACATCTGAAACTAATGATATACTATATGTTGGCTAATTTAATTTAAATTAAAAAATATTACTTCTGTACTTTTAACCACTAGTCCAATTTTGTCTATGAATGTACATTCATTTGAAAAGAGCTATACCTCATCAAAGAGGTCACAGGATCTATACGGAGGACCTCTTTCTGAAACAAAACCTGCAAATGCCATTCCGCTGAGAACTTTAGTGAGGAAATCATTCTCAACCAAACCACGCTGCCCCAGGAAAGCTGTCTGCAAAGAAAGAAAAAGTGAAATGAATAATTTTTCACTTAGTAATGGATGAATGGTCAAAACAAAAATAGAAAGATCAAAGCCTGAATAAATATCTTCATGCATAAATGTGTTCTTATAAAATACATTCTCTCAAAAAGGGCTTTTGATATCTGAAACAGTATACGTATTAGAAAGAATAAAAACGACTTTGTCTGTAAAGTGGGAGAAGAAATAAAAATTAACACTCTACTTTGAAAGAAAAACCAATTTAGGTGTGCTTTGGTGGCCCAGTTGGTTAAGCAGCTGACTTGATTTCAGCTCAGCTCATTTTCTCAGAGTGGCAAGACGGAGCCCCGCGTAGTTGGGCTCCGCACTCAGAGGGGCGTCTGCTTGAGATTCTCTCTCTCTCTCTCTCTCTCTCTCTCTCTGCCCCTCTGCCCCTCTCCACTGTGCACTTTTCTTTCTGTCTAAAACAACTAAGTAAATCTTAAAAAAAAAAAAGAAAAACCAATTTAGAATTAAATTTTAGTTTTTGTACTTTTAATTACCCTTTTTCTCCAAAATAACTAAATAAATCATAAAAAAAGAAAAAACAATTTAAAATTAAATTAATAAACTCTAAAGAAAAACATGTCAGTTCCATAGTGTCATTAAAAATTATCATCTAATCACAAAGCAGAGACTTAAAAAATAACCACATTTGATAAACTAAGGTCAAAATACATGGCTAAAAAAAAAGACAACCAAGTTGTTTTACTGAACTAGAGGCCACATGTTGGACACGTACAACAAGGTAACGTACCGTCTTACCTTGTGAAAATGTATTACTGGCTCTGCGTGAATTCTTATAAGTTGTAGGCATGATCTGTATCCTTGGAAAAGTTGTGCAAATAATCTAAGAAAAACTGCACGTACTTCTTTATCCTGAAAACATAGGAAGAAACAAGTTAGGTAACTGAATTTCTTTTAAAAAAAAAAAAAAAAGAAATATCACAATGACAACAGGTTGAAAAGAACCTGAGAGATTATTTAATCAATCTGTCTGCACTTCCTACACGTAAGTCTTACTTGTGGCAGCCCTGAGAAGTGGGCATCTAGCCTGTCCCATTGTTGTACAGTGTAGGCTGCTAAATAGTTCTTTTTTAAGTGAACTAAACAAAACTTGCCTCTAGTATATCCAATTTTCCTCTCAGAAAAAGTCAGAGTCTCCCCCTTCACCAAGTCAGAGAAGGACACCTTTCCCAAGTCATTTGATGTTTACATCCGTCAAAAGAATTATAGTCACAAATATAAAAGAAAAAAATCTCAAAAGACTATATTTTAAAAGCTTAGGAAATTCTTCCAAAGTTTATCCAACTTATAAAAATCTATTCCTATATTAATAAGGTATGACTTAAAAATTGGTTTTGATAATTCAGGTTCTAATAAAATCATAGTTTTAGAACTGAAAGGAAACTTACAGATTTATCTGGCAAGCCCTGGGTGAGGAAATGCTCAAGAATGCTGAAGTAACTTAGCAAAGGTATCCAGTTCTGTAAGGCTCCTGATTGGCCACAAAGATCAACTCTAAGAAATGCTTGGGCAAAACTTTAAAGGGGCCTTTATTATATACTAACTCTTACTTACATGGCTTCTTTTTTCTTTTTTTAAAGATTGTATCTATTTATTTGACAGAGAGAGAGAGAGCACAGGCAGTGGGCACAGCAGGCAGAGGGAGAGTGGGAAGCAGGCTCCCCGTGGAGCAGGGAGCCTGAGGCGGGGCTCGATCCCAGCACCCTGAGATCATGACCTGAGCCAAAGGCAGATGCTTAACCCACTGAGTCATCCAGGTGCCCCACTTACATGGCTTTTAATTGGAACTATTTTCATCTATCCCTCAAACTGGACTCTCTTGTTGTCAACAATATCTGTTTCCACTTTTTGTAAGCTTCCCCCTTTTATCCCTGCCTGGCCCTTTCAATTTGATACTTAGCATAGTTTCCCAGGCCATCACCCACACTTACTCTTTCCTCCTCAGGGAAACAGTCTTAGCTCTACCGCCCCCGTCCCCCGCCCCCCGAGTCAATGAGCCCTGTGGCTCCTCCAAGAGCAGGACACAAGATCAGTCAGTGACAATTCTAATTTCTAACCCATACACTTATCACTAGGCTGTACATCTGACTCTCACCAACTGTCACCACACTCAGCTTCTTCAACAACCCTACAAATAAAAGTACAGCTCTATTTAAATACATCAAACTCAAATATTAAACTTCTTACCAGCATTTTTGAGTGGGATAAAGCTGTTCGTGGAGGGGGAAAAGCATGATCTGCTACTTCCAAATCTGGGTGTAGAATCTAAAGCAAAAAAGTTTGGTTATGTACAAAATCTTAATACCAATAAAACCTATTATTTAACCTAATTGGAGTACTAAGATAAAAAAGTATCAGGATATGAATAACAATATTATTTCCTCCAGGAAACAATGCAGTTAGCTGAGGCGGCTCTCTATGTACTATTGTGGAAAGATCTCCAAGATAAAATATTGAATGAAGAAACATGTTCTAGAAAAACACACATAAGTATGGTTTCATTTATTTGAAAGTAAAACAAAACTTAAATCTCTCTCTTGGTCTGTGTATCTATCTACACACACAAAACATATAAATGAAAATGTAAAGTTCTGAAAGAATATACACTAAACTATAAATATTAGTTACCTCTGGGAAGGGAACAGTCTAGGGCAGAGTGATTTGTCTATATAGTTGAAAATGTTAAACCAGCGTTTGTTTTTATGTTTATTAGTGTAATTAAACATTTATTAATGAATTAACTGAAATACTGAGGACCAACTGAATAAGCTATGAGCCTCACAGTCTAGAGGGCAAAGGTACAAAACAATGTGCAAGTACTATAAATATACAAAGAATAATATCCAAAACATCCAATATAATTAAGTCAACCTAGGAAAACTAAAAAAAAAAAAAGGTAACAATTGAGTTAGGCTTTGAAGAAGAGCAGGCTGGGGAGCAGGTAGGTAACGAAGATCTGTGCAAGACTTAGCACAGAGGAAAGGATGAAATTTCCTAAGTAGCTTTTGTCCTTGCAGAATCATTTTCAAATACTCAGGTTTGGGAAGTATACTTATAATAGATGAAAATACTCTGGCCAACCCCTGGATAAGGAAATGCTTAAGAATGCTTAAATAACTTATCAGGGGTATATCCAGTTCCGTAAGGCTCCTGATTGGCCACAAAGCTCAACTCTAAGTAACGCACTGGGCATAATTTTAAAGGGGCCTTTGCTATACACTAACCCTTACTTACATGGCTTCATAACAATACTTAAAATTGACACTAAAATATTAAAATTTTTATAACTCAATCACCCAATCATTACTACGATATAATAATACAGCATAATTCATGTCTAAAAAATCATCCATGGCTATTACACAGCTCAAGTACTGTGTTGCCCTTTGATCACAATTATTTACTAACCAAATGAGGCTCCTATAATTGTGTGTCAAAGCTCCCGCTCGGTTCATCAAATACGATTTCTTTTTGGTTCTAGTTTGATAATACATATGTTCTCATCTCTTACTTACACCACTACACTGTACCACACAGTCTTGTACTTGACGTCTACAAAAACAAGTATACTCAGTTTTACCAAACTCATCAAATTTGGTGGCATGGGTGTTGCAGGTGAAGGGATACTAACTAGTGTGCAGCAGAATCTCTACCAGGAGACACTGACTTAAAAACTAAAATTTTAATTTTTGTTCATTTTGGTACTTAATCCCTGAATAATTATAAATATCATTATTAAGTAATCACATTAAGATTTAGAAACTTATGATTTTTAGAAACAGTAAACATTTTTTCAATCACTCAAATACTACCTTCTCAGCTTCTACTATATCCATATACTACCAATGTAGTTATTTAGTTAATATTTTTCTTTAAATTGTCTTTAAATCAACTCACCTATTTAAATCTAGTATTTTCTTAGATGATATCATCTATGAAATCATAGGTTTTTATGTTATTTTTATTATGATAAATACATAATTATTAAAATAAAAAAGGTTTCCACATGTGACCCAAAATCATCTCCATACTTCACTTTGGTAAACAGTCCTTTAGTCCTCCCATGCATTCAACATTCATCCTATAGATACAGTCCAGGAAACAGAGGCCTAGAGATACAATGTGATTTGCTCAATAGTATCAAGTGGCAAGATGAAGACTGGAATTCAGTTCTCCTGAGTCCTGCACTAGTATTCTTTCCATTCTATCACATCCTGTACTCTAGATTATGTTAGGAAAATACAGTCTTCTCTAAATATTCACATCCCATAGATACCACAATTAACAATATAAGGACTAATACAAATTTGAAAATATTCTAAGAATAAAATCCCTCCTGGTAATCCTAGACTTCTAAGTTCCTATTTAAGTTACTATTTAAGGGGAAATTTTTTTAATTAATTTTTTTAGGTTTATTTATTAATCTCTACACCCAACGCGAGGCTTGAACACATGATCAAGATCAAGAATCAGTGCTCTTCCAATTGAGCCAGCCAGGCACCCATAAGGAGAAAATTATTTTAAACAGCTCAGCCTGGAATATTATTCAACCATATGAAGGCTGGGGTCTGTAGGTGGCTCAGTCAGTTAAGCGTCCAACTCTTGATTTCAGCTCATGTCACGATCTCGAGACTGTGAGACTGAGCCGCGTGTCAGGCTCCATGCTGGAGGCTGCTTAAGATTCTTTCTCTTCCGTTCCCTTTTCCCCTCCTCTCCCATAAAAAGAAAAGAAAAGAAAGAATATGAAGGCTTTAGTTCTAGTATGGCTTGAAAAGGAATGCAGAATTTCTAAGTTTCAATTTTCTGATGATGAATAAATAGGCATCTAAAATTTTGTCAGTAAAATAAAATGCTCTGATTTTAAAAACCAACAAATGTAAGGGGCACCTGGCTGGCTCAGTTGGTAGAACACGTGACTCTTGAGCTCAAGATCATGAGTTCAAGCTCCACACTTGGCACTGAGCCTACTTTAAAAAAAAATTGTAAGAAACAAAAAATAAACTAAGATAAAATAACTATAAAAACATTAAATATGTCAGTGAAAAACACCCAAGCTACAAGACTTAAAACTTTACTCCAAAGAATGCTGGATATTTAATCTATCAGTAAGTTACAGTTTTCTGTAGTAACTTGAAAACATTGGCAAGACAATATCACACTATTTGCAGGTAGCAAAAAGGAATGAGACGTCAACAAGGAGGTTGAGGGAAAGGAGCAGATACTACACAGATGGTACTATAAGGTGCTATACAGTACTTACAGGTACTCTAAGGGATGTTAGGGAAACCAGGGATTTTGAGGCAGAGTCTGGTCTTATTTTCACAGGTGTGTTGGTATGTTTCCAATACCTAACACAGTATTCAGTATATATTAACTACTAAATAAATATGCCGAGTGAAAGTGAATGTAGAACAAATAAATAGTCAGAATTTAAAGTATAGTCTTCAGATAATGTGTAGTAGAGAATCCTATTCTAAATATTCTATTCTTTCTATTCTATTCTAAATATTCTGTGAAAATATATTCATGTTTTAAGAACATATAACTTTTTTTAAAGTAATTATACTGCCAATGGTATCTAATTCCAATTACCTGAGTTTATATTTAAATCAAAAGAAAATTACTGTTAAAAATGTCATACCAAAGAAAGAGCTGCTTGAGTCTGATGCAGAAGTGGTTCCGGGAGGGAAGAGAGGTGAATACATTCAGGAATTTTAATAGTGCCTCCATCCAAATCTGCTATGATTACATCTAGCTAAAGGAGATAAAAATTAATCAATAATTAATAAAATGTACTTATTCCTAATCAATTTGACCTTCATTAATTCAAAACGAAAAGAACCAGGTGTGGAAAAGACTCTTGACTGTTCATAGCAATAGAACGCTGGGTTCATGACTTCCCAGCTACCATGTATTTCCTAGCTTCCTTTGAAATCAGGTGTGGCATGTGACTAAGGTTCTGCCAATGGAATTTGAGAAGTGATGTGTATACTTTCAGTTATTCAAAATAGAGGGGACGTGAGGCTCTCCTATGCTCTCCTTCCTAAGGCTGAAACTATGAATAGCAACAACCCAACCTTGAACATTCAGATGATGCCAATACCTGAGGCAATTCTGGTGGAGAAACAAGAAGGAAAGAAGCCTGGACCACGAGTGTGTAACGGAGTCAGCTGGTCTGCTCTAATGGCACCACTACGGATGGCTGAATAAAATTCCGTTTCGTTTGAACCACTGTGTTTTGGATGCTTTGTTATAGTAGTTTAGCCATGTCGTAAATAATACAGTACGCACTACAAGAGTTAACAAACAAAGCAACTGGTATACATCAAAATGGTACTGTTTTGGTGCTTAAGAAAGAAACGGATTTTTAGCATTTTACAACAGTCTACTTAAACATAACTTACATAAAAATGTAATAGAGAAACTAGCCAGGACTGCTGAAGTTATTATGTTGATAATAGGTTTAAAATCATTCTCATTTATTCATTAAAAATTAAGAAACTTATTTTTGGAAACATTTGGCTTGTCCTACCTCCTGAAACTTTATATTTAGTGGGAAAAAATTAGCTGTCAACCAGATGAGTATGTTTCTAATTAGTACCAAATAGGTTTTACTAAGTATGTTTATTGATTTATGCATATTTTATATGGTGGTATCAAAGTTAAAAAAGAACTAGATATCAACATATAAAGGTAGGAAAATAATATATGAATGAGGGTCATGTTTATAATTACAATGTTGAATTATCTTTTGTCAGTTTTAATGACACCTATGATCTGATTACAATTATAATTATGTATAAATACCAACAGAGCTAATTCTGTTGGCATTTAAAGCTAAAACAAAAGTAGAATTACAAAATCTGAAGATCTGTGGATCAAAGATGTCATATAGCCCAGCCTTTCAGTAAAGAACTTTTCTTAAACTCCCTGAAAAGTGTCATGGGATTTGTTCATTGCACTCCACTTACAGTACTTGAGGGTACATTCCTTACATAAGGCAACCCATTCTTCATCGTTGGGCAGCGCTGATAGTCGAAAGCTCTTCTATTGAGGAGAAATTCGTTTCTATATCCACTACATCCACTGATTCTATTTCAGCTTTTCAGAGCTACAAAAAAATGAACCTTCCTACAACAGTCACTTCCGTTTTTACCTTTAGCTATCAAGCAGTATCATGTTATTACCTGAGAAAATTTCCTTAAGGGCCTCACAGGATATAGTTTCTAAAGTCTTGACAATCCTGGATGTCCTTCTCTGAAGCACATTTTTTTTTGACAGTCCCTCTTAAGTTCAGTATAGAGAAGTAAACACATTATTCAGAACTGGCTTAAATATAGAGCATGCCTTTTCTTCTTTGGTATTTCTACTCATATGGCATTAAGAACAGGATAATTTGGTGGAGTTCATACTAAAGGGTTCATATTCCACTAAAACCCTCTTTTACAAATGCTTTTTGCTTTTTAGCTACCAGCCATTCAGGATTAACACAGGCCTCATTTCAAAATATGAATATATTACAGCGATCGTAATGAAAGTATAAATAGAATACTAATAAATGGATTACTTTATCTTCCTTTCTCATACACAGGACGGAGAATGAAGGATAAAATTAATATGCCAAAAGAGAGGCATTTAAAACTATTAATAAATTCATTTTGTATATCTTCCATACTTACTATAAGAAAAAACTAATATATTTATATTTTTCAATGATGCCTTATCTTCCAGCCAGTCTTTCCTATTGGGAATACAACAGATCTGAAAATAGTAATTAGCTGAAATGTTATAGGACTCAAAGACATATGATGAGGTTTTGGCCTCAATACTGGCAATTTAAAGATGAATACTTACAAGTTCATGGATATCAGTTTTAAAGATAGAATGTACTCCAATAATGAAAGGCGTTGGGGAACTTAGAACTTCCAGCAGCTGAGCCGGGAGAATGGGGATATAAGGGTAACTGGAAATAATAAAAGCATATGTGAGATATATTTGTTTTTCCATAATATGAACATATTTTCTTTCATTTTTATGTGGTATGAATTTCAGAATACCTACATCTATTATCAATAATATTCTCATGGCTGTTAATAATAATTTTTAAAAAGGAAGATTAAAAAAAATCTTCATGAGAAAGAGATGATCAGATATAACAAGATATAAAGTAAATGGAACCCAGGGCAGCTTCCTTATTCCTTATCCCTCTGAGGCAAGCAGTCTCTTTAGGTTTGTCAATCTTGCTTGAAAGCATTTTTCCTTACATAAAAATCTGACATTAGGAGGTAATAATGACTCCCTGATGGGCTCTCTCCCTCAATACTGATGATGATTTGTCTAAACAAAACATCAAATTCCATTTTCTATACTTGATGTTTGAATTCACTCAGAATGGCAAAGCACAAAAATTAAGGCCTAGAATGCTCTCTTATCTAGGGGTTAAGAAAGGCACATAGCAGGGCGCCTGGGTGGCACAGCGGTTAAGCGTCTGCCTTCAGCTCAGGGCGTGATCCCGGCGTTGTGGGATCGAGCCCCACATCAGGCTCCTCCGCTATGAGCCTGCTTCTTCCTCTCCCACTCCCCCTGCTTGTGTTCCCTCTCTCGCTGGCTGTCTCTCTCTGTCAAATAAATAAATAAAATCTTAAAAAAAAAAAAAAAAAGGCACATAGGTAAAAAAAAAAAATTTTTTTTTAAATAAAATCTGGAAACAGGGGCGCCTGGGTGGCAGAGCGGTTAAGCGTCTGCCTTCGGCTCAGGGCGTGATCCCGGCGTTATGGGATTGAGCCCCACATCAGGCTCTTCCGCTATGAGCCTGCTTCTTCCTCTCCTACTCCCCCTGCTTGTGTTCCCTCTCTCGCTGGCTGTCTCTATCTCTGTCGAATAAATAAATAAAATCTTTAAAAAAATAAAATAAAATAAAATAAAATAAATAAAATCTGGAAACAGTATAAATTTTTTTCTAGCCTGTATGAACTTAAGTTTCCAAAATGTTATGATTATCAAATTGATAAAACAGTATATTAGAAAATATTTTATTCATAACACTATCAGGGCATCACTGTTTAGAAGTTTTGGTTTTTACTTTTTACTATGGAAAATTTTATAACACCAACCCCCCCGCCCCCCCCAGAAAATAGAGAGCAAAAAGGAAAATGAAGCCTTCTGTATCCAATGCAGATTTGACAATTACCAATGCAAGGTCTCAAAGATGTTTCTACTTATTTTTGTTCTCTTTCTTACTATATTATTTGGAGCAAATCCCAGACATCGTATCATTTATACAAAAATACTTTAGTAGGTATCTAAAAAAGGTAAGGGATCTTTTTTTAATATAACCATAATACCATTATAACCCCTAAAAATTAATAACTCTTCAGTATCAAATAATCAGATAAAACTAACTTAAGACTTTTGTCACTAAGTATATTCAAAAAGAATTAAATGTTGCTGACAATACGATTCCAATTATTCTTTCACTAAATTAATCAACACTCAGTAATGAACAACTTGGAAAATTTCCAAATTCTAAGTTAGCTTTCCATCAGAATCATGTGTACTGCCTAACTGTAAAATACGCCCTTGTGGTTCAAAACTATTGTGCTATGACATTTCAACCAATCATTAATAAGCAATGCAGAATTTGGGAACAAATTAAAGTACCAAGTTAAAAACCTCACCTATATTTAAGAGGAAACATTAAAGATTCCAGGGCTCTGCAAGCATCACTAAGTCTCTGGAAACTTGCAGAATGGAAGAGAACCTTATTTTCTGTGAGAACTGCACAAAAGAGGCTGAGGACATTTTGAATTCCTGAAAACACAAGAACAAAAGCTTACCAAATGCATTTCATTTTATGTGTGTTGCCAACAAAGAATGACATGGAACGAAAAAGTCAGTATTTTTGAAATCTCTAAAGAAAACTATTTGGTCAAACTATAAATTCCAAATAACCTAGGAGTATTTGTTTTCCCAAACTTTAATTTTGTTTGTCTTTATTCTTCAAATCAATGTAACACTCACTGAACATATTAGTTGTTTGGAAATACATTATTACCTTCTTTTCAACTTCATCTCCATGGACTGTACTTAAATTCCTGTTTTAGATGTTGGCAATGTTCAAATAACTTTTTTCCCCTTAAAGTCCATTTGTCTGATGTTAATATAACCAGGACAACTTTGTTGTTGAAATTTTCCTGGTTTGTCTTTTTCCATCTTTTCTTTTCTTTTTCCTTTTCCTTTTTCATTTATTATTATGATATGTTAGTCACCACACAGTACATCATCAGTTTTTGATGTACCATTCCATGATTCATTATTTGCATATAACATCCAGTGCTCCATGCAAACATGCCCTCCTTAATACCCATCACCGGGCTAGCACATCCCTCCACCCCCCTTCCTTCTGAAACCCTCAGTTTGTTTCCTGGAGTCCACAGTCTCTCATAGTTCGTTTCCCTCTCTGATTTTCCCTCCTTCATTTTCCCCTTCCTTCTCCTAATGTCCTGTATTGTTCCTTATGTTCCACATGTAAGTGAAACCATATGATAATTTCATTTCTCTGCTTGACTTATTTCACTTAGCATAATACCCTCCAGTTCCATCCATGTTGATGCAAATGGTGGGTATTCATCCTTTCTGATGGCTGAGTAATATTCCATTGTGTATATGGACCACATCTTCTTTATCCATTTGTCTGTTGAAGGGCATCTCGGCTCCTTCCACAATTTGGCTATTGTGGACGTTTCTGCTATAACTTGGGGTGCACATGCCCCTTCTTTTCACTACATCTGTATATTTGGGGTAAATACCTAGTAGTGCAATTGCTGGGTCATAAGATTGTTCTATTTTCTACTTTTTGAGGAACCTCCATACTGTTTTCCATAGTGGCTGCACCAGCTTGCATTCCCACCAACAGTGTAAGAAGGTTCCCCTTTCTCCATATTCTCACCAACATTTGTTGTTTCCTGTTTTGTTAATTCATGGAATCCAAAAAAATACAGCTAAGACCTAAGTGAAAGAGCTTACTGCCTAATTTTTCTTCTAGGAGTTCTATGGTTTCCAGTTTTACATTTAAGTCTTTAATCCACCTGGGTTTATTCTTCTATGTGGTATAAGAAAGTGGTCCAGTTTCATTTCTTTGCATGAAGTCATCCACTTTTCCCAACATCATTTATTGAAAAGACTGTCTTTTCCCCATTGTATATTCTTGTCTCCTTTTTTATAGATTAATTAACCAAATAAGGATGGGTTTATTTCTGGACTCTAGTCTATTCCATTGATCTATACGTTTCTGTGCCAGTACCATACTGTTTTGATTACTTTGTAGTACAGTTTGAAATCAGAAAGCATGATACCTTCATCTTTGTTCTTTCTCACAATTGCTTTGACCACAATATTGTTCTTTAGAAATTTTTCCCTACAGTCAGGATTTGTTCTAGGATCAGATACTCCGTTTAGTTGTTGCGTTTCTTTAGTCTCATTCAATATGAAATATTATTACAACCTTACATTTTTTATACTGAGGTACAATTCACCCACCATGAATTAACCATGTTAAAGAGAACAACTTATTGATTTGCTTAGGTTGAACCGTCACTGTATCCCAGGAATAAATCTCACTTGACTATGGTATATGAATCTTTTAACATGCTGATGAATTTTTTTTCGATTTTACTTATTTAATTATTTGAGAGAGAGAGCGAGCACACAAGCACACACATGCAAGAGCAGGGCGAGAGGTAGAGAAGAAGAGAAGGAGGAGCGGAGAGGCAGAGGGGGAGGGAGAGGAACAAGCAGACTTGTGCAGAGCCTGAGGCTGGGCTTAATCCCATGACCCTGAGATCATGACCTGAGCTGAAGACCCCACTAAAAAGGAGAATTACAGGCCAATATGCCTGATGAACATGGCTTTAAAAATCTTCAACAAGATGCTCGTAAATCAAATCCAACAGTACATTAAAACAATTCTTCTCTACAAGCAAGTGGGATTTACTCCTGGGCTGCGATGGTGGTTCAATATTTACAAATCAATCAATGTGGTACACCACATTAATAAAACAAACGATAAGAACCATATGACTCTCTCAATACAGAAAAGCATTTGACAAAATACAGAATCCATTTTTGATAAAAACCCTCAACAAAGTAGGGATAAGAGGGAACATACCTCAACATCATAAAGGCCCTATACCAAAGATCCACAGCTAATACCATCCTCAATGGTGAAAACCTGAGAGCTTTTCCTCTACAGTCAGGAACAAGACAGGGATGTCCACTCTCACCATGTTATTTAACATGGTACTGCAAGTCCTAGCCACATTATTCAGACAACAAAAAGAAATAAAAGGCATGCAAATTGGCGGGGATGAAGTCAAACTTCTGCTATTTGCAGATGACAAGATACTCTAAGTAAAAAACGTGAAAGACTCCACCAAAAAAAAAAGAATTGCTAGAACTGATACACAAATTCAGCAAAGTCACAGAATACAAAATCAACATACAGAAATCTGTTACATTTCTATACACCAAAAATGAAGCAGCAGAAAGAGAAATTAAGGAATCAATCCCATTTACAACTGCACCAAAAACAACAAAATACCTAGGAACAAACCTAACCAAAGAGGTAAAAGATCTGTACTCTGAAAACTATAGAACAGTGATGAAATAAATTGAAGAGGACACAAAGAAATGGAAAGACATTCCATGCTTATGGATTGGAGGAACAAATATTGCTAAAATGCCTATGCTACCAAAAGCAATCTACACATTTAATGCAATCCCTATCAAAATACCAACATTTTTCACAGAGCTAGAATAAACAATCCTAAAATGTGTATTGAGCCACAAATGACCCTAATTAGCCAAATCAAGCTTGAAGAAGAAAAGCAAACCTGGAGGCATCACAATTTTGGATGTCAAGCTGTATTAAAAAGCTGTAGTCATAAACACAGAATGGTTCTGGCATGAAAACAGATACACAGAGCAATAGAACAGAACAGAAAACCCAGAAATGGACCCACAACTATACGGTCAACTAATCTTTGACAGAATATTCTTCAAAAGAATATCCAATGGAAAAAAGATAGTCTCTGCAACAAATGGTGTTGGGAAGACTGGATAGCCTCATGTAGAAGATCGAAACTGGACCACTTTCTTACAACATACACAAAAATAAATTCAAAATGGATGAAAGTTCTAACTGTGAGACAGGAAACCATCAAAATCCTAGACAGAACATAGGCAGTAACCTATTTGACATTGGTCATAGCAACTTCTTACTAGATACGTCTCTGGAGACAAGGGAAACAAAAGCAAAAATGAACTATGGGGACTTCATCAAGATAAAAAGTTTCTGCACAGATAAGGAAACAATCAACAAAACTAAAAGGCAATCTACAGAATAGGAGAAGATATTTGCAAATGACATCTCTGATAAAGGGTTAGTATCCAAAATGTACAAAGAACTTATCAAACTGAACACCCAGAAAATGGATAACCCAGTTACGAAATGGGCAGAAGACATGAATAGACATTTTTCAAAAAAAAAGACATCCAGATAGCTAACAGACACACGAAAAGATGCTCAACACCACTCATCATCAGGGAAACAGTAATTAAACCTACAATGAGATATCACCTCACACCAGTCAGAATTGCTAAAATTAACACAGGAAATAACAGATGTTGGTGAGGATACAGAGAAAGGGGAAACATCTTGCACTGCTGGTGGGAATGCAAACTGGTGCAGTCACTCTGGAAAAGAGTATGGAAGTTCCTCAAAAAGTTAAAAATAGAACTACCCTACGATTCAGCGATTGCACTACTAGGTATTTACACAAAGGATACAAAAATACTGATTTAAAGGGATACACACACCCTGATGTTTATAGCAGCATTATCAACAATAGCCAAAATATGGAAAGAGCCCAAATGTCCATTGACTGATGAATGGATCAATAAGAGGTGGTGTCTCTCTCTCTCTCTCTCTCTCTCTCTCTCTCTCTCACACACACACACACACACACACACGATGGAATATTACTCAGCCATCAAAAAGAATGAAATCTTTCCATCCATATTGACATAGATGGAGCTAGAGAGTATTATGTGAAGCAAAATAAGTCAGTCAGAGAAAGACAACTACTGTATTACTTCACTCATGTGTGGAATTTAAGAACAAAACAAATGAACAAAGGGGGGGGGGAAAGAGAGAGGGAAGCAAACCAAAAAAACACTCTTAACTACAGAGAACAAACTGATGGTTACCAGGGGGGAGATGGGTGAAGGGATGGGTGAAATAGGTGATGGGGATTAAGGAGTACACCGGATGTTCTGTGGAAGTGTTGAGTCACTATATTTTACACCTGAAGGCAAAGGGCAGAGGGAGAGAGAGAGAGTTTTAAGCAGGCTCTATGCTCAGCACAGAGCCTGATGCAGGGCTTGATCTCACAACCCTGAGATCATGACCTGAGCTGAAATCAAGAATCAGCCACTTAACCGACTGAGCCACCCAGGCACATCTTCACACTGTTACTTTCTATTCCTACAGCTTCTCCCACTGACTCTAATACATATTTGTGTGTCCCTTCTTCCAGTAAGAATCCTGGATACTAGTAATATACACATATTTATTCATCTGCTAAATATTATACTACATGTAAAATAGTTACAAAATTTCTTCAGCCATTCTAACTCAAAACACCACACCAACTAAAAATGAGCTCACAATTTGTTTGAAATTCTTTCCTCAAACCTGTCCAAAACTAAGGTTAGTCAAATACTGTGTACATAAGTTATTTTGAGTAGTTTTTCCTCTTCAGTGTGGTTAGGTTTTTCATCTGAAAGACAGTGGAGTCTGCTTCTGTTTGCTTTCAGTTTTAATATTTTTTTTTTTTGCTTCTTCCCATCATGACTCATTTAGTATATTTTCTGAGTATGTAAGACCTACACATATTTCCAGAAGTCAAATCTATATAAAAAGGTCTACTCAGAGAAGTGTTACTTCTTCCCTGAATTAATAGTATTGTGCCCTGGTTCGACCAGGTTCAATTAATTTTCTGGTTGTTATAATGTACTATAATTATATAAAGTATTATTATTGGGGGGATGTGAATAATGTATACTTGGAGATTTTCTGCACAAATTTAGCTACTTCTTCTGAGTCAAAGTATTTTAAAAAAAATTCCGTAAAAAAACTCTGGGCTGCATTAGTTTCCCAGGTTGCTATAACAAGTTACCACAAACTTGATGGCTTAAAACAACACAAATGTATCATCTTTTATATGCTATTTTTTAAAATGTATCATAAGTCATTGTCATTAAGTAGTTGTCACTTTGACATGGAGGAAGTCCCTATTACATGCTGTTCTTTTCTAGTACAAGATATTCCTTCCTAGCTTTGTCTAGTTTATGGCACCTTAACTATTCAGAGTTTATCTGGTGAAAGGAAACATTCCCATTTTATCCAGGAGACACTTCTGAAATCTTACTTAAGCTACATTGTAAGTTTTACTGCAAAGATGTTTCATATTTTAGCCAAGTGTTTTTACAGTCAAGAATCATGGTCTTGAACCCCTAAAACAAATAATACATTACATGTTAATTAAAAAAAAAGAATTCAGAATTATATTACACATTAAAATGGTTGTTATAATATGGCATATGTCTCCTACTTAGCAGATGTTTATTGTATAGCAAATAGAATTTCAAGACATTTTATGAAGTTCTCATTGTCAAAACCTTAAATAAAAGTGAAAAGGTTTTGATATCTTTTCTTTGCTACTATTGCATCTACCTATCTCTGACTGTCTACATTTCATGATCAAATGAATGCTTTGCAAAAATATTAGTGTCTGTGTTGTAATTATAATAGGGTGTGAGGATGGGTAGGGGGAGGCTGTTTCTTAAAATAATCACTTTAGGTTAAGCCAGTACTTAAGAGGGAGGATATCAAGTACTCAGTCATCCCTATTATGATATTGGGCAATATAGTTTTTCTGGAAGCTTAGATCTGAATTTGTTATGAATAAAAATAGTAATAGATACTTTATGGGAAGAATTTCAACCAGCTCCTGATCACTTTTTAATAAAAACTCTTCAAAACATGTTAACCATTAAAAAATGTACAATATTTATTAGCTCGGTTTTTCTTGGTTTATAGAAACATCTACATAAATGTGAAAATAAGTAATTTAGAATTATGATTAAAGTGAGTATTTGCTTAAGAAACCACAAACATATTATCTTAAAGCTCAGTAGGACCGAAGTCCTATTTTGGGGTTTTCCAGCTTGTAGCAACTGCCCACATTCCTCGGCTCATGGCCCCCTTCCATCTTCAAAGCTGACAAAAACCAGTCTAGTGTTTCTCATGTATGTGGTGTCAGAATGCAGCATTCTGACACTCACTCTCCTGTCTCCCTCTCTCATCTTGTAAAGGCCCCTGTGATTTACACTGGGCCTGCCAAAGGAACTGACCCTTGAGTTAGATTTTGAAGAATAAGCAGAAGTTAGTGAGGGAGACAAGAGCAGAAAGGCTTTCAAAGCTGACAGAAAACCATGTGCAAAGAAACAGAGGACCGAGGAGGAAAAAGCACTGAGAAACCTGTAAGTAGTTCTATCAAGGGAATGTTCAAGAAGAATTTGAATACCATGAAAAGGAATCCAGGCTTTCTTTCCTAAAGACTCTGGGGAAGAACTTTTTCCTCTCTGCTCCTATCTGAACCCTGTGCAATCCCCCACAAAAAACGAATCCATTCTGATAATCCGTCAGAAGATAAAACTCATAGTTAGCATCATTTAGTATTAGATAAATAGTAAAGAAGGCAGGCATGTAGTTTTAAGGGACTCTATCCACTTACATCAGTCAGAACAATCAGTTTATGATACCAAGGGGGAAATATTATACTATACTTACTAAGACAGGATTTAAGTTAGGATTTATATTAGAAATGAGTTAGGAACAGGGGCACCTGGGTGGCTCAGGCGTTAAGCGTCTGCCTTTGGCCCCAGGCATGATCCCAGGGTCCTGGAATCGAGCCCCACATCAGGCTCCTCCGCTGGGAGCCTGCTTCTTCCTCTCCCACTCCCCCTGCTTGTGTTCCCTTTCTCGCTAGCTGTCTCTCTCTGTGTCAAATGAATAAATAAAATCTTCAGAAAGAAAGAAAGAAAGAAAGAAAGAAAGAAAGAAAGAAGAAAGAAAAAAAGAAAGAAAAGAAAAGAAAAGAAAAGAAAAGAAAAGAAAAGAAAAAAGAAAGAGAGAGAGAAATGAGTTAGGGACAATATTCTAGTGCTCAAAGGAGAAGTTTTCCATTATCCAGAAAATAATACAGCATATACACACAAACAATTGACCCATGCCTAACTGAAGATTACTTAAATTTTGTATTCGTAAATATCACATGCTTTCTTGAGTTTCAGATAATTAACAATTTCAAATATTTTAAGAAATTAATGTTTTTATCCCTAACTAGCAATGTTTCTTGCTGTGTTTATAGCTATGCAGTTATTGAGAAATTCTACTTCTCTGAACTACAAGTCAAAATCAGTTTTCTACATAACCCTGAATTGTTTCTTAGTCTTTGGTAGTCAATGTCCATCTAAAGCTGCACAATAACAGCAGAGAAGACAAACAAACATTCCAGTGATAATTATTACTGATTTCACTACAATGGTCTGCACACATCCTGTTGATTATTCAAATAGTAAAACATTCTGAAAAATTACTTCCTGATCTTAACTTTTTTTTTAGGGGTTAAAGTTCTAGAAATCATAGCATCACACATTAACAAATGTATTTATTTCCTGTTTTGAAAAAACAACACCAAAAACTTTAATCCAGAATTGTCCCCTTCTCTGAATAATAATGGTATGTTGCACGGATACAACACTGTGTCTCAGTGTTCAAATGGGCAAGCTGAGGAGCTGAAGGCCATGGTTTCAAGACAGGATTTATGTTAGGAAAGCTTAAACAATTTATTATAGTTCTTTTACATAAATCCACAACAGAGAAAACGATATAATAATGGTCAAGACTTAACCCAAGGTAAGGAAAAGGAGAGTTCTCCTTTATTTGATCAGTATTTGTCAAGTATCTACCATGTTTCTTTATTATAGAAATAAAAAAAAAACAATATCTCTACCTTCACAAATTAACTAAAGCTTTATATAGGTGTATATAGTTTAGTTTTATAACTATCACTGAGAAGCAATGTTTAATATGTTACAAATTCAGTATATCATTCCAAATATATTAGAAATGGAAACCTTCTAAGTAAAAAATAGTTTAAAAAGGTAACTGAATTGGGCAACCATGTATATTTTAGTGGTTATGAACATAGGCTTATTCCCTTGAGTGTGACATAAATTAAAATACTTTATGGACCTATAAATAGGTAATGTGGTAATCTTTAAATATAAGAAGTCAATTAACAAGTATATATGACCACAAAAAAACTCAAATCTAAAATTGTGTTTATCCCAAGTAACAATCCATAAATGGCCCAACTCAACCAAAACTGTGTAAAAAGGCACAACACATTTCTTTTCTTGCTTAACCCTGTAATTGATCTGAGTCTGGGGCAATTACATCAGATTACTCCAATCCCAAATGGCCCAGATTCCTAGTCTGTGCCTGTTCTGATAGACCAGGTTTTTAAATCTCTTTAATATCTACATTTAAGCAGGAAGCAAAAGGGGTCTTGGGAATAGAATAGGAAACAAAGGGGAAGGATAATATATTAAGTAACTGAAAAGTTAAAGCAAGGATCAAACAAAATGGAATTACCTTGGCAGAAATAACTTTTTAAATTAAAACTTCTTCCTTTATTCTCCTCTTTTCTCAACTGTTAAGCCTTTACCAAGCTGCTGAGATATATAAGAAATTGCTAAACTCTAGGGATGGATATAAAGAAAGGGGAGGCAGGCTCATAAGAGCTCACAGTTAGTGGAGATGGCAGCTTGGCAAGTAAATAATTAAACACAACAGAACTGAGACACGTACAAATTGCTACAGAGCACAGAAAAGAGGGTAATTATCCTGCCATCATTTGTAAATTGCATACTTCAATAATGTAGTCATATTTTGTAAGAATATTAATCCCTAAGTGCTGACAGCAAAATGAAATTTTGGACAAGAGAATTTTGTGAGAAAAAAGGACAACCTTCTTCTTCTTCTTCTTTTTTTTTTTTTTGAAGATTTTATTTTTTCATTTGAGAGAGAGAGAGACAGAGGAGAGGACAGGTGGTGAGAGGGGCAAAAAGGAGAGGGAGAAGCAGACTCTCCACTGAGCAGGGAGCCTGAAGCCAGCTAGATCCCAGGACCCTGAGACCATGACCTAAGCCGAAGGCAGACACTAAACCCAGACTGAGACACCCAGGTGCCCCATGAAGGACAACTCTTAATGGCTATCTTGCCTTAAAGCATTTGCATTCATTAAAAGGTAACTCAGTACAAAGATAGAGATAACTATTTCATAATAGCATTTAAGCACCAGGAAAGGAAAAGGGAGAAGATAGCTTTGAACCAAGATTCTTCAGCACTGTCCTCAAACTATATCATGTAGCAACCACATGATTTATTTACGTGTAATTCCAGCAAGGGTAGTATACTAGTCAATAAGCACTCGATTGGTCACTGTCAGTCAGTCTTTGGTATTTTAAAAATGGCTTCCTTTACAAAGCTAGCATAAATACTTAATCTTTAATTTTTAAAAGAAAAGCGATGAATTTCCTGATCACAGTCTGCTTCCTACAATCCTATACCTAAGCTTCATCAAACCTCTTACTATTTTATGAAGACCTTTTATACTCTATACCAGTGCTTATGTTCTTCCTTGCTTGTAATGCCCTTTGTCCTCTTTTCTAGCTAGTAAGGTGTCTCTTGGTATCTCTCTTAGCTCTTGGTATGTCTAGTATTGTATTAACTATATACTGTAATATAATTTTTAAATATGTATGTTTCTCTACTAGGTGAAAAGTATATCTACATAAGGGCTGTGATTTTTTTCATCTTTATATCACTAGTGACTAGCACAGACCTGGCATATGGTATTGGCTTTCTAAACATTTGATCAAAAAAAAAAAAAGGCTCCTGCAGGTGGGCATTATAGGAACGGCATTCTTTGTGCTATTTATTACAAAAAAATTAAACTGGAACAGCTTTCCCTAGAGATCATTAGGCCTCCAGAGTAGAGTACACATGGTAAGCAGTTCCTTCAGAAAAGTGTCCCGGAACAGATTAGTGAGAAGATTTAATTTGTTTCAAATCCCCACAGAAAATAGTTGATATTCAAACTGTCAAAAAATGATTAATCATAGATATAGGTATAGTGAAACATTAAATTTCTCATTTCCTCTTTTTCCACTTAGAGCACAAATGCCATTCATACTAAAGGTCTAAACTCTTGTATGCTCAAATTCTCCAACTATTTAACTACATATATTGAGAAAGAAAATGACTACTTAATTTTTTCCCATTACAATTGAGAATAAGACTAAAACAAGTAAGAATATTATATGAACAAGCTGAAAAAAATGAGTGAAAACAGAAACATGATCCAAGGCACTAGATTTCAAGCACTTACCGTAAAAAGACAAAAACCATCCTACAATTGACGCATTAACCATACGATTCATAAATTAACCAATCAACACATTCCTCATAAAGGTGTTAGTATAAAAATATTTTCTACCCCCTAAGCCTTCACTATTTCCTCTGGCATCTTTCCATCTTTCTATTTCAGGAACATAAATTATTTTTTATATTCTTATAAAAGTTAATGTCATTTCAGGCGTAATTATACAGTGCTATAGACAGAAGCTTTTCCAGGGAAAGATAAAAGAGAATACCAAAATTTTTCCATTAAAATATTCAAAAATAAAAGTAACTTTCTGAATTGAAAGTTACAGCTACATTCAACATTTTGAGGATGTTTATGTAAAAATTTATGTATAATATGTATACGATAAACTGAAGAAAAAATTCTGGCTATTTTTATCATTTTTAAAAAAGCATCTATATTTAGTATTACAGATAATCAACACAGAAATATTAATCTAATAATAGTTAATGAAAACTAACTAAAGTTAATTTAAGTAAGCAAAAAGAAAGTATGCATATAAAAAAAGTTCATACCAAGACTGTATTATGAGGAAATAAAAATTTTGAGCAGACCAATAATGAGTAAGGAGATTGAAACAGTAATCAAAACTTCCCAACTAGGAAAAGTTGAGGACTAGATGGTTTCACTGGTAAATTTTACCAAACATTTAAAGAAGAATTAATACTAATGCTTCTCATATTTCCAAAAAAACTGAAGAGGAGGGGACACTCCCAAGCTAATTTTACAAGGCCAGCATTACCCTAATAACAAAGCCAGATAAGGACACTATATGAAAAGAAAACTATAGGCTAATATCCCTGATGAATAGATGTAAAAATTCTCAATAAAATACCTGCAAACTGAATTCAGCATCACATTTAAAGGATCATACACAATCATCAAGCAGGATTTATATCTGGGATGTAAGGACAGTTCAACATACACCAATCAATCAATGTGATATACCACATTAGCAGAATGAAAGATTTAAAAATCACATGGTCATCTCAATAGAAGCAGAAAAAGCGTTTGACAAAATTCAACATCCTTTCATAATAAAAATTCTCAACGAATTGGGCATAGAAGGAATCTACCTCAACATAGTAAATGCTATATATGGCGAGTCCACAGCTAACATCTTACTCAATGGTAAAAGGGTGAACGCTTTCCTGGTAAGATCAGGAATAAGACAAGGGTGTCCACTCTTACCATTCAATTCAAGATAGTACTAGAAATCCTAGTTAGAGCAATTAGGCAAGAAGAAAAAATAAAAAGCATTCACATAAGGAAGAAGTAAAAATGTCTCTGTAGATGGTATCATCTTACATAGAGAAAATCCTAAAGACTCTACCAAAGAGCTATTACAACTAATAAACTAATGCAGTAAGTTGCAGAATATGAAGTCAACATACAAAAATCAGTTGCATTTCTATATACTAACAAAAAACTATCTGAAAAGGAAACAAAACAATCCCATTTATAACAGCATCAAAAATAATTAAAAACTTAGGGACAAATGTCTAACAAACACACGAAAAAATGCTCAACATCACTTGGCATCAGGGAAATAAAATCAAAACCACAATGTGATACTACTACCTCACACCAGTCAGAATGGCTAAAATTAGCAACTCAGGAAACCACAGATGTTGGTGAGGATGTAGAAAAAGGGAAACCCTCTTACCTGCTGGTGGGAATGTGAACTGGTGCAGCTACTCTGAAAAACAGTGTGGATGTTCCTCAAAAAAGTTAAAAATACAACTACCCTATGACCCAGCAATTGCACTACTAGGTATTTACTGAAAGGATACAAAAATAGTGAGTCAAATGGCACATGCATCCCAATGTTTATAGCATCAATGTCCACAATAGCCGAAATATGGAAAAGAGCCCAGATGTCCATCAACACATGAATGAATAAAGAAGATGTGGTAATTACATACAATGGAATATTACTCAGCCATCAAAAAGAATGAATTCTTGCCATTTGCAATGACGTGGATAGAACTAGAGGGTATTATGCTAAGCAGAATAAGTCAGTCAGAGAAAGACAAATACCATATGATTTCACTCATGTGGAATTTAAGAAACAAAACAGAAGAACATAGGGGAAGGGAAGGAAAAATAAGATGAAAACAGAGAGGGAGGGAAATCATAAGAGACTCTTAATCACAGGAAACAAACTGAGGGTTACTGTAGGGGAGGTGAGTGGGGGGATGGGGTAACTGGGTGATGGGCATTAAGGAGGGCACCTGATGTAATGAGCCCTGGGTGTTATACGCAACTGATGAATCACTACATTCTACCCCTGAAACTAATAATACACTATATGTTAACAAACTGAATTTAAATAAGAAATTTTTTAAAAACTTAGGTATAAGTTTAACCAAGGAGATGAAAGATCTGCATTTTAAAACCCACAAGACTTTGATGAAAGAAACTAAAGAAGACACAAGTAAATGGAACGATATCCTGTGTTCATGAATCAGAAGAATTAATATTGTTAAAACCATCTGTGGATTCAATACAATTTCTATCAAAATTCTAATGACATTTTTCACAGAAACAGAAAAAAAATCCTAAAATTTATATGAAACCATAAAAGACCCCAAATAACCAAAGGAATTCTAAGAAACAACAAAGCTGGAAACATCACAATTCTTGATTTAAAATTGTATTACAAAGCTAGAGTAATAAAAACAGTATGGTACTGTCATAAAAACAAACACACAAATCAATGTAAAAGAAATGAGATCATAGAAATAAACACATACATATAAGGTCAATGAATATTTGAGCCAGGAATATTTAATGGGGAAAAGATAATCTCTTCAATAAATGGTACTGGGAAAACTGGATACTCATATGCAAAAGACTGAAATTGATCCCCTATTTCACATCACTCATAAAAAATAACTCAAAATGGATTAAATACATGAACATAAGAACCCAAACTATAAAACTACTAGAGGAAAACATAGAGGAAAAGCTCCTTTACATTGGTTTTGGCAATGATTTTTTCAATATGACACCAAAAGAAAAAATAAACAAGTGGGACAACATCAAACTAAAAAGTTTCTGCACAGCTAAAGAAATAAATCAGCAAAATGAAAAGGCAGCCTATAGAATAGGAGAAAATGCAGGCCAACCATCTATCTGATTAGGGAATAATATCTAAAATATATAAGGAACACATATAACTTGGTAGCAAAACAAACAAACAAACAAAAAACCACCTATCTGATTAAAAACTGGGCAAAGGACTTGAATGGACATTTTTCCAAAGACATATGAATGCCATGAAAAGATGCTTAGCATCACTAATCATCAGGGAAATGCAAATCAAAACCACAGTGAGTTACCATCCTACGTTTGTTAGAATGATTACCAAAGAGACAAGAGGTAACAAGTGTTGTCAAGGCGGTGGAGAAGAGACATCCTGTGAGCAGGGTGCAGCCATTCTGGAAAACAGTATGGAGGTAC